>NC_137899.1:62535574-63010224 GCF_963455335.1 Martes martes | reverse complement strand
GATTCAGACCCCGGGCTGAATCTGTGGGTCAGCACCAACAACCCAGCTCCTGGGACCTGACTGTTCCAGTACCTGCCCTGCTTCTCATCTTGACTGGACCCACCCTTGTTCCTGTCCACTGCTTCTCCTCTGGACCACAGCACCCTCCTCAGGCCTCCCATCTCCAGTCTCCACCCCACCCTCCTGCTCCCCATCAGCCACCAGCATCATTCTTTCTAAAACCCATCTGATCCCATCACTCTCCTGCTCTAAAACCTTCCAAGGCTCCTCATTGTCCATAGAAGAAAATCTGAACTTGTCAGCATGGTATTCGGGGCGCCCTACTCTGAGTTCTCAACTTCACCATATACCTCTAATGCTACCAGCTTCTCAAGGCCCTGCTCTGGCTCCTCCGGTAGGAGGACACACCGACACGCGCTCTCTGATTCCCCAGTGCAGACACGGGTCTGAGGGCATGCATTGTTCTCTGCCTGCCCCGAGGACGCGGGCCGGTGGGGATGGCGCACCAACGGTCAGCCGGATCTGCTCCTGCTGGTTGGCCAGGCCGTCGTAGTAGTAGAGGTCGAAGAGCCTCTCGGCCCTCCAGTCTCGCAGGAGCTCTGGCTGCAGGCTGAAGAGGACACTGAAGTGGCTCTCGCTGCACACCACCCAGATGGGGAACCTCGGCGTCTTCAGGAAACAGCCCACCTGCAAGAGGGACGGGGCGCGGACAGAGATGCCGGTGCTAGCCCCACAGAAAGGGCCCAAGCGTGTTCCGTCTAACCCGGATTGGACTGACCTCAGAGAGACCAGAGGGGGATCCCGGCCTCTGAGCCAGACTGGGAGTCCCTTGTGCTGCTCACAGACACGGCTTGTTCCCCAGAGCCATGTCCACCACTCTCAGGGGTTTCACCCACGGTCATGATGCGAGGTATGCCGGCCTGAAACCCTGGACGCCCACACTGCTTCCTCTCCCATACTTAGCCGGCTCACAGGGCTGCCCAGCCTGCCTCGGAAAGCTCCTCTGCAGCCAGCTGCTCCTCCCCAGATGATGACCTCCCCACCGGTTCTTCCACGGCCACACCCAGTAGCCGCACCAGCCTCTCACCAGTCCTCAAACATGCCAGCGCGGCTGGCACCCGTCCCTGGGCACCCTCGTCCCCCATCTAGAGTACTGGGACACCTCTCCCCGCCTTCCAGTTTCTGCATCACCCAAATTAGCCAACCAGGGGCCATGAATCACCCTCTAGCTCCTGGGTGGGGGCTACTAGGTACCCAGTACCCGCCTGCCCTCCTGCAGCGCATCACAGCCTCACCAGGACGTGCCAGCCTGCCTCCCAAGCACCAGACTGTGCCCTTAGCACCAAGGGCAGGGGTTAGAAGCCAACATGAGCAAATGTTTGACGAGTAAGGGTCCTCATGCATGAAGTGGAACTTGAACTAGGTAGGACTTTACCTTGAAGACAGGTGGGCTCGGAGCCACAGGGAGACGGGAGAGGGGGCCTCAGGGTGAGCAGTCTGTGGTGGGGTGCCGGGAAGGAATGCCCAGGGACATCCATCCAGGGACTAGCAGGGCGTTCGGGAAAGAGCTCGGGGGAAGAGGAGGATAAGGAGCTGGGACTTTCTGATGAGAGACTCCCTTGAAAAGCTCCCCGCAGAGGGGTGTTCAGGGAAGGCAGATGGCACGGAACATGCCCCAGGACCCTCGGTGCTGCTGCTTAGGGCAGGGGAGTGTTTAGGGCAGAGGAGCGGTGGGGGCTCTCTGCAAAGTCCTGCTCAGAGGTCTGGCTGGCTCTGCCCCTCAAGCTCTCTGAGCTCTCTCCCCGTCACCTGTGACTCCCTGGGGCTGCTCCTCTCCCTACCCCGGGCCCTGGTTTATTCAGCTCCCTGCGTGCCATGGGCCAGGCTGATTCTGGCCTAATCCCCACCAGCCCCAGGGAGATGTTTGCATGCTCAGGTATTTACAGCCACAGCCTGCGGATTAAGGAAAGAATGGGAATTATTTTTCCAGTGGGGAGAAGGGCATACTTTCTCCGGCCTGTCACAGGAGAGAGGGCGAGCAGTCTTCCTGGGGCCCCCCGGAGCCCCTCCTGGGAGCTGACTCTAGATTGGGGTAACTCGGACAGGGGACCTGTGCTTAGGTCCCTAGGGAAAGACTTGCCCACAAACAGTGGCCTCCTTCAGGGGGTAGGATGGCGATCTTTACAAGGTGTCCGTTTTCTCATTTTCCAAGCGTCCCGCCCCGCCCTGCCCCGCCCCCACCTGACCAGTAGGCCCTCACCCCAGCCCCTCGTGACATTAAAACGTGACTCCAGAGCCCTCTTCTTGGTGGATGTGGGGGAAATAGATACCTCAGACGATGTGGCCAGACGTGCCTAAACCCCACTGCAAACTTGGCTCCCATTCCGGGCTCAAAAAAGGCTTTTCTGATGAGGGCCTCACCTCAAATAAGCAGCTTTCTCAGGGACCCAAGGCTCATTCACTGCATGAAAAAGAGCCCTGCAACCTGCCAGAGGGCAGGCATCTGCATAATCAGCCATCCTGAATTTTCCAGGAGAGGGGACAAAAGGGCAGCCTGCCATTTATTAAACGGTCAAAAGATTATGGGGGTGGGGGGGGAAGCTGCCCAGAGATTTTATAAATGAGTTTTCTCATTCAGGAGCCCCCTCCAAGTGGGTGACATTTTCCAAAGTTGAAATTCACTTCCTCTGGGTTCGGAGGTAGCTGACCAAAGGCCCGGGGCGAGGAGGGAGGGTGAGAGCACATTTCCTTTGGGACAGTCTGAGGCTTTCTCCTGGCAGGGGAACAGAGGGCACCAATAGGAGTCACTTTTAAAGGGGGATTCTTAAATCTTTTGCAGGGGTGAGACGAGTGAATGCCCCCACACCTTGCCATGGATTACCAGCTTAGAAGCCCTAATATAAAAAGAACCAACATATGATTGCCAGCAGAGTCATCTCTGAGGGTAACTGTCCTTCAACATGACTTGTGTTTCAGTCCCAGACATTACGCTCGGTGATGGGGGTACAGCAAGGAAGGAAAGAGGACCAGTCTTGCCCTTGGTGGGGGGGGGGGGTCCCTGGATTAATGGAGAAGGCAGATAGTAATCAAAAAATCATACAGACACATTTGCACTGCCCTGCCCCGAATCTAAGATGCCATCAGAGTCACCATAATTGTTTGTTTCATGAAGAAAGCAAGCTGGCAGTTAAAGTCTGCAAGAGTGCCTCAAAACCCCAGAGACGTTCAAATGCACGCAAAGTTTGCATCTCAAAAGCAATAAACCGTGACACTTGACACCAAGAGGAGGCCTGTGAAAGAAAGCAGTAAAATTCTATATTGGAGAGGGACCAGGTAGCAGGGGACCATAAGAGCAGTCCCTATTCAGATGGATTGATGAGGTCAGGAGAGGCTCCCCTTAGGAAGTGACATTTAAGTCAAAAACGTGAAGGGAGGGAACAGGTCTCATCCGGTCTCGTAGGCCACGCTAAGTTTGGGCTCTCAGTCCCTGCATTAGTTAGCTGAGGCTGGCAGAACAAAGTTCCACAGACCAGATGGCTTAAACAACAGAAATTTGTTTCCTCACAGGCCTGGAGGCTGGAAGTCCAAGATCAAAGTGTGGGCAGGTTTCTCCTGAGGCCTCTCTCCTTGGCTGCCGATAGCCGTTTCCTCCCTGTCTGGTCCCAAATTCCCTCTTCTTATAAGGACACTACTCAATTGGATTAAGGGCCACCCTAAGGACCTCATTTTAACGTAATCACTTCTTACAGGCCCTGTTTCCAAATACAGCCACATTCTGAGGTACTGCATATTAGGACTTCAACATGTGAATCTGTGAGGGGACATAATTCAGCCCCTAATGGCCTCAGAGGATGGGGAAACCACTGACAGGTGTGAAGCAAAAGAATGATGTGAGTCAGTCTACTCTAATGTTAGAGGTCACAGTGGCTTCAGTGAAGGACTGGAAGGGGGTGGTAAGCTCATTAGTGAGCTCTGGGGTGGTGAGACTGAGGTGCAGTTCCAATGGGCAAGACCATGGCGAGCCCATGGAGGACCAGAACACACGGCCAGGCTGGGGCTGGAGGCCGGCTAGTCCAGTAGAGGGTGCACTTCTTGGCCTAGAGCTTCCTCTTCTTCCCCCCAGGCACATCCAGAGTGCGGGTCATCTAATAAGCTCACTGACAGACCGGACCTCCGTCACCCCCAGCCCCCACATCTACTCAGTGAGGGCCCTAGAACGGGGATCCCAGCTGCCGTGAGAAGCCCCGGACAGGGTGAATGACAGGCGGGCCCGCTTCTGCCATTTGTGAGAGAAAGCCTAAGCCTTATAGGAACAGTCCCATCTTGGGTGCCATGCCACGAGCTGTCCTAAATGCCAGACCTTCCCTGGGGCCACACTGCTGCTGCCCAGTGGAGGGGGCCCAGCTCTGAGTGTGGGTGCTAACCCTTCCTGGATTCCTTCCGCAGCCAACATGGCCAACCATGTAGGCCCAGAGGAGTTCAGTGACAGAGGAGATGGCAGGCGGAGGTAAGGGAGAGGACAGGCTTTGTCTCTACTGCCAGACCTCTGCCTTTTCCTTCAGAGGCCCAGTCCTCAGTGAGCTCTAGGGAGGAGAGAAGGCCTGAGGGTCCTTCCTCAGAGAGCCTGCAGCGCCAAAGCAGAGGAGCAAACATCCTCTTGCTGCAAGAAAGATACAAGCTTCGGTCTTCAGCCAACCGTATAATAGTGTGTGTGTGTTGGGGGTGGGGGGTGGGTTCCTGTGTGGATTCAAGAATTTGGATCATTGTAGGGCCTGAATTTCTTCAATCGGTATTTTATTCCAAGGGAAGGATGACCCCCAACTGATGTTCCCATCAACTACCCTCCACAGACCAAAGGAAAATAGTTTACTTTTCGACCCACACCCTCAACACAAGAGTAAAACCAGGGCTCACGGTAAGCCCGGGGATTCCATGAGCCTGACCAAGGTAACCTCTCTCAGAGCATGGAATTTCGGGCCAAACACTTCCAGAGCCCACCCAGGGCTGGGTGCTCAGGGGCCCTGGTACTTCTCCAGGCCAACGTGGCCGCATTCCTAGGCTCCCTCCTGACACCAGCAAATCAGGGAGCCACTACCATTCTGTTCTCCCCAAGTCTGTGGAGCCCAGGGGTCGGCTTCCTGTCCCCAGGGGCAGGACCTGGGGCGGAGGCCGAGCCACATGGCCCATTATCAACGGGACAGCAGCCTGAACTCGGGATCGTGCCAGAGGGGCACCATGAAACCAGCCAGAGAACAATGTCTTCTCTGAAGACATGAAAACGGAGACTCAGAGAGGGTCTAACAGCAGGCTAGACAGGAACAACCACCCGCCCTGCAGAGACACGCTGTCACCTTACCCTGCCTGACTTTGCCAGGGGCCCAGCCCTGCCCAAGACCCTGGCTGCAGGCAGAGAGAAAGGAGAGGGGGCAGTACACTAGCAAACAGATCGAGTGGTCTGTTAGGGTGGAACTGGCCCCCAAAAAGATACGTGGAGATCCTAGCCCCTAGAATGTGACCTTACTTGCAATTCGGGTGGTTGTAGACGTAACTAGTTAAGATGGGATTGGTGGAGTAGAGTGGGCAACACACACACACATACCCCAACTGCATCTGCTCTGACCCACAGTTCCCCTATAAATCCCTAGGAGTCCCTTTGAAACAACCTTTCCTAGAACATGGCACCGGCTGGCTTTGGGCGGGAATTTCATGCTAGAACTCGATGGCAGCCAAGTGCTATTTCTTCCCCAACCCTCCGTGATTGAGACTGGACCAAATTCTGACCAGTTCTGGAAACTGGAGTGGAGCTTCCCTTTCCCCGCCTTCCTTCTCTCCAGTCCCAGGGAGCCGGGCCCCTCTGTCTCCGGAGCCCTGCGCCCCGGTACCTGGCACACGTTGTAGTGCTCGAAGAGAGATAAGAACCCGACGTCACTGCGCGCACCAATGCCCTTGAGCAGAGTGATGTTCCCGTTCCCAGAATCCAGCTCCACGACGTCGTTGAAAACATTGGACACGGCTTTCCCGGTCAGGAGCAGATTGACGAGTTCCTGTAGATGAAAGAAAGGGGAAAGGCTTGTCCAGGGGAGATTGGGGACAAAAAAAAAAAAAAAAAAAGGGTGGAAAGGAAGGAAAGCAAGGAGGGAGAGAGCCCCAGATCACAAGAGGGCTGGGATTTGGAGTTCCCACCAGCCCACAGGGAAAGCTGCCAGCGGTTCCCAGTCGAGCGACTCTAGGAACTCAGTGTGACCTTGATCCCACAGACACTCACTGAGCCTGGGTGGCAGCAGGAGACTGCTGGAGGGTAAGAATGGCTCCTGACCTCGGGCTCCGCGCCGAGGGCAGGGATCAGGTGCATCCCTGCGCAGCTGAGGCACAATGTAGGATGTGACTGGGAATACAAAAATACGAGCTCAGAGCCCTCTGGGCCAGGCAGGCACGGGACTCCTTGGCTGAGTCAGAGCCACTCTGTGGAGAAGCCACACTGGGGTGGGTCTTGAAGGATGGCATTTTTTTCACAAACTTTTTTATTATGAAATAATTATAGACTCAAAAGAATTTGTAAAAATAGTACAGAGAGTTCCTGTGCACCCTTCACCCAGCTTCCCCCAATGATAACATCTTATACAACCAGCGCCCATTATCAACGCCAGGAAGCGGACAATGGTGTGAACACCAAGAAGGCAGCTCTAGGGCTTATTTGGATTTCATGGGCAATGGTGGGGTCTTTGAGCAGGGAGGAAGAGAGGAGGCCTGCAGAGGCAGACAGGCAGAGGCGAGGAAGCCCCAGGCTGGGTTCTAGATCTGTCCCCGCCTTGTCGGCCAAGTGGCGTCACGCATCCAGGGGCCCTGTAACTTGTGCCACAGGCCGACAAGCCTGCTGACTCCAGAACCCAGAGATCAGTGACACGGGGAGTCCTGTTCCTCTGGCCGCCTCCTTTAGCCAGCGCCTCCTGCATCAACATGGCGGGAAGGGCCCTTCCTTTAGCAGGGCATCGAGGGGTCCACCCTCCTGTGAGGAATGGGGACCCCGGGGCCCCCCCCGATGGGAGGGGATTTCCACCCACATTTTCTAGCATCCTCCCTGGTGTCCTTCCCTCTCCCTGCATTTGTTACCCGCAGGGGACCACCTGGCCGCAGAGATTCCAGAGGAATGCTGGCCGCTAAGTGCCCGCTGTGCCACTGGGGAGGGAACCAAGTGAGCCCACCTGGGCAGGCAGCACGCCCCATTGGACCAACCCTGATAGGGCAGCGTGCGTGGCCGGCCAGCAGGCAGTACGTGGGAATGGCCAGGAGAGGCCTTTCCCAGCATCAGCTGGGAAAGCCAGTGGGGATGGCTATAACGGATTTGGTAATGATAGAAGCAACTCTGGAGGTGGCGGAAGCTATAATGATTTTGGCAATTATAACAATCAATCCTCAAATTTTGGACCCATGAAAGGAGGCAATTTTGGAGGCAGAAGCTCTGGCCCTTATGGTGGTGGAGGCCAATACTTCGCCAAACCATGAAACCAAGGTGGCTATGGTGGTTCCAGCAGCAGCAGCAGCTACGGCAGTGGCAGAAGGTTTTAATTATTGCCAGAAAACAAAGCTTAGCAGGAGAGGAGAGCCAGAGAAGTGACAGGGAAGCTACAGGTTACACCAGATTTGTGAACTCAGCCAAGCACAGTGGTGGCAGGGCCTAGCCGCTACAAAGAAGACATGTTTTAGACAATACTCATGTGTATGGGCAAAAAAACTCGAGGACTGTATTTGTGACTAATTGTACAACAGGTTATTTTAGTTTCTGTTCTGTGGAAAGTGTAAAGCATTCCAACAAAGGGTTTTAATGTAGATTTTTTTTTGCACCCATGCTGTTGATTGCTAAATGTAATAGTCTGATCATGACGCTGAATAAATGTGTCTTAAAAAAAAAAAAAAATGAGCATCAGCTCTGGAGGGAAGAGTTCACAGAAGTGTTTTCCCCTGAATTATAAAAGCCATGCCCCGATGAATAAAGCCCTCCGTCAACATCAAGACCCCTGCCCTCGTGACAGTAAAAGAGGCCCCCTGTGATGGCCATGGAGGCAACCGCATTGGAGGGAGATAGCGAAGGGGCCCCATTGTGTCCTTGCAGAGGAAATGAGAAAGAATTTGGAGGAAATGTCTGCTCTGAGATACTGCACCTCAGGGGCAGTGGCGTCTAAGAAAGGCGCGGCCCCTTTCAGATGGGTTCAAGTTTTCCCATCTGGTTTTCAAGGGGGAGGAGGCTTCTGCTCCCCATCTGTCTCAAACCTTCCTTGGCACAGGAAGCCCTCTTGAAATGGGGGAGAAAGGGGAAATAGGCTGTTGCTGCTGCAAGACTCAAAATCAACGCAGTGGCAAAGCTTAGTGGACACGTAGCCCCTTGCTACTCAAAGTGTGGTCCATGGACAGGCAGCATCACCTTCTCTGGGAAGCCTGTGAGCAATTCAGAACGTCAGGCCCCAGGCCAGACCCACTGGATCTGAGCCTGCTTTTCAACAGGACTCTCGGGGGGTTCATGCGCCCATCAAAGTTTAAGAAGCATTGGTCTAGTCTAAACTACTCATTCTAGAAACAAGGGAACTGAGGCTTGGGGAGGGGAAGAAAATCCACACAGCTCAGGGAGGGTCATTGCCAAGATGGTACCCTGTGCAAATACAAAGGATGCCGTGGCCCTCATGGCCCTCATGGCCCCCGCTGGCCCAGAGCCCCCAGTCTGTCCCCAGGGCTCGGACTGCGGCTCTGGGCTATGCAGCGCCTGGCTCTGTTCCTGGTATCCCCCCCTCCCCCGCAGTGCCAAGCACAGAGATCAGGCACAGCAAGCCCCCCTGGAGCAAAAACTGAACTGAGTGGCCTTTCTAGGTCTCCATGACGGAGGCTGGCACATGAAAATCACTGGGAGAGGGCTGGGGGGGGAGGGTGGCAAGGAAAGAAGAGGGGAGGAAGGAAAAGAAGCGCCCAATGCCCGGCGACCCTCGGCAACCGCGACCTGGGTGCAGTATCCATGTGCTCCAATCAGGTGACTGGTGGGGACATCGAAGTCCTGGCGGACACTAGAAGACACAGGAGAAGTGGTATTAGCACACCTTTGCCTGACTCAGGCCTCCCGGGCAAACCTCACTAGGTGACCAGGGGCTCCTCTCGGGGTCCAGGCTGAGGCCCAGAATTCTGGATGTGGGCCAACCCAGGGTTCCTTAGCCCAGGCTCACTCTCCTCTGGGCCGTGACCTCCACTCTGGCCTCCCTGGGGCCACTACCGACACGCGGGGAGGTGACGGACATGTGACACAGCAGACATGCCCCTGCGTTTGCAGTCCAGCATCCTGCATTCACAGCCCAACTGCCGCTTACCAGCATGGGCACTGGGACATCCCCGTCCGTCTCCAGGCCTCAGCCTGCAAGTCTGTTTAATGGGAGCGATGGGAGTCCTATAATAATAGCCGTGCCACCTGGGCACAGACCGTGTACCAGGCCCTGGACACACATGGTTCCCCAGACATCAAGAGAAAACCAAGACTTGGAGCAGCATTGACTTGCCCAGGGCACGGGGCTTTGGCCTATGGAGTCAATGGAGGATCCCGCGGCCCGTCTTGGAGGCCTGTGCTCTCCCGACCCCAGCTCACCACAACGGCTCTACCCTCAGAAGGAAGCCCCCCAGAAGGCATGAGGTGAAATGCTCCTTGGCCAAAACACATCCCTCAAACCAGAAGGAGCCGATTTCTTAGGGCTGTACAGAGCTGGGGACCAGAAGTCACCATCAGTGTGGCTCTGTCGTTGGGGAGGCTGGCACCAGGAGGCAAGCCCAGCCCTCCATGAATCTCAATGCTCCCTGACCATCTAGAAAGTCCCCCACCAGGACACAACTCCTTTTCCCTATCCCCATGTAGATCCTTCAGGAGACCAAGTGTTCTTGTCAGCCACGGAACCGTGGACAGGAAAGGAGCCAGCATCCATGGAATATAGTCCCGCCCCTGGCAGAATAAGGGTTACTATATTTTATAGACATGGAAAGACTCAGAAGGGCATCGCTGGGGGAGACGGGAGGCTGCAGCTCATGCCCAGCGGCCTGGCCTGCCCCCTCTGGCCCCACCCCAAAGAGACCACAGACAGACAAGCCAGAGGAAAGGGCTCAGCAATCACGATGTTTGTTTTCCCTTTTAGTGGAAGAGAAGAGAAACCTGGTCTCAATTTTATGCTTTAAATCTAAGATCTGCCATAAGTCCACAAACCTAAAACACCCTGGTCCCCGTATCCTTCCCAAACAAGTTTAGAAACTCAAGCTCTGTGACCTTTGCCGGAGAAATGCTTTCTTGTGGTTTTTAATAACCGTGGACAAATGCGGACAGTCTGTGGTCCACATGGGAAAATGGGCCGCATTGGCACTGCGGGGACCTGGTGGAGAAGCACGGGCGCCTGGGGGGCCTGGGGAGGGCCTAGGGGGCTCACCCACCAGAGATAGCCCAGCGGGCCTGGGGAGGAGCCGGCTGGGGCGTCAAATGGCCCAAGGCAGCGCTCAACTGGTGCTAGCTCAGGCAGAAGAATTGATGGAAACGCTTTTTGCCGCATATACGGACATCTTCTGAAGAGAAGAAAATAACCTCAAAGGAGTCCTGGGTGGACCGATAAGCATCGCTGGTCCCGAGCCAGCCCAAAGCTTTCAGAAGCGGTCCGATCTCCATAATCTCACAGCCTCGTGCTCACCCAGAGGGTTTGAGAGCCTGCGTCAGCCGAGAGCGGAGGGACAAGCAGAGAGGACAATGGCAGGAAATGGTAATTGCATCCTTAGGTGCAAACACGATGGGAAGTTCAGGAGTGAGCACGGAGCTTGAAAGGGAGGAACGTCTGCGTTTCACATTAGGGCATTCGCCAGACGCCAGGGAGCAGCTTACGGCTTAAGAGATTTACAACTTTGGCAAATCTAGATGCCCAGACCTCCCTTTAGGGGAATTCCCTGGAGAGCGGAGTGTGAGGAGTCCTTGAGCAAAGGAAAAACGGCCTCTGCCCTGCCCAGAGAGAGGGCAGTTCAAAGGGCAGGGCCGACAGCAGGTTGGAGTTCCAGCCCCAGCCAGCCCTGTGGCGGCCATACTCTCCTCTCTGGGCCTCAGTCTCCCCTTTTGTGACATGAGGGCCTTGTACAAGATGCATGGTGTTTGGGGCTGAACTGTGTCACCCCCAAATTCATATGCTGCAGCCCTGACCCCAGTACCTCAGAATGCGGCTCTGCTCTGAGACAGGACCTTTCAAGGAGTGATTTAAGTTCCCCGAGCCCATTCGGGTGGCCCTAATCCAATCTGACTGGGTCCCTGCAGGAAGAGGATGGCAGGGATGCGAGCTGGCAGAGGAAAGACCAAGGGAGGCCACAGAAGCAGGCAGCCACCCACAGGCCCAGGAGAGAGGCCTCAGGGGAAACCAACCCTGCCAACACCTTGATCTTGGACTTCCAGCCCCCAGACCTGGCAGTTTCTGCTGTTAAAGCGACTCTGGCTGTGGGTGCTTGTGACGGCTGCCCTAGCAAACACATACCAGGCGGCCTCCCCCGTCTGTTTAGACTCAGAGATCTTTCTTCAAATGTCATCTAGGCAGAAGCCAGATGCATGAGACATTAAGGCAGAGCTGCTCTGGCTGAAGGCATCCCATCCTTTTCCCTCTTCCAGCTCCTATAGCCCCTCTGGGGAACCCCCAGGTCTCCAAGGGCATGCAGCATCCTGGGAGCAGGGGCTGAATCAGAGATAGGGTTGCCTGGGCTCCGAGGTCCTCATACTCACTGGGCTTCTGAGCCACCAGCTTTGAGGACTTCCCTGGGACTGACGTCGTTCAGTCCAAAGGGCAGGCTATCCCTTCCCCGGGCTACATGGGGACTGGACAATGCTGGGCCCTAAAAAAATTCCGCACAGCCTGGGGCCAGCTACCAGGCTGGGTGACAGGAGCCAGGGGCAGCCTCAGCCTGATGAAGCCTGTGCCCTGAGGCTATTATGCACACAGGGGACCCCTTCAGGGAGCAGGAGCTTGCCTGGATTTTGGATTCTGAGAAGCACAGGGTGGGAGGAGCCTGAGCAGACTTGCCATAAGGGAAACTTACGAGGAGTGGCTTGGCCCTTGGCTGTCCTGCCACCACTCCTCCTCCTCAGCATTCTGGGAGCCAAGGGCCAGAATGTGGACCACGGTCGGAGTGAAGCTCGCCGCAAAAGTATCCAGAATTACAGGAACAGATAGCTCTGCCCCGGATGCCAGCAAGGCCTGCTTCTCCCAGCTGGGCCTCATGGAGAGTTCCCAGAGACCCCGCACTGCACCAAGAAACAGAACGAAGAGGATGCGGGGGGTTGGCAGAGACCTTGGAGCTGAGCTGTTTGCAGCGGGGAAAACAGATGCCTAGCACAAGAACACAAGCAGGCCGGGGCAAAGGACAGGTGTCAGGCCAGACTGAGCACGGGAAGCCAGGCTAGAGCGCTGCTGCTCCCTCCAGTCGCCCCTCGTCACATGCCTCCAAGGGCAGACGTTCTGCCACTGAGCAGCTTACAGGGCTTGAGCCTTGACTCTGCAGGACCTGGAAGCTCACTTTCAGATCCACCGTCCTCTCTGAAGCCTCATGGGGCCAGAAGAGCACGAACCGCCATCTCCATTTCACCAGGGGGCTACTGAGGCCCAGAAAGGAGAAGGGACATGTGGTCTTGTGATCATACAGTCAGTCGGGCGGCCAAGACAGCGTCTCCGGTGCCAACATCACACAGTGTCCACTGTGGCCTGAAACATGGGATGTTCAGCCTGGCTGGCCAGCCTCAAGCAGGTCAGGGAGCCCTGAAGCTCCACTCCTGGTCCCCACCTCCCTGGCTGGGGCACAGCTTGTTCCTTCACCCTAAGCCTCCCCAACGTCCATCTGAACATGTGAATCTGGGCATCTGGTACAGAAGTTTCTGAATAAGAACAAAGTAGGTCTAAGAGGCCTAGGGACACGGTTCCAGTCCACCGTCAAAGCCACTCACCTAAAATCAATGTCCACGAGGTGGGGTCAGTGGCCAGCTCGGCCTCAGATGGGCTGAGTTAACCTCAGGCAAGTCCCTGTCTGTCTCTCTCTCTCTCTCAGCCTATGTCTTCACTTAGAAAACCAGAGGACTGGAGCCAGGGGTCTCCGGGGACCTTCTGGGATGTGAACAAGTGTGCCTGGTTTGTGACTCTGATGTTTAAAACATCATGCCTAAAATAGGTGGTAATTAACCCAGGAGGATCTGGCCAGCCACCTCCCCTCCACCTGACCCCAAGGCCCCAGGCCCCAGGAGCACCACCACACCCCGCTCTGGCCGGGCCTCCCTGTTGCCCCCTCCCTTGGGAATTCTACTGACTTTTGAGGACCGATCAGTAGGGAGAAGGGTGGTGGTGGAACAACGAGGAGGACCTGGGCTCCAGAGGCAGGGGCCCCTGGATTCGAATCCAGTTCCTGCTACTTACTGGCTGTCCCCCTCTCTGAGGCTGCCTCCCCCCTGCAGTGGGGAGGTGGGACGGTGCCTCCCTCTACTATAGACTGCTGGAAGAGCAAGGTGAACTATATAAAGCATCTGGCATTTGGTAAATGTCACTTCCTTTTTCCTACGATAACAACAATAATAACAACTACAAACACAATGACCAAGAGGTCACGATTCCCGCAACCTCAACTGCTCGTGTTGCAGCCAAGAACCCAGAATAAATGGAGGCCTGCAAGCGGCCGAAATGGAACTATGAATATCTAAAAAGGACTTGGGTAGAGCGGATATGGACTGTTTTCCCAGGAAAGCCTGTAGGGAGTGGGCGATGAGTCAGGACACCTGCGTGGCAGGCCCCCGCTGCCACCTGCCCTGTGTGACCTTCTGCAAATTGCTTTCCATCTCTGAGCCTTCGGGGTGTCATCTCCTGATGGGGATAACAACACGCACCTCAAAGAGCTATTGCCGTGAGGGCTCCACAAACAGCACAGAGCTCCTCTGTGGAGGGGCTGGCGGTGACCGCCACTCTCCAGGCAGGGGCCGGGACAGGAAGGGGCGAGGTGGGGACCCCAGGAGGGAGGGCAAGGTGCACGGATGGAGAGCCAGGAGCCAGCCTGGAGGAAGGAAGGGAACAGAGAGGTGCCCCGGCCCTTCCTAAGCTGCCTTCCACCCCACCACCCGCTAGACCTCTCCCCACGCGCCAGCACCTCACTTCCCACTCCTTCCCAACCCTTCCCACATACCCCTCAGAGCCCTGATAAATGTTGCCTCTTCCATAAAGACACCTCCCTTACCCCGGGACAGACGTGCCCCATCTCTCCTCAGCCGGCCCCTTCCTCAGAGCAGCCGCCCATGCCAGCCTTGTCCCTCCAGGCAGCAAGGACTTTGACGGCCAGGGGTATGTCGTGTCCCTTGGGCCCCCGGCCCCCAGAACTGGGCTCTTATTTTGCAGATGCACAGCAAATGGGCCCTAAATCATGTAAGCCTGGCCCACACCCACCCCAGGAGAAGCCACAAGGAAGGCCCGGATGGAACAGCCTCCAGAAGCTGAATCCCAGAAGGGGTGCGGAGTTGGCCAGAAGGAAGCTTCCCACCCAAGCAACTGAGGTTGGCCCGGAACCGAAGATTCTTCCAAAAAGTTAATTGCCTCTCCCTCCTCCCAAGGCCCATCCTCTTTCTTTGGATGCCCAAGCCCTTTGAGGAACATGGAGGTCTAGCCCTTGGGTAAGTGGGTGGGGCTGCTAGAAGCAACAAGGGTCAGGAGACCCTCCTAGCTCTGCCCGAGTGTGGCCTGGGCTGAGCAGCCCCCCTCAGCCACAGGAGGCTCAGTGTTCCTGGGTGGACCTGTTGCCCTTAGGCATACCCCACTGACACTCACCAGCCCTGACTTGCCATCTCGCCAGCCTGGGGCCGGGCTTGCTTTGGCCCCAAAGATGCCGGCCGACATGAAATGGAGAAGGAAGCTGGTGGACAAGCACCTGGTTTGTTATGGGCCTCCTTAAGGGTCTTGCTTCCTACTTCTCCTAAGTCAGCAGACGCAGCAGGGCGGTGCCTGTCACTCCTCCCCCAGCCCAGGAAGGGGATGTGAGCACAGGGTTAGACTGGAGGCCAGGACATGCAGGGATGGTGTCAACTTGCCAGGAACCTGCCTTAATTTCTTAGAGCCTTGGTCCCCACATCTGTAAAATGGGATAATGGCCCCAAGCCTGGTCTGTATGGTTTTGTGTGTGCCGCATTATTCTGGGCTGGAGGAGTCCAGGCAGGTGCAGCAGGTGGGTGGGGGAGAAAGCTGACCCCCTCCCATCACAACAGCACATCTGGGACCACCAAGAACCTGGGATTCTCAACAAGAACACCACCCTGCTCAAATTCTTATGCCACAAGCCCTTGGCCCAGCCCACTACTGAGGTGGTCTCTGCCTCAGTGAGCTCTGCGGGATCTGGAAGCTTTCTTATTGTTTTTCCTTCTTTCTGAGGGGATCCTGTGGGGGCCTCAATTAAGGCCCAGATCTGACCCACTCCCAAACTCATACCTGGTCTCCTGTTCCTTGACAAATTCCAAGCTCCCAGTTCCTGACTAGACAGCCCACTCCTTTCCAGTCAGAGTGGTCCCACCTCTGTGGGTTCTGCCTGCCTTCTGGGCCCTCTGTGTTCACATATGCCCCATGATGGGGGCAGCCTAAGCCTGGCCACCACGAGGTGTCACAAATGGGGTCACGGCTGCCGGCAGCCTGAGGGGCACTGGAGAAAGGGCTTCCTTGGGGTGCCTGGGTGGCTCGGTGGGTTAAGTGTCTGGCTCTGGCTCAGGTCATGATCCCGGGGTCCTGGGATGGAACCCCATGTTGGGCTCCCTGCTCAGCGGGGAGTCGGCTTCTTCCTCTCCCTCTGCTCCTCCCTCTGCCTTTCTCTTTCTGAAATAAATAAAATCTTTAAATAAAAAAAAAAAAAAAAAGCAGGGGGCTTCCTCTCCATAGGTCTCAGCGGAGCCCACCATGCAGCAGGGCCCTTCTGAGAACACAGCTGTGATGGAGGAAAGAAGCATGACGGGACAGAAGGAGGGATGCCATGTCCCAGAGACGCTGCCTGGTTCCTGGATCCAGCCGCTCCTAAAGCCCTGGGCTTTGATACGAATCAATTAATACTGCTGTTTTCTGCTTACACTGGCTAGGATTCAAGTTTCTGTCACTTGCCTCTGTATCACCAACACTCACGGTTGGCTTTCTCTCAGGGCTATTTCCACAAAGAACTAAACAGTGCTGTTATTTTTCCTCTCCTGGAGAAAGTTACTGAGAGAGCCACAAAGCCACCCTGGTGTGGGTGCTGCCCCTCACGCTCAGGGCCCGGCTTGTGATCTTCAAAAATTACTTTAGCAGATGACAAACTACTGCCTATTTTGGACTTTCAAGATTGCTTTTGGACGGCCCACAATGCCACTGCCCTGAGTGCCATGGGTGTGAGGCCTGAAAAAGGTCTCTTCACAAGCTGTTCCCCCACCAGCCGGGCCTCAGCCACTCAGTGGGCATCTCCGGAGCCCCGCCTTGTGCCAGGCCCCAAATCACTGCTGGCTTCTCAGGAGACTGTGCAGGTCTGGCTCTGAGCTGGCCCCCGACCCCGGGGCCCCAAGCATCTTTGGGACTTGTGAGAGCCTGCTGGGGAAAGTTCTAGGCCGTGTGGTTTGGAAAGCAGTGGACCTAGGTAAGCATGAAAGCCTGTATGAGATTTACTGTAAGCAACTCAAGATCTTAGGCAGGAAAATAGATGGCTAGAAATCAAGTGGAAAAAAATAGAGGATTTGCAGTCGGCCCCGGTAAACAAAACTCCAAGGCCAGCTTCACTACTGTTCTTCCGGCCTCTGAGGGCAAGGTAGCCAGGCAGGGCTGGGCTGTGTTCACATCTTCCCTTGGCACCCTCACCCTGGCTCCCCCCAGAGCTGGGAACAGCCGACAGACAGGAGGCATGGACTTGGGTGCAAGGCTTGCCCCTGGGCCTCAGGCAGGAGTCTGAGAGCCCTTGCTCAGAGGGAGGGATGGCCATGCCCTCAGACACACATACACACTCACACAATCAAGTCACCTGCCCACAATCTCAAAGGTCACCACCAACAGCCACATCATCTCACACCCAGTCCTGAAGCATCACGGATCCCTCACCCACGCACACACCTCCGTGAGCGTACCCGTATGTGCTGTACTTGTAAAGAGCTGGGTGGGGGGGTAGATTCCAAGCCCTCCACTGCACGGCCCATGATTGGAAAAATTGCTCTCTTTGGGCTACCAGGACATGTTTTCAACTGCCCAAAGTAGTAACAGATCGCCCTGAAACAGCATCAAAGGCTTTGGCGAGGCTGAATCTGAACTCCAGAGCAGGAAGGCCCTCGGGGTTCGTCCGGTCCTACCGCTGGTGAGCTTTGTATGCAGGGCTGGGCCTTCTCCAAACAGGGGTCTCCTGGGGCCAGGCTGGGAGATGGGGAGGGGCATGCAGGGGTCTCCGCCTCCCCCCGCCCCCACTCCAGTCCTGCCACATCTGCTTTTTACAGTGAACTTTGGAATACGGTTTATTTAGAAAAAAAAAAAAAACAAAAACAAAAACAAACAAACAAACAAAAAAAGGTCAGATTTCAGGTTCACTACACAGTTTAAGAAGCATTGGTTTGCCTCCCTCCTCTTAGAGGTAAAGGACCTAAGGCATAGGCTGGGCTGGCAGAGCAGAGATGGGGACCCAGGTATCTGAAAGCTGCATCCCAGCCAATGAGTGGGATGCTCTGGTGTGACATGTCACCCACTGGGGCCGCCCTGGGCAAGCCTATTAGCTCAGCCTAACAAATGGAGCCTGTGCTGGATGGCCTCTGCCCCCAGGGGCCCTTTGCAAGCTGCCAGCCCCTGTGGCAGGCCAGGAGGAAGTGGCCTTTCACCATCCCAGGACTGTCATCCCTGCCAAGGGAATCGCAGCAAACCCACCTCCAGGTCTGGCGTCTGTCCTGAGATGGGAGACTGGAGGCTCTGGAGAGCCGAAGGAAGCACCTCTGGAGTATGCGACGGGCACAGAGGAGGTGTAGGCCATTCCAAGGGCTCCCCTTCTAAGCCAGAGAACAGCTCCTTTGGAGGAGCCCTGGAAATGCCAGGAAGTCTAACGTGTTATTGTAAATAATGTCAGCGTGAATCTCTCACAGCAGCCGGGCACCATTTCAATGGATCATTCTCCTCCTCGCCATGGTTCTGTCTCTCCCCTCATGCTGCCACCCCTTTCAGGAGTCCTGCCACCCCTTTCAGGAGACCACAGGGAGGAGTGACTGGCTCCACTCCTCCACTCCATGGGGCAACATGGCAACTCCATGTTGCCCCAGCAGCCCTGGGCCCCAAGTCTGCCCCATGCTCCACCAGAAGCCTTCAGTCTGTCTAGAAGTGGTTTTGAACTTGAACAAACAAGACAGGGTGAGTGTCTTTCTCAAGCCCATCTTTGGGCGGCACACTCCCAGGGCAGGGACTGGTTCTCCCACCTCCCCTTCTCTTGCACCCTCCGAGAAACAGCGCACAGCCCCCTAGGAGCCCCCTGGGCTGCTGAGGACGTGCCTGCTGGGGTGAGCACCGCCACCAGGGGACACATCCCCTCTTGTGGGACACCGCCGTGGCCATGTCTCTACCACCAGGCACCAAGCCGAGACTGAGGGCAAGACACAACAGGATGGGACACAAGGTGCCTCTGAGCACAGCTGGGACAGGGTCGGACAAGCAGTGGCCATCACCTAAAATGTGTTACCCACTGGAAGCCTAGCCAAGCCCTGGACCTATACATCTTCATTCAATCTTGTAAAGCAGGAATTATCATTCCCCTTTCACAGAGCTAGAAACTCAGGCTCAAAGGAGTAGACTCAGACCTGAAACCAAGTGGCAAACCCAGTCTGGGGCCCGGCTGCCTGGGCTGAGCTGCGTGAGCCCAGGGCCAGCCTGGTTTCTTCACCTGAGAGACAGAGAGGCTGGTAGGCATCACCAGTGCCACCTAACAGGGTTGTGTGGGGACAAGGCAAGTTTCTGGTGTAAGAGTTGCAGCATCGGACCGGGTTTGAAGGAAGCTTGCCGGATGTTGCTTGTTCTCGTTCCTACTGCTAATGAGAGTGTCTTCTATGTTGCCTTCTTAGAAGGCAAGGGGAGGCCCAGGAGTAAGATGAGCCCAACTGGTGCCCTGCTGGGTCCAGTGCTAAAGCAGGGCTCGGTGTCGGTCCTTCTGGAAGGCAGGGGATGGGCTGGCCAAAGCTGCCCCTGGGGGCCCCAACACATCGGCCTCCAGGACCCAGGAAGGTCCTCAGGAGCCCTGAGCAAGAGGGAGATCATCTTGGTGCACTTTCACTCCTCTGTCCTGAGAACAAGGGGAATGAGGTGACACCAGCCAGATCTCCTGGTGGGTCCGTGTGCTTGTGTCTCTCTATGTATATCTGTATGTATACCTTGGTGTGTCTGTGCATTTATATGTGTAGGTCTGCCTTCATGTGCATGTGTGTGTCTGCGTGTCTGTGTCTGTACATCTGTGTCTCTATGTGTGTGTGTATCTGTATGCCTGTGTGTCTGTGTATGTGTCTGTGTATCTATCTGCATATCTGTGTATGTTGTACCTATGTATCTGTGTGTCTGTGTGTCTGTGTGTATCTGTGTGCATGTGTGTGTGTGTGTCTGTACTTCTGCGTGTGTGTAGTGAGGGGAGGACGGTGGCAGGGCTGAGACCTCAGGCCTATTAGCATGAGGCTGTGCAGGCCCAGTAGGGCAGCCTTCCCCCGATAGATGCCCCACAGGTACCACACCCTGGGCAGGGAATGACCCTTGCCTGGCTTGGTTGGATGGAGCAGGGAGGGGACAGAAGCAGCCCAAGTCCTCCAGCTCCAGACAACATGGAAAGTAGCCTGGATATGGGGCTCTGAAGGCCCCTGTGGACAGAGAGGGCTGCCAGAGCTGCTCTCTATGGGGGCACACATGTAAACAGCTCCTGGGCTGGTGAGTGGGACCTGCCGCAGCTGCCCCAGTGATCGCCAGAACAGAGACACTCTGGTCAGAGTCCTAGACCCCCAGAGCCAGAGGGTCTCTTGTACAGATGGGGAAACACACCCAGGAGATCACATAGCCAGATGTCACCAAGCCTGGCCCTTCTGAGAGCCTAGCTTCCTCTCTGTAGCTCAGGGGTCTCACCCACACACCCAGAGATCCCCACCCAACCTGGGCCGGGAGGGATTAGCAAACCCAGGCCTGGGGAGGAGGCGGTGCGGCTTACGGTCTCCATGCACGTGAGCCTGGGCCAGGAATGAATCATATCATTACGGCAGGATTAGAAGAAAAATGCCATTAGAAAATCTGTGCATGCACCACATTTAATAAGGTCAGTAGCAGCAAGCAGCAGGCAGGCTGGCGGCACGAGGCCACAGAGCCCCCTCGTCCTCCTCCCACCGGAGCCGGAGCCTGCAGGGGATGGGACAGGCCCTGGCTGGGCCCAGCCACGGGGAGCAAGTGTCTCCTTCTGCTGGGGCCTCCCCAGCCTGGGCACCACATAGCAATTCTTTCTGCCTCCCCACTCCTCAGGGCCCACCTGCTTGGGGTTGTTCCCAAATCATCCCCCACAGCAAGCACCCCCCCGCAAAGTGAAAATTCATTCCCTGGGTCCCCCATGCCCTCTGGAGTCTGTGCTGTATTTGGAAAGGGAAGGAGTAATCAATTGTACTTTATAAAACCGTTAATGAGCTGTTAAGCTACTACCCTCCCTGGTGACATAATGCCCAGGTGACAAAAAGGGAGAAGAAGCCTAGAAAGCCCATGGAGGATGAGTGTGATGGAGAAAGTCCAGCTCTCAGGCAGCTTGGGAGGCTGCCTTTGATAAAAATGCATGTCATTGAAATCGTCTTGCTTCCAAGGCCCCTGGGCACTCGCCCACCTGTTGTCCTCAGGGCTGGCCCTGGACACAAGCATTGCAGCTTTCCAACTGCCCTGGCCTATACCGCTCCCCCACTCTGCCACTTCCTTCACCCTCTCAACCACACTCACTACACACCCACTGTGCACCAAGCGTGGCCCTGGGCTCTGCTCGGGGCAGCAGTGAACCAGACAGACAAGCCCAGCCCAGGAATTGAGGAAGGAAGACACTCACAGCTCTGTGGACCTGGACAGGATGGCAGACAGCGTGAGGAGGATGCATCCGTAGGGACCAACTTCGAACTGGGAAGAAGAGAAAGCAGTGAGCACCCACCGGGGCTGCACCCCCTTTCCTCTCACCTCCTTGGTGGGGAAGGCAGGCACATCCAGGGAGCAGCCTGAACCGGAGCCAGCTGCCGCCAGCCCGGTCCCAGAGGTTGCCAGGGTGCTCCACAGCAGGCCCCCTCACTGATGGGAAGCACACCAACCCAGGTGACAATGGGACTGGACACACACTCCATTAAGGAGCACGCCCATAATGTCCGAGTCCTGGACGCTTGTTATACAGCAGCCGGGCCAGCCTCCCTTGCCCTGCAGGTATCTTACGGGCACCGTCACACTGAAAACTGTCACAGGCTGGTGTGACAGTACTGTTAACACTGCCCTCTGCCCCAGAAGGAAACAGGCTCAGATACCGAGCACCTGGCCTGAGGTCACACCACTGGTAAGTGGTCTGCTGGGATGCCAGCAGGCTCCATTGGATTTCGAATCCCTTAGACCTGCACTGCGTTAAGAGCAGCAGAGAGCAGGTGGGGGACAGAGTCAGGGTCAGGAGGGGTGAGTGAGGGGAGCCGTGCAAGTGCAAGGATAGATCCCATCTGCCAAACATTTTTGGTATTTCGTTCATTGTGGATTTTTTGGATTAATTCTGATATGAAAATATTATTTTTGCTGATTACTGAGGATTTTGGTACCCCCTTGAATTCTGCACCCAAGGGGAGCACCTTATTCATCTCCCCCGAGTCCCAACTCTGGGTTAGAGCCCACTGCCCGGAGCCCGGCTGCCTGGGTTTCAATCTTGGTTGTGCCACTCCTAGCTAGGTGAGCACAGCGACCTTCCCTAACTTCCCTGTGCCCCAGTCTTCTCATCTGTAAAATGAGGATGATGATAATGGGCCCAACTTTCATGAGGTTGTTGTGAAGAGTCAGTGAGATAACCCCTGTAAAGCACGTAGCACAGGCCCCAACCCCCAGGGGAGCCATGGATAAAATGCCAGCTCTGCACGGCCCTTTTGTCCTGTGGGCCCAGGAGGCCACAGCCTCCTGGGATGGGCTAGGTCACTCAGGCTCCCTAGAAAAACGCCAGCCCTCCCCACTGCCATTCAGTGTCATCCCACCCTGTCCCCATCTGTGATCTGTGATGGCAGATGCTGTCTGACTAGAGTCAGTGTTCCTTATGTGTGATCAGTTTTGTTTTTTTGTGGACTTGGAACCAGACCTAAAGAAGGTTGTACTCCTGAAACAGTAGGAATGATATAATTTATCATATTTCCATTTTGCCTGGGTTGCCAGGAAGCTCCAAGCCAGACATGGTCCTCATCTGTGGTAATTATTTCAGCTCAAGCTTTTGATAAAATTATCTTTTCTTTCCTTCAAAACATAGTCATTATTTTCATACCGTAATTCGATTAGTCATTAAAAAAGAAAAATTTCTGTGTGAACTTTCATGCCAAGAGGATGCTTCCTGCTAATGCTATGCTTGTGAACAACGTGGACATAGATCTCCTTCATGGGAAGTAACTCAGGGAAGAAATAACAAGAAGCACCTAGAAAAGAGTGGGGGAGGGGCTCTGCTCTGACAGGAAAAGCATGGTGTTCTGGACACAGAGAGGGCATTCAAGCAGACTTAGGGCTTAGGGAAGAAAAGAATGTAAAGGAAGGCCTTCTGGAGGAAGTGATATCTAAACCCAAAGGACAAGAAAGAATCACAAGAGAAGGAAATGCTGTTCCAGATAAGATGAAAAGCACGTGCAAAGGCCCAGAGGCAAGAGGGGGCAGGTTTACCATGGTTGGAGCACAGAAGAGCCCTGAGGACATCATTTTTATAGAATTAACTTCTTATTTTTATAAATTTATCAATAACAGAATCTTTGGGGGGATTAAAAATGGAATAAATGAATCAACAACTATCTTAAATCAACTTCATCATTATTCTCTGATCTTAGGCCAGTCACTTCACTTCTGTTGCCCTCAGTTTCCACATTTGCACAACGAGGATGACAAATCCCATCCTTGCATTTTTCCTTGGGTTCTGCTGCACATTCTATAAGACCAAGTCTGAGGAAGTGCTCTGGTCATTGCAAAGAGTCCTGCTGATATCCTTGCCCAGGAACTGGGCCTGGGAGGACCGGCATCCTTGTCGCAGCTCTCCTGCAGACTTCCATGTTGCCTTGGGGAGTGACAGAGCTCTAGGTCTCCATTTCCCCTTCAGGAAGGCCACCTAACTGCTGCCATGGACTCGCACGTTGTCTTGGGGGAGCCACAGAACTTTCTCAGTCTGTTCCCCTCTGTCATGTGTGCTGCTGCAGGACTGCCATGAAGCAAGGAACACAGGAGCCCGCTGCATGCCCTCCGTCTGTGTAAACACAGAGGACTACTGCTACTACACAGGCCAGCACTGTCCACAGCCCTTGGGACTCTCAAGGACAGCTTCCCAGGAGCCGTGCACGAGCCCCTCCGTGTAGACTGGTTAGTGAGATGATGGAGTGAGTGGGGAGAAAGGATGCTGCTTGGGGCTACTGGACCCTGCTGAACACGACTGAATGGCACCAATATTCCATTTTGTTAAAAAAAAATTAAAATTATCTCATCAAACTCAAGCTGCCAAGACATGGGAGGCCACAGGGCAAGGTGCCTGCACTGAAAGGAGAGCTCCCCAGACAGGCAGTTGGGCTGGAAACCGCCATGAGGGTCAGGGGAAAAGTGTCTGGTACAGCTTGGGAAGAAGGGGCCATTCTCCAGCCCAGCTCAGGCCCTGGAGGGACCAAAGCCTACCCTGGAACCTCAACTGGAGGCAGGGGCGGGGGCCTCACCAGCTCGCGGGGGGCGGCCAGACATCCCGCCCAGAGGGTGAACGGTAATGAAAACATAGCAAGGAGGCTATTTATTTTGGGCAGAGATGGTTCAGTGTTCGTTTCCAGGCCTGGCACAAGGCACCCCTCTTAGGCCCAGGCCATGAAAAATGAATTCGGTGAGGGTAATGCTGAGGCAGCTCAACGGCTTCCAGCAAAAACAAAATTAGACACTGGGGGAAAACACTACCTTCCGGGGAAGGAGGGCCAAAGACTGACCACAGGCACATGGTTCCCCGCTCTGGGTCCCGAGGAATGACAGGAAGAGGGTGACCCCTCTCCCAGCCCCGGCCCCACTCTCTGAACTGCTTCCACAGTCGCTGTCTTGCTTGGGCTTCACTGAAACCCTGGGGTATGGACCAAGGGAGGAGGGAGGCCCCGTTTCTGAGATGAGGATGTAGTTTCTGAGCTTCACCGAAACCCTGGGGTATGGACCAAGGGAGGAGGGAGGCCCCGTTTCTGAGATGAAGATGTAGAAAGCCTTGATGCAGAGGCATCCCCCCAGCCGGGGCCATCCATGCATGGTGGCAGACCCTTGGAGCCTGTGAGCAATTGCCCCAGGGCTCTCCTTTGCCCCCTAGAAGCCTCCCAGGGTGCCTTCCTCCCCAAGGTGCGACCACAGGTACCCGGGGGCCTG
Source organism: Martes martes (assembly GCF_963455335.1). NCBI lineage: Eukaryota > Metazoa > Chordata > Mammalia > Carnivora > Mustelidae > Martes > Martes martes. The sequence goes on along the minus strand of NC_137899.1, from coordinate 62,985,616 downwards.
GCCTCCTGGTCCAAACACACGCACTGAGGCCATCGGCCCTGCTCAGCTCTCAGACACATCGCTGCATTCTCACAACGCTCTGAGTGCAGGGAAGAGTAGGATCCTTCCTGCTTGTTTCGATCCCACCTGCTGCTTAATTTAGAAGACATTCTCTTCCGTGCATTTAAGTTTCTTCTTCAAAAACCTCTATTGGACAATAAAGAGCTGGAAGTATCTGCTAACTGCGCCATCTTCCGTTTCCTAGGCGAGGCAACTGAGGCCCAGTGTCGTGCCTGAGGCCCCATGGGGCTGAGTTAGAAGCCAGAGGAGGCCCCCAGGCCCCTGCTCCAAGCCGCCTACAGCTGCTTCGGGCGAGCCGCATCATTAGAGAGCCCACTGGGTTACGCCTATGAAGAACCAAAGGGAGCCAGGGATGGAGCAAGTGACAGCCAGCTGAGGCCAGGACCCCGCCCATGTCAGAGCCCCTCCCTCGCACCTCCCAGAAAGGCCAGACGGAACAGTCTGTGCCAAAAGGCAGCGTCCTAAGCTGAGGACATGGGCCTGGCTCTCGGGGCTGAATTATCCCTAGGCAATAGCTCTGGGGTAGAAAATCCGGGGTGAATAAGCGCCTTAGTGACTGCACCCTTGTCTCCCAGAGGTCTCCAAGCAGGCACCAGTGCCTTTGGGGAACAGGAGGAAAGTATTCTGACAGGAGTGTCTAGCTTGGTCCCTTATCTGGCAAGTTCTCCCACCCTCTGGGCTCACCAGCAAATCCTCCATCACCTTCTCCGGAGGCTAAAAGAGCTGGTCCCTCAGCTCAGGAGGCTGAAGGAAAGGCAGAGAAGAGGCACGGAGCATTTGCTTGCACACTGGAGAAGGGCTCAGTGCTTGGTTTCCTTCCATCCTGACACACAGACATCAGAAAATGAGACCCCTAGGGGCACCTGGGTGGCTCAGTGGATTAAGCCTCTGCCTTCAGCTCAGGTCATGATCCCAGAGTTCTGGGATCGAGCCCCGCATCGGGCTCTCTGCTCAGTGGGGAGGCTGTTTCCTTTTCTCTCTCTGCCTGCCTCTCTGCCTACTTGTGATATCTCTCTGTCAAATAAATAAAATCTTAAAAAAAAAAGAAAAGAAAAGAAAAGATGAGACCCTGTGGTTGGGGATCTCAGAGGTCATCTCTCGGTCTTGGCTCAGGCAGCACCCTGCCTCTGCACTGCGTCCCCCTCATTTCCACGTGTCCACAGCTAACCAGTCTCAAGGGGGCCTTGAATAATAATAATGGTGATCATAACATCAACAACCGAAGCTAAAATCAGTGACAACATCGAGCCTGGTGCACTAGTTCCAAGTACTGTTGTTATCAGCCCCATTTTACAGATGAGGAAACTGAGGCATAGGGGGCTAAAGAAGTTGCCCCAGGTTACAAGAGCTAGTATGTAAGGGGTGAAACCTAGATTCAAACCCAGGCAGAAGGCTCTAGAGATCATATCCTTTACCTTGGAGCCTTCAACTCCCTCCTCCACAAAGCCAGCCAGGCTACAGCCCTTCTCTGAACCCCCATGGCACTCTGTGCTGTTCAGGCCCTGGACGCGTCCCACCCCATCTCACAGCAAGCAGTGGGGGCACAGATCCCCTCAAGCAGACAGGGTGCTAGAGGACCCAATCAGTCACCCAGGGCACCAAGCAAGGTCCTGTACCCAGCAGGGTCCCCATCAAAGAAAGCAGACGACTTAACAACACACCCTGCCCCCACCCCAAATAAACCATCATCCATACCTGATGGATGCTTTGTTGGAGAAAAGTCACCAACTCCTCATAGCAGGTCAAACCATGCAGCATGAGCTGAGGAGACACAAACGCATGGCGTGAGCTGCCCAAGCCCCCAGACAGTTCCGGGTCCTGCCCTGGCTTCAGTAGCTATAAGACCCCAGGTGGGAATGTCCCTGCGGTCACAGTGGTGTCCTGGAGAATCAGGGCAATGAGGCATCCCCATGCCTGCATGCAACTTAAAAGGCGGACAGGGCCCAACTGGGGTCTCCAGGTCAAGTCCGCCCTGCCAGCTGCACCAGGCCTACGGAGCCCAGGGATGGAGGCACTGGGGAACTCAAGCTTGGCTGCACCCCTGTGGGCCAGTCACAGATATCTGAGAAGCACCTGGGGGTGCAGGGGGAATGGGGCGGGCATCCCATCTAACTGGCCACTGCCGGGCCTGCTCTGAGCCCGGCAGGCAGTGTCCTGAGTTCAGTGGGAAGCCGTGGGTCTCAGTCTCCTTTGCTTTCTCAGGCAACTCAGGAAAAAACCACTTGTAGACAAAACACCCAAGCAGGTAAGGCCCCTATTTAGGATCCCAGGGCCACATGTGCCCAAACTTAGGTCAAAGGAAACAAACCAGGTCCAACAAAAGTCCTCTGCGTAGAGGGGGCGCGTCTGTGGAAAATGTCACGGTGTCTGTATCCTCATGTCTCCCATTTCTTTCCCTTACTTGGTCATACCAGGTCTGGTTTCATGGCTGGTGCTCTCTTTCCCACTCTCTGACTCCCCCTCCACCTTCATGCACCCCCCCCCCACAACCCTGGCAAGGGTGCCGAGGAGACACAGAGGGACAGAGATGGCTGTGGTTTGGCCAGAAGGCATCAGGCATGGCCCGCTCATCTCCGTACAGTCTCCATGTGACAGGGCGCCCATCAGCCTTTTGGCCCCAAGGGCAGTTCTGGCGAGCGTCCCCCTACCCAGCGCCCGGTGCCCACCCCAATCCCAGGTGGGGGATCTGCTAGCCTGGGCTGCAGGGAGGGCTGGCCCATCCCCCGCTGAGGGAGGATTTACTTATATATGAAAGGAGACCGTCCCCAAACAAAGCCAAAGGTTGCGTGATAATTTTCCAGAAAGCCGTACTGTTTCTAAGACTCCATCTGCTTTGTATTTCCCTGTTGGACTGAACTGCTGTGTTCCCGAAGCCCTAAAAAGGAAAGGGAGATGCATGAGTCCTCTGTGTGGAAAGAAGACGTGCCCTTGAGCCAGGGGGAAACCACATGTGCCATTAACTGAGGACAAATCAAAAGGGGGCTCTGGAGGAAAGAACAGGACCAAGGGTTTCTCGTTTCTCCCCCGCTTTGAACTCACCCACTGGGGTGGGCCCAGAGGATGCCGCGAGTGGGGGTGGGAAAAGGAATGGAAAAAAGATGGCAGGAGGAGAGCTCAGGGTAACCAAACCCACGTCCTGGCACTAGCGAGCCTGCCTCTCACCCACAACCGACAGACTTCCAGACGGAGGAATGCTGACTTGCCCTTCGCTTTCAGGGCCCTGAGGAATTCCAGCCTCCAGCCTAAGCCTCCCCACCCTGACCCCATCAGCGTCTGTTTACACCATACATGCCCGGTGAGGCAGGCACGAGAAACGGGGTTTGGGTGTGGGGCCCGCGAGACCATTAGCCTGCCTCGTAGGCTGGGAGCAGCTGCTGCCTCTCTGGGGCCTTCTGTCTGCTTATCTGTCAAACAGGGGGAAATGGAATTTTTGCCCCATTTGCTTTCAGGGCTGCCATGCGGATCCTAAGGGCCGGGGTTAATGTGTAGTAACGTATTTGCTGGAACACGGGTACCGAGGACAAGCACTCCATGGGAACAGTAACAATAGTACCTAACACCAACACTTAGTATGTGCCCACATGGTCCTAAGCCCTTCACGTTTATCATTACTTACGGTTTACTTATATGGACAAATGATTTAAATGGATAGATAATATCATCATTTATTGTACATAATTTACTTATAGTGACTCATTTAATTCTCACAGTCACTCTACCAGATAATCCTTACTTATCTGGTATTTTCCAGATGAGTAAACAGATGAAGCACAGAGAGGTTGAGTCAACTGCCCAAGATCACACAGCTAATAAACAATAGCCTCTGGAGCCCCTTCTCTTAAGCACTATGCTCTACTGACCATTCTACCCTAGCAGAGTATAGTCTTTGGACCCAAAAGGCACCCCTTTTACTAAAGCTTAGCCACGGGCCTGGGATGAAGTGATGCCTCCACTCGGAAGGGCTGGACTGAAGAGCTGGCAAACCACCCACGTGGATTACATGGATGGCGTCTTCCACCTGCAGTCACATAGAGGCGGCAGGGGACATCTCTTCCTCCAAGGAACGGGGTTCCGAGCGACAAAGGGAAAGGGAGCATGCTTTGGGGACCAAGAGAGGTAGGAAGCAGAGGGTGACTGGTTCCTGAGAGGTCTGTGGTTTTCTCAGATGAGATGTGTCTCCCAAGGTTCCCCCGGGAAGAAGGCCAGGCAGACACAGCCCCCTTTCCCCAGGCAGAAAGGAAACTGGAGCTGCATGGAGGCCCCTCCAGGCCTCTCTATGTGCGGGGAGGCCTCCCTGGGCTCTTGCTTGCTGGCGTCTGGGAGGACACCAAACAAGCTGGGTGGGCAGACGATTCCAAGGGCAGGAAAGCACACAGCCAGCTTGCCGGCAGCTGGGCCACCACATGAGCGCAGCCCCATGCACAGCCCTGGGAAGCACTCACAGTGTGACCACGGCTCTTTCCCGGCCCCCGGCCCGCCACACGATGTCCGCGATGGCCAGGGCAAGGCAGTGACTCCTGCGGGCATTGGAAGGCTGCAGCTGCCTGAGGAGGAGAAGGAGAGTATGTTTATGCCTGTGGGGACACAAGCCACAAGGGATGAGGCAGCCCTGTAGCAGATGGCCTATTCTTTCCTCTGCCACGCAGAGAGGGCTCTGCAGCCCAGGGACTCCATCCAGCAGGGCCTCCTCCAATGAGAGCCAAGGAAGAGTCCTGATGGAGAGGCCCTGGGTGGGGCTGGAGGAGAAGCAGGTCAAGGAACTGGCCCGGGGGGAGCAGAGGGGATCCTGGAGGCTTGGCAGGGCCGTAAGCTCTGACGGAGCCCAGGAGGCCATGCTGAATGTGCTCGGGAGCTCCTGCCACCCCAAGGAAAGTGAGCCATCCCAGCCAGATGTCTGCTACTGCCCTGACCCAGCCTTGGCCACTCTCAGCATCCCGGCCCCTGGAGACAGCGGCTGGACAAGCAGGTGCCCTTAACTCCCACCAGCCACAGGAAATGATGGAAAAGCACCCTGCCTTGCTGGTTACTTAGATATAGGTTGTGGGATGTGGGAGAGGGAGGATCCAGGGTGATCTCTGGGGGTTTAGTGGGTGCAGAGTGGGGCCGCCCACTGAAATGAGGAATACAGAGCAGAAAGGAGAACTGGGGGAGCAACTGGAGGTGCAGGTGGGACGCTCTAGATGAAGCTACCTGACACATGGAAAGCCCAGGAGAGCATCGGGGCTGAGGACAGAGTTATGCCCCACCAGCATGTGAGGAACCCTTGGCCATTTGGGGGGTTGAGATTTCCCAGACAGAGGTTGAGGAAGGGCAGAGGTGGCAGCCAAGGATGAAACCCCATAGGACTGGTATACCAGGGACACAGAGGAAGGCAGGAAGGGGCATGGCAGTAGGGAGATGGTGCTATTACATAATCCTAGGAGCAAATGAGCTTTGAGCAAAACAGGCAGTCAGCAATGTCAAAAACAGCAGAGAGAGATGCCTTATGATAAAAATGATAACACAGAATCCCTGGTGCATGAAATGAGCAACAGGCTAGAACTGGCAACAGCCTGATAGAGATGCTCCCTTCAGTTTCACCTTTCCAGGGCTCCGAAAGCTGTAGTTCTTGTCCACCGCTGGAGTCTGAATTTTGTCTAAGTTCTTAGGAAAATTAAACTCTTACAAAAGCAGTCTGAGTGTTAGTATCTTACTAACCATGATGCCATGATGAAGACCCTGCTGGGGCTCAAAGAAATACACGGCAGGGTGGGGGGCAAGGGGTGGAGGTGGGGGGTTTATGTTTTCAGTGGCCCACTAACACCTGAGCTCCATGCTGAGCTGTTCAGGGGAGAAAGAAAACTGGAGAAATGGGGACCAGGAGACCAGGGACACAGGTCATTCCCCAGTGCCTGAGACACGCAGCCAGTGGTCTGTATCCAGGCTGATCAGTGCCCTTAAAATGGGAGGCAAATGGCAGAGCCATCCCTCGGTTTCCCCTTCCATAAACTGGAGACAACACTAGTACCACCCCCATAGCATTGGGAGCTTTAAACGAGGTGATGTGTGTATGGGCTATGGTCACAGGATGAATGATCAATAATGGATACCTATCACTATTGTTTTTATGGAAACATCACGTCCCCACAATGGCTGTGGTGACAGGAAGGTGAACTCCAACCATCTGGTGTGAAAGTGACAGCAAGCCCCTGACACCAGGCCATCCTTCAAACCTAATGAGACAAACAGCAAGTCCTCAACCACTTGAAAAATGAAATGGCAGCCTGCCTGCTACTTGTGCAGCTTCTGGAAGCCCGCCATGCTCCCTGAGGAAATGGTTACCACACCATCACTGAACGGGGCAGCCTGGGCTGTGGGGAGATCACTGGTCAGGGTCACCATCAACTATGAAAACAAAGGTGAGGAAATGTTGTGCTGGGTTTCCGGAGAGGTGATGCCAAGGACAGAGAGGGGCCTGCAAAGCAGGGCTTGTCAGACAAAGGAGAAAGGATTGGACATTTATCCCCTTGGATTTAGAACCTATGAAAGTTGACTTCATCATCCCCACAGCTCCTGTTTCCTGCCCTGCCCCCACCCAGGTGACCGTCACATCCTGTCAAACACATCTCTTTGCCCATCCCCTTCCTGCCCCCTGCCTGGGACCGGTGTGCCCTGCTCGCCAGCTGAGTTATTTCAGCCAGGGCCTGACCAGCATTTCTGCTCCGTCTTGTCCCTGTGGGCTCTTCCTACAACACAGGGGTGACCAGGGTACTCCCCAGTTAGAACCCTTGCCATGGCCAGGAGTTGTGCAAACTTGTGTCTGGACTGTAACCTCTGCCTAGAACATCTATGCTGGGAAACCTGCAGACATGGACCTAAGAGGTCATCTTTCATACAGCCACTGTGTTCTACGCTAAGCAAGTCATGTGTCTGACTGAAATCTTCTCAGTGTAGCCACAAATAATATCTGAAAAGCTGATGTATACTGAGTACCTATCATGGGCCAGGCACTGTTAGAAATACTTCACATGTATTATTTTGTTAGCCATTAAAGCTACCCTAGAAAGGCGCAGTATTGTTGCTTTTAAATGGGGAAACTGAGGCACAGAGCCTAAGAGATTCACCCAAGGTCACACAGTAAAGTTAGAAAAATTAAAACAGCATTGAAGGAGGAAGGAGGACTTAGGGAACTGGAACCAACTGTCTGGAGCTCTTGGCTGTAGCACCCAGCAACCCTCTGTCTTCAAGCCCGTCTCTTGGGTGCCGTCCAACACTATTAAGAGACCTGGCTCTTCCGTCTGGCCCGTGTCTTTCTGATCTCACAGACTGGTTAGAGACCCTCTGAACCTCTGCATTTCTACACATAGTCCTCATTCTTTTCACTGGCTTCCATTTAGAAAAACTTCCAGTGTCTCCATCCTTCCCTGGGCCCCAGTTTGCCATCTTTCTGGAAGACACAATGGAAAAGTGCAGCAGTCGGGGCTGTGTTTGGTTCCTGGTTCCCAGGCCTCGGGGAAGCCTCTTGCCCTCACTGGCCTTCGCCTTCCCACACAGATGTGGACACTGGCCCACGTGCCCCCAAGCATCATTCCAGCACTGCCCTTTCTGCCATTTCACTGACCGCAGGGTAGACAGGGCTGTCCTTGCAGACGACAAGAGGGAGGGGGCACTGTGGTGAGTCACCCGAGTCCAGCCTCGCCAACGACCTCCCTGCTTTCACCTACAAAACCTCAATGACAAGGGTGGCTCCTGTGTTGGCTTCATCGCAGGTGAGGGGACAACGTCCTTGTCTGTGGCTCTTCTAGGCCTGCAGGGGAGTAAGACTCGTTGTCTCTTCCCAAAGCCGCCAGCACAACCCCTCCTCATGGGGAAAAACACGGAGTCCTGACGCCTGGCTCTGTCCTCCCTGATGGAGGAGAGGCCAGCTGCCGGCCTGACGGAGTGGGTCCTGATGAAGCCAGACAGGCCCACAGAAAAAAACACCATCCCTGCCAAGAGGCCTTTATTTCGGCATGACTTCCCCGGAGGGCGAAGTCAATCCCCCACGCTGCTTTCACGGAATCGCTCCCCATCGGTGGTGGGCGGAAGGCATGAGGAGGGGCCCCACCGCCAGCCCCAGCGTGGGAAAGCCCACAAGTCCTTCAGGGGTCCCCGTGGGGCCCAGAGTTGGGCAGCAGCAGATGCTGTGTGGTGTGGGGGGCCAGGCCACTGTGGTGTTCCTGAAGAGGAAAGGGGAGTCACCTGACTTTTTTTTTTTTTTTGAATTGGGTCATTTCTGAAATCCTGGAATTTCAGAGTCAAAAGGAAGTACTAAAGCCTCGAACCCAGCTCAGCACACAGTTCCCAGGCAGAAACGTCAACGGCCCACCCACCAGTATTCAAATTGTATGAATAAATCAATGGGCACGAAGAGGGGCTCCTACGGAGCTGTCACCCTTTGCTCACAAGAGCTGTTTGCTGTATTACTCTTCGTACTTCTGTATGGAGTTCTTCCAAATTAGGGGAAGGCCGGCAGCAGGGCGGGTGGTGGTGGTTGTGCCCAGAAGGCCTCTGTAAAACACAGAGCCACACCTTGGTCACTGAGAGTCTGTCTGGGGATTCGGCACTCGGGTATTCCAGACACACGCCAGCAGCCTCGTGGGCCCAGGCCCTCCTGACCTCTCTGGCTCTCCTGTTGCTCAGAGTCTCCTCTGGGGCACAGCTGAATGGGAGGGCAGACAGAGCTCCACTGCAGATGCCAGGAGTGACCCCGAGTGAGCACCATGCCTCTCTGAGCCTCGGTTTCCCCACATGGTCCCACCCGCTTGCACAGCCCTTGATGACTTATGAAGGACTGTGTCTGCATTTCCTTGTTGAGTCTAACTTAGGCAAGACAGAGATTCACCAGTGGAGAAGGTGAGGCCCAGCAGCCCAGGTCTCCAGACCCAGCACTGCAAGGCCTCACCACCACCAAGCAGCAACCCAGACTCAGCGCTCCCTCCCTCCTCTGCTACCAGCCCTAGGCAACAGCCCCTTGCTCCCCTGGGCTTTTGTTTGACCCAAGTCCTAGCTTGAAGCCAGAAGAAGTCTCTCCTCCCAGCCCCAATTGCCTTCCAACCCCTGAGGCAGGCTGTAACCTCAGCAAACCCAGCCCCATGGCAGGGGAAGTGGGAGAAAGAAACACAGGACTCTCTCTCTCTGTGTGTGTGTGTGTGTGTGTGTGTGTGTGTGTAGGCATCTGGTGTCCCTTGCCTGTAGCCCATCACCACTGAGACCTCCCCCAGCTTATCCCCCTCTGAGCTACCTCTTCCCTAGCCCCTGCTAGAGCCCCAGTGGATGGAAGCAAAAAGCCTGCCCACTCAGCCTGTGTGGAGATGAGCCCTGGTAGAGAGGGGCAGGACTTACAAGGATCACCCATAGTTGTGGGGTTCCCAAGAAAACTGAGGTAACTCTTCTGCAGCATGACTCCTTCCATGCTTCCAGGAGGAGGGGGTCCTGGCCAGCAGGCTAAGTTCCCTGTTTACTCCACACAGACCTCTATTGGCTGAACCAGGCAGCAAGACTTGGGCTCCTTCCCACCTGGTACACCCCTACACATACCCCCCCAAGCAGCTCCTTCTTCCCCCTTCTCCCTCTGCCTACCCACCACTGCCCCTAGGACCCAGCTCAGACCCAGCAGCCAGCCACCAAGGGCCTTCGATCTAGGTTGGTCCTGACTTGTCTCTCAGAGTCCCAGCTAATGGGCAGCCCATGGGAGCCAAGGCTGCATTCCCTCACCCTCCTTCCCAGCAAAGACCTGATGGAACTCTCCATCTAGTCGGTGCTTAAATAGACATCTGTCAGTGTAAACTGGGGCCTGAGGCCACACTTGGCCAGTGGCTGGCTCGCAGATGGTGGGAGGTGGAGAGGACCTCACTTCCCACTGCTGACTGCTGACCCGGTGTTCTTTCTACCCAGGGCCTGAGCTGCACCCCCAACCTGGGTGGCTTTCTGCCATCCAAGTCCTCGCTCCCCTCTCTGGTGTGGAGAGCAGAGCACTCCCCGGAGAATGTACCTGTGGATCCAGAGGCTGGAACATCCCCTCAGTCGTGTGTAGGGTGGGTGACAAGAATCAAGCCTGCCTTGTGTGTGCCCCAGGCAGAAACAGCCCTTCCTGGAACCAACTTAAACACCCCATCCCAACCATTGGGAAACAATCCACAACTTCCCCCCAAATACAAAGACCAAGTTCAGAAGCAGCTCTGAATGAGAAGAGGGCTGAAATGAATTTTGAGACTTCTCCCCCGAGGGCCAAGGCCAAGGCTTGACCCAAGCAGCTGGTAAGGCCCCGAGGCCCCTCTGGCAGCAGGGCCCTGACCCATCGGCCACCCCCAGGTCTCATCCTGCCCCCTCAAACCCGGCCCCAGCCACCCCAGGCAGCTCTCCGCTCTCCTCCCCACCCTGCTTTCACTGCCCTCGGGCCTCTATCTGCACATGCTGTTCTCCTTACTGGAACACCATTCCCTCCCCTCCCTGTGAGTCTGGATAACTCATGCATTTGTGTATGCGTTCATTCAACAAAAATTCCGAGGGCCTCTTCTGTGGCCTAGGCCCTGGGCTAGATGCCAGGGTCAGGCTGTGAACCAGGCAGCCCAGGAAGGCCCCTGTTCTCATGGGGCTGGTGTTCCCAGGGGGTGGGGCAGTGGGGGTGTGACCATGGACAGGTAATGATGTCAGGGAATAAGGGCACCAAGGGGAGGCCTGGGAGCAGGCCTGGGGTTCGTTTCCACTAGAGAAGGCCTCCCTGACTTCAAGGTCTCTGTGCGGTGAGGAGCCCTGGAAGAAGTCTGAGGGGTGTGCTGGGAGGGGGAAACGGAGGGAGGAACGAGCATGTATGTGAAACCAATTGGGAGCCCTGATGATCTCCAGACCTCAGTGGAATCCAAATATCACCCCTCCAATTGGCCTGCCTCCCCGCCTTCAGGTCTGGGGGAGCGCTGAGCATCTGGCATAACCCCTAGAGACTCCTATTTGCCTGGCTCCCATGCTCAATTGTAGCTGCCGTGAAGGCAAGGCCACAGCTATCCTCTGGAGCCCTGTATTCCCTCCCAGCACCTGCCAAGCCCTCCCGGCATGCTTCTATCCAGAGCAAGTAAGGCACAAGGGCAGGTGCACGTACACTCAGGGACAGTCCCTGCACCCTCTGAGGGCAGCCAGAGGTCCCTCATTTAGCAAGTTCCACTCAGTTAGGAGCATTACAGAACATCAGGCACAGTGCTGCCTCTCCAGGAGAATCGACAGCGGGGTCTCTGCCCGCACTGTGGGCAGCACTTGGCTGGCTGGCCTTTCAGAGGCCCTGCACGGACAGGAGCAGTTATGTTTGGACTGGAAGGGGGTGGGCAGGTATGGAAGAGAACAAGGATGAGGTGAGGTCCTGCTGTGGAAATGTTAGGTCACTCTGCTCTGGTTATAGCTGGGTATACTGGTAATTAGCATCTTTGAGCTTGAGACAAAACACCTTGATGATTACTTTGTAATTAGTTGTATTATTAGAGAAATTCTAAAATGCCAAGCATGAAAAGCTACCTAAGGCGAAATCCTCTAAGCTGGTAAAAGATGTTTTATTTGTCCTGAGCTTGGCAGGATAGCTGGGTATCCAGCATCCCTCCTAGGAATCTGAACATGGACAAATGGGGAATGGGCCTTGTTGCCTTAGAACACCTAAGCTTTCTTTTTCTTTTTCTTTTCTTTTCTTTTTTTTTTTTTTTTTTTAAGGCACTGAAATGCCTACATCAAAGAACAAGTCCCTTTCATTAAAATTCAGGAACTGGCAAAGCTCAGCTGTGATTTTAGAATCTGTTTAATCACAACTTTTGGGAGGAGAATGGAGGTCTTCACTAGGCAGGAGGACTCTTCTGGGGTGCTAGAAACATTTCTCTTTCTTGATCTGGCCGACAGGTTGAGGGGTGCAGGATTTTATAATAACTCATTGAGCAGAACACACAGGAGTCGTGTACTTTTCTGAGACGTGTACTTTTCTGTGTGCATATTATTTTTCAACTAAGAAAGAGAAAGAGAGAAAAGAACCCATGCCAGTTCTGTAGCTCTGGGGGTAGGTGAGCACAAGCTAGTCACTGGGCACACAGGGAGATGAAGGAAGACCGTCCTCAAACTGGCCATCCAGCCCCCGCCCTGGCCAGCACCTGGCCGATCCTTCTATCTTAGCCCCAGCCACAGTCCCTCAACCGCACAGAGCATTCTGCCTGCATGGAGATGTTCCAGAAAAGTCTGCGGAGTGAGTGAGAAGGAGAAGGAGGTGCCCATGTGCAAACACTTAATGTGTGAGGTGGAAAACAAATGGCCGAAGGGAGTGGAAGCAATGCACTGTGGGGCCGGCTGGAATGTGTGGTCGTGGCTGTTGGCAGAGGTGAGGTAACATGGGGAGGGAGGGGAGACCTGGCCTCAGTCGAAGGGTCAACGGGTTGATGTGGGTGTGGATGGGACTTGGGCAGCTGCTGCGCTCAAACGCTGAGGAGGGGGCAGCCTTAGTTTCGATGCCATTCCCGCGGCTACTGGCATGTAGAACGGGACTCAGAGACAAATGCACGCAGGTCATTTAAACGGGGCAGCGCTGGCCCTGTGAGCCAGTCCGTATTTCCCTTTCCAGAAGACAGGAAGTATCAGGGAACACACACGCTTCCTTGCTTGTTTTTTCTGGACACTGAGGAGAAGCCTTGGGAAAGGAAGATATTTCCAGAATGAGCGCTGACTTACCGAACGCAGTCAGCTTCACTATCTCCTTCAAACAGGAGTTTTTGTAGGACACAGCCTTGGACAGCTGCCAGAACACCACAGGGACCCCCCTGCAAAGAAGGACACACGTTAGTGCCAGTGAGGACCGACCCAAGGCCAAGTTGTCTATTCCTCCAGAACTAGCCTCTGGCCACAGGTTAAGACACAGGGCCACCAAGCCACTGCCTCTCAAATGCAGGCTTTTGATGTGCCGAGTCCTTCTGAGGCTGCTCACAGAGAAGGGCTGACAAAGGCCCGGGTATCTAGCACCAGAGGAAGGAGCAAGTTCGCATGTCTCACGGGAGGAAAGCAGGCCTCCACCACCAGTCGGCTGTAAAACCAAGTACGTCACCATAGGTCCCCAGTCATTCAAGGAAATGCTTCCAAGTCCACTGGCTGAGGGTGTCAATGGTTTACTCAGCCTTCAAGACCCATCCTAAAGGCCTCTTCCACCAGGAAGCCTTCCCTGACATCTCAAAAGCCCCTTCAACAGCTCCTGCTCATGGGAGCAATCTTTGCCCAGCTGTGGCCTGCCTCAGCACCCATTAGGTATATCTTTGTCCCCCGGGCCCCCACGTTAGAGGAAGAAGTCTCCTTGAGGGGTTCACCCCGTTCAACAAGTACAAGGATTATCAGAGTAGCAGGCATGGGTACCCTTGAACTGGGGGTGGAAGAAGATGTGCTGAGCTTGGCCACACTAGGGACAGAGGCTAACATAACGGTCTTGGGGTTCTTCCGCAGGCAGTGAGGGCCAAGGGGAGACTCCTGGGGCTTGAGTAAGGGAACCCCATTGGGCTGCTGGATTTAGAGTATCTTCTGGGCCTTAAAGTGTATGACTCAGGAAATGTGTACACACCGTGCCCAAACCCTGCCCTCATGCACCTACATTTCCCCGTCTTGGAACACACCTCCTCCTCGCGCACTTCTCAAAGCCTTCCCTTTATTTGTGATGCCTCCTGCCTCAAGTGGCCTCTCTCCAGTCCTACCTGTAAAACCACTTCCCAGGACTCTGCCTGAGGACCCCCTCTGAGGCCCCCAACTAAACACAGGGCCTCCTTCTGCCCCTCTCAGAGAGGATTCTGGACACTGAGGAGAAGCCTTAGTAGGGGACGGGTCACATTCCCCAGCTCTTGCTCTGCCAGCTCCAGGCCTGGGCGAGCACGCGGCAAACATGGGGCTGGTCAGCACGGGCTAGCTCAGCGAACTGCAGGACACCTGGCCCTCCCTGCGGCAGGCCCCGCAGCAACGTCCCTGGGGAACCTAGAAGCGACCTGCCTTGTTCTGCACGATGCCATATCTTAATGAGGCTTTGTCACTAAAGGAAAAACTCTGAAGTTTCCATTCCTCGTTGAAACAGCAAAAGCTGGAGCCAAACAGAAGGGCCTTTATGTCCTGTCAAAAGAAGAGAGAGTTTCATTAGACGTCTTAAAGGCAAACAGTAATGCGCCACCCAGTGTCCGGACTCCCTCAGGAGCTGCTCCCGCGTTCTAGCTGAGCAGCCCGTTTTCCAGCAGGCTCATCGATTTTTCTTTTCATTTTGCAGACTCATTCTTCTAGTATTTGCGAAGAGAAAAACGTGACCCTGAGGGTCTTACCTCTGAAACATCCATAAACCAAAGGCTTTGGAGGCTTTGGCCCAAGGCCCAAGGCTTTGCAGGCTCCTTAGAGGAAACCTGAAACCTAAAACTGTAGTTTCAGAAGGGACCTTGGAGGTCCTCGGCTGTGCACTACAATCACCTGTAAGGGCGTAACAATCCTGAGGTTCAGGCCACATGCCAGCCCAGCTAGATTAGAACCCCTCAGTGGCAGATCCCAGGGGCTGTAATTTTAAAAGCTCTCCAGGCGATACCAATGTGCAGCTACGTTGGAAAACTGGTGCCGTGAGGCAGGCTTAGCAACCTATAACCCACGGGCCAAATTTGGCCCCCAATGTGTTTTGTAAGTAAAGTTTTTTTTTTTCCTTCTTTTTTTTTAAATTTTTTTAATTTTTTTTAAAGATTTTATTTATTCATTTGTCAGAGAGAGTGAGCACAGGCAGACAGAGAGGCAGGCAGAGGCAGAGGGAGAAGCAGGCTCCCCTCTGAGCAAGGAGCCCGATGTGGGACTCAATCCCAAGACCCTGGGATCATGACCTGAGCCGAAGGCAGCTGCTTAACCAACTGAGCCACCCAGGCGTCCCTGTAAGTAAAGTTTTATTGAAACATAACAACACTCATTGGCTTATATTTTCTCTGTGTTGGCTTTCACATTGCAATGGCAGAGCTGAGCGGTTGCAACAGAGAGCCAAAAACAGACGATGTGGCCCTTTATAGAAAGTTTGCCAGTCCCTGCTCTAGTACCATCCCTTAGTTCATGTAAGAATCTCCCCTATGCCATCACCCACAAGTGGTCTCCCGTGAACTCAGCTTGAACCCCAACTATCCAGTGAAGGGGGCGTTCCCACTGCCTCTCGAGGCAGCACCTCCATCTCTTCACAGCTCTGTCTTCTCTAAGCTTCCGGCTGATACTGATCTCACTGTTCATATCTCATAAGCCCAAGCCCCACTTTCCAGAGCCCCAGAAAGTGCCAACCACTCCCCCTGACCAGCCCGGGAAGGCAGAGCCTCCCCCTGGATGCCCCCTCATTATGCCAGCTCCCTCCTCTCTCTCACCATAACTTTACATCCAAGGTCTCAGAAGGCCAACACATGGGCTCTGCTGCCACATCTCCAGGTCAGATCTTTCCTACAGATTCAGATTACTTCCTTTCAGAATCAGTTCTTTTTTATTTTTCATTTAGTACAAGAAAGTCTTGGTGATGGATGCATTTGTCTACATGTCATCAAACGTGGGTTGGCGGCACACAGGAGAGAAGGCTGGATGAAATCATCTGTCAGGGCTTTGTTTCCCTTCTTACATCAACAACAATCCATGTATTTGAACTGAGTTTTGCAAGAGCCTAGAAACCATAGGGACTGGAGTTTTCTGGCCAAAGCCTGTGTCTGTTCTCTTAATCATAGAACAGTGGGGTCATAGAACATAGGCACAGTGGGGTCATAGAACATAGGCACAGTGGGGTCACCAGGTCACAGAGTGGCAAGCCTAGAAGCCTGGGTGCTATGGAGGCTGTGTGCCCTGGGCCCTCTTTTCTCTGGATGGGCCTCAATTTTTTCAGCTGCTTTTGGAGATGCTGCTGCTGCTGGGTGGTCTAAATTTAGGGGTCTCAAAGGGCCCTTCCCAAAACAGGCGTGTTCATTGCAAAGAATCACAGCCCTGTGGATACAGAGAGCCTGAGCACTTATTCCCAGGCTTGAGGCCATGTAAAAGTGTCTGACCCCCCTCCAGCCCCCCTACCTTCCATGGTTTGAAAAGAAGGAAAAACTGAGAAGGGAGGAAGGGGAAGGCATAAAACTTCTAGAAAAATCTTTGACTTTTTTAATCTGTGTGCTGAGTAAATATTTATAGGTGGGAAGAAAAGAGGGTCAACAGTGTCCCCGAGCGTTTTAGCTTTTCTTCCTGCATCCTGGCTCAAGAGCCAGTGGAAGACAGCGGGAGTGGCATTCCATCCCCCAGGAACTGCTGGCCAAGGGGAGGGGTGAGGCCATCTGGCAGCTGATATGGTAAAGAATCCAGGGCATCCCTGCAGAGGTGGTTGACAAGGCCAGGAACCTGCTCCCTAAGTCCTATGACCTCAAGTCCCTCCAGGAGGCCACTGGTGTGAACCCAACAGTGCTGAGGAATCATTAACACCCACCTGTCCTCCCTCACTGTAGTCCAGCCTGAGCCCAGCCTTGGAGATGAGTGCTAAAGAGCCGGTCTAATGAGGACGGCTCTCTGCTGCCGTCACAGTTCTGGAGGCACCACTGCATGTGTATGGAAGCAGCTCTGGGCCCAAAGAAGAACAAGACCCTGCAATGTCTGAATGGGAGGAGACTGTACCCTCACCCCTTCCAAGAGAAGACCAGGAGGCCCCTGGCTCTCAGTTCAGGCTCTTCTCTATCACACCCGAATTTCCACTTTAACCAGGACCAAGATGCAAGATGGATGGGGCCAGAGGGATGGAAGCCATCTCACCTGTGCCAATTCACACCAAGACAGCATCAATTCACACCGCCCCAACTCACACCAATTCAAATCAACATGTATCAGTGCACACTTTTAAGGGGACGCCTACCTTGGCCACTGAGAGGTCGATTGGCTTTGACACTATTTGCAGCTTGAGCATCGATGGGACTGGAGACAGGATGACTTCTTCCTTTATCAATTCATCCTCCACATCCTCTGAAAGAACACCAGGGCATGTGAGCCCCTTGTTATGACCCACGGAGAACAGAATAAGAAATCATTTGGGGCGCCTGGGCAGCTCAGTCGGCTAAGTGTCTGACTCCTGGTTTCAGCTCAGGTCATGATTTTGAGGTCATGGGCTCAAGCCCCACATCAGGCCCCACACTCAGCAGGAGTCTGCTTGTCTCCGCCTCTGCCCTGCCCCCCCAGCTCTCTAAATAAATAAATGAATAAAATCTTAAAAGAAAAAAAAAAGAATCATTTAACACCAAGGACTTGGATGCATTTGAATGAAAGGAGGGCTTCCCTATCTTCCACCTGCCTCTCCCCTTTGGGGCTCCCAGGTTTTCACCAGAGGGAAAAAAGGCAGAGCGAGGGCACTTGCTCCTGGTCACAGCCTGGTGCTGGTCCACAGCACAAGGATGCCGGTGGGCGTGGTCTGGCTACTGGTCCACTAGAAAGTTCTGCCTGTGGACATGCAGTGAAACAAGAGCCTAGGGCTGAAGCCATGGAATCAGGCCCAGGAGAGGCTCAGTCAGACACCTTTCTTACAAAACGTGGGCATTCCGCACAAACCTATGCCCCAGGCAAACATGAAGAGGTTGGGATTAGGAAAGAAAATGCCACCATTCCTGATAAAACAATAGTAACAGATTATCACTGTCGTGGCTTTCATTTACCAACCACTCGTGTTTTAGCATCTAAGTCCCGTAACAGCCCCATTTACAGATGAGAACTGAGCTTCGAGAAGTAAAAGGACCGGCCTGATATCCCGCAGACGGAAAAGTGGCAGAGACAGGATAAAACCCAGGCCAACGCCTAATCATTCTGCCATCCTGACAGCCAGACCTCCCTGGACCTCCAGCCAGAAGGGACACTGAGTCAAATGCCACATAGAGTCTTTCTACAGCTGGAGCAACGGAGGCCCGGAGAGGATCGCAGCATGGTGTTGGCAGCCCCAGCCTGTGCCTTCCCAGCTGGCTGAGCCTCCCTCCCCGCACTGTACCCACAGCCGCAGCATTTATCAGAACACTCAGGAAGGACCCAAGTGAAAACAATCCGAGGTAATTACTCTGGCAAAGCTGAGCAGACCAGTCTCCAGAGAGCCTGTTGAATCTGTTTTTTCCTCATTTTCCCAAGATTAAACGATTATTTAAAAAGTACGCTATACTGCATAGAAATCAACATTACCTCCCATAATTCTGTATATCTGGGACATGTTATTATCCCTGCCCCACACCTTCTGGAGATGCTATCCAAAAGCCAATATCCCCAGGACACATTCCTTATATCCTATTCTACAGTCTCCTTTTTTCCCCTGGGGGAGGACCAGGCACAGGATGAGGCCAACTCCCAGAGTCCCAGTCCACTGAAAAGAAAACCATTCCACCTTTAGGCTGAAAAAAATTTAAAAGTAAGTCTGGAATTGAAATGAGAATCTGAATTTAAATGAGAAATCTTAGTGAGGACCTCTGAAAAAGTCACCCTGTGACTTTTATAAAAAG
This sequence comes from Martes martes, assembly GCF_963455335.1. Lineage (NCBI taxonomy): Eukaryota > Metazoa > Chordata > Mammalia > Carnivora > Mustelidae > Martes > Martes martes. The sequence continues at coordinate 62,967,059 of NC_137899.1, read as the reverse complement.
TCCTTATAAAAGTACCCTGAAGAAACAACCCGATAGACGTTCCCTCAGCAACGTGCATGGGTCTTAAACACATGGTGCTGGGCAGAGAAAACAAGAATGCAAACGAGATAACAGAAGGCGATACGGTTGACAACCATGGCAAATACATACACACAAAACCCACGACACATTTTGCAAGAACACACACAAGCAAACATATCGACTAAATGCTCAGGAATGGTGGCTTGAGGAGAGAAAGGTCGGGGGAGTGTGAGGGTGGGGCTAAAGGGAAATGAAAGAGAGGCAAGAGGAGGGAGGTGGAGAAGGGAAGGGAGCAAGAAGGGAGGTAAGAGAAGGAGGCCAATGGCAGGCTTTGCAAAGATCAATACTGAGAATGCTCCCTGGAGGAACAGAGATGTGTGATTAATTCAACCCCGGGGGCAGCTGAGGCCCAGAACAGAAGGGAAGAGTAACCTAAGTGACTCTACCAGGCCCTGAGGGCTCCCTGCAATGCCCCAGTCCAGACTGTTTCCTGAAGGAACCCAAGGGGCAGTATTTAAGCCTATTTGGAGGCTTCTGTTTAGTCTGAGCTTGTCGGGGAGGGAACCGGGGCCAAAACGTGCTCTGCTCGGGGCTCCACGAAGTCAATCTAAGCATGAAAGCTGGGGGCCCAGGGGAAGCAGACCGGGTGGAGCCCCCCAAGAGGAAACAGCCATCCTTGACTGCTGCCAGGAGGAAGTTGGCCCCTGTGCAGGGATCTGGTTCAGGACCACATAGCAGGCCTTGGGCCCAGATGTGGTGGGACCGCCATGTGAAGGAAAAACAAAGCACTCCAGAATGACATGTTGGCCAAGCAGACAAAACCATCTGCAAATGCCGGTGGTTTGAGGATGCTATTTTTAAGGCCCTGGTATAAGTGTCTGGTTGAAAAAAAGCAAGGGAGTTTGTCTCCCATACCATTTTATTCACCCTTTGGAGGAAAACATACAGTAATACATAATAGAGGTCCGTACACATCCTTCCCACTCACTGCAGATATCTTCCCTGGAAGTGCCCCCAACACCCCAGACTCAGGAATCTCAGCAGAGCTCCCCTCCACACTTCAGCTCCAATAACATATTCTCAGCATCTCCCCAGCCCTCCTCCAGGGACCCAGGCTGAGACCTCTGCCCTGTCTCACACACCACGGGGATCCAGCCTCCACATCACTCTACCCCTAGGATATCTCACACCTTGCCCACCCTCACTCCCACCACTATTCCAGGAACATGTCATTCTTTTTCTGTCTGTTCACTGAGCACTTCATTGGGCATCCATGATGGGCCCAGGGTTGTGTGGGACAGTTGGAGAGTAGAGGTCCAAAGATGTGTAAAACACCACCCTTGCCTTCAAGGAACTCACTGCCTAGAGGGAGACACAGAGCCCCAAGCAAATAATGTAACACGAGTACTAAAACAGAGATTGTGTGGGGGCTTTAAGAGCAGAGGAGAAGAGGCAAATAGTTCTACCTTAGAGGGTCAGAGACGCTTTCCATCAGAACTAACTGTTGGAGCAGGGTCTTGAGACACCCAGAGGATTTTGCCAGACAGAACAGGGAACCAATCACATCTCTTCTAGATTATTCCAAGAGCCGCCTTACTGGTCTTCCAACATCCAGGCCCTTACCTCTACAATCTGTCCTCCACACATACCTAGAGGGAGCCCTAAACCCACAGAACTGCACACATTACTCACCAGCACAGAATCTTCAAAGGCTCTTTACTGGCTAATGATTTACAGTCAAACTCTTTAGCACAGCACTCAAGGTCATCCTGGCCCTGCCACACCCTCGTTCCCAGCCTCGGCTCCCCCTAACCCCACACCTTACCCTATGGGCTAGTCGCCTCAAGCAAATCACTCTTTCTCACACTCCATGCCTTGCCCCCACAAGGCTTGTTGCCCATCTCTACCTGGCAAGACCTCCTCAACCTTCAGAGCCCAGTCTAAATACCTCCTCACTATGGAAACTTCTGGAACCCACCATAGAACTCGGCTTATACGTCTCTTGAAGCAGTGACGCACTGAGAACCATCCTCTAAATTTATGTGTTGTATCAGCAGACACCTCTCTTCCTCTGTCCCACCCAGCCCAGCCCTTCAAAAAAGCAAGGCCTCTTTTAATTCACCCTGATATACTTTCAACAGCCTCATTTATGCCCTGGCAAGTAATTGCTAATGGAAGTGTGCTGAGCTGAACCAAAGGAAAATGAGTTGGGGTAGGGAAGAAAATGCTGGTCCTCTAAACAAATTTTATTCCCTGTCTCTGCCTTACCCCAAAGCTTCTCCTTCCCTTTCTCTTGATGACTGGTTTCTGTGATCTTCTACCTTTTATTTCCTTCCCCTTTTCTAAATCATTAGCTGAGTCACTATCCAAGAGCAGCTGCCTCCCTCTGGAAAACACACACTTCAAACAACTGGGTTCTGAGAGAATTGCTAAAAGCCTTCCTTCCAACAGAAGCCCTCTGGGTTCTGAAGGCCAGGAAGTGCTTCGTTTTCTGTCCAGACAGGAGTGGTGCTCACTGGAAAATCTCGAAGTGCAGTGCTTTACAGAAAGGCTTCAGAGGCCGGCGCGTGCTGGCTCTGGACCTCTGTGTCACCGTGTGTGGGACTCTGTCCCTTCCTGTGCCGGCTGGGCCATCCCAACCGGCCACCATTCCAGCTCTATGGAACTGTTCCCTCTGAAGTGAGCTGAGAAGAACAAACCAAACCCTGCCTCATTCAGAGGCCCCAGCCTTTCAACTCCATCAAAGCAAACCGTCCGGCAGCACGTCTCACATGAGTAACTTCTAAAGATCACGTGGCCTTTTTTCCTTCCATTTAAAAGGGGTGCTTGAAAGGAGAGGAAAAGTGTGTGAACGGCCTGGCAGGTAGATTGCTGGCTTCCGGAAGAAGAGCAAATGTCAACGGCACTCAGGCCTCATCCTTTCAAGTCTGGCCGCTGGGTCACCGTCATCTGTTCTATGACTGCTTTGCCAAGCCCCGCAAACACAGCCGTCTTCGGGGCCGAGAGAGTCACAGAGAGGGGAGACAAAAGACGGCTTCAAAACTGAGGAGTTCCAGACGGACGTGTTCTCTGTCTTGATGAGGGAGAGCGGTGACATGGATGTACACATGTGTGAAACTGCATGGAGCTGAGCATTTACAGTGTACACTTACACACTTCGTGCTATCTTGTGCCTCCATGATACACTGATTGGGTTTTTTTAAAGGATGATCTACCCCAGGCAGAACTGTCTTCTGGAGACCTTTGTAGGTTCGGAATAGCCCTAAAAGAGTCTCCAAATGCACAAGAGGCTCCTCTGCACTCCCCCAACCCCCACTCCCAACCAGTGTGGGTCCAGAAATGCCCAGACTTCTTATAAGATTTCTCGAAGACAGAAAGACGGAAGGCAGAAGAAGAGAGCAACCACAAAGAGAGAAGCCTTCTCTACTCCCTGGGCCAGCCTCTCCTTCCTAAGGTCAGGTGGGAGGAAAGGAGCCTCCAGACCCCCACCACCTTCCAGACGGAGCAAACAGAGCCCTGAGGACCCTGCCAGACAGAACAGAGAGACAGCGGCGACACCTACCAAGTTGGAGGACACTCAGTTCACCATCAGCCTTGTTGGACGCTGGCAACTGATTTTTCCTAGAACAAAAGAAAACGTCAATGTACCAGAGGAAAACGACACCGAGATACAAGCAGCAGAGAAGATTATGCGGGGAGCACTGGATGGGGGTTCAGGGGATGGTCTCTCCAGCCCCACCCTGCCATTCAGGCCTGCCTCACACAGTCACTCTCCCTCTCTGCACACAGTCACTCTCTCTCTCTGCGTCATGGGTGCCTTCACCGGATAGGACCAAATGGCCAAATTGCAAGGTGCCTTGCAATTCTGTGTTCTCACAGACACACACACAGATGCACACCAGCCAATGCAGGTGGATAAACCCTGTAGTCTGATGCTTGCCAAGAACCAAATGCAAGTGTATCTTGCTGATGTCACTGTGATACAGCTAGAAAACACACATGCACACATGCATGCACGCAGGCACATGCATGTGCAAATCAAGTGCTTGTCATCACCATGCAGATTTTTTTTTCAGCACGTCTCTGTTTTCTTTTTCATTTGTTTTTCTTGTCCCAGCATTCTTATAAAGCCATCAGCAGCCATGTCTAAGAAACCTCTAAAATGCACCAAAAACCTGTCCTGGGAGTCTGATTTGTAAGTTCAGGTATGTACATGTGGAGCTTTCCCAACACGGCCCACCTGTATTTCAGCTCTCTTTAGATATTTTTTTCCCCTCCAGCATGCATCAATCTGGAAAATCTTTTTTTTTTTTTTAAAGAATGCATTAAGAATAACAATATTACATCACTCTCTGAAAACCCATTTACTATGTTAAAAAATGACAGCCCTTTTGAACATGGCATTGAAATATATTTTCCTCCAACATCATTGCAGGGTAAGATATGATTGAAGTAACAATCGTAATCTTGCCGTGCTACGTTCTATTGAATTGGCTTCCTCCTGAAGATGTATGAAGGGGTGTGAGTGGAGGACCACGGAGGACGCGCGGTACCAGATCTGGGCCCACATACTGCTTCGGACTCCAAGTTTCTTGCTCTGGCCCAGGGTGCTGGAACACAGAGTGCCTTCCCCCACCCTCCCAGGCAGCCCTAATCCCCCCCTCACCCAGGTCAAGCCCATGTTCTTCAACTCAAAACCACAAATTCCTACGTCTCTACGCTACCAGGGTTAGACAAGCGTTCTCTTGGGATCTGGTAAAAGAACAAGCTGGAAAGTGGATCTAAGGCCTGGGGGGTGGGGGGCATGAGAAGGAGGTGAAGGAGGAGGACCCAGTACAGATGCTGGGTCACAGCCACGGCAATGAGAAGCTATACCTTCACCAGAAGTTTCTGTCCCTGTACCCCTCCCACCACCACTGGCTCTGCCTCTAAAAGCTGAGGACCTGAGTCCCACCTCTGTCTGTCCCTTCTGTCACTGTTCCATCTGGAGACTAAGGCCAGATGCCGCCCCGTTTCTGAACAGTGAGGACTGAAGCACGGTGCTAACGGCCTCTAACATCTGCTTTGAAACACCCACGCAGGGAACAGCAGGAGCAAAGACATCTCTGGAACATCCCAAAGGAAAGAGCATCTCCCTCGCACCCGTCTCCGCTCTCTGCCTCTTGGTCTCTCACCCAGATCACTGGAATAGCCTCCTCGATGGTTTCCCGACCCCCAGTGTGATGCTCCACCCTATGCCGGCCCCCCACATCTTCACAGGGGTGTCAAAGGCATCTTTCTAAAAAACAAAACTGACTGCACCACAACCTGGCTGAAGTTCTTCAAGGGTTCGCCACCATCACCACCCCCAACAATAATATTTATAAAAACGACAGCAGTAATAACGGCAAATACTCGCTGACTCCTTTGGCTGCTCCAGGCACTGTGCTGAGTGCCTTGTAGGCAACAAAAGCCATCTGCTTCTTGGGGCAGCCTTAGGAAGGAGCTGTTGCGCTGAGCCTCACAGAGATCCTGGATTTCTCCCAGGACATAGTAAGTGAGTGGCGGGACAGGAATCTGAAGCCAGGCAATGACCCCAGAGACAGAGGCGGCAACCACCATATATATGGCTTCCTTGAAAAATAAAATCCAGGATGGGGCACCTGGCTGGCTTAGTCAGTGCGGCATGTAACTCTTGATCTCAGGGTTGTGAGTTCAAGCCCCATGTTGGGTGTAGAGATTACTTAAAAATAAAAAATAAATAAGCAAAATAAAAGAAAATCCAGGCCCATTAGGGTGCCCTATGGGCCTCCCCTGAGCTGACCACCTACTGCCCCACCCCCCACTCTCTCTGCACCCTCACGCTGCACACACATCCCCTGCATGCTGAGCTCCCCAACCTCAGCCTCTATACCTTTTCCTAAGTCCTTCAACTGGGGTAGAATGTCCTTCAGCAAACTCGCACTCATCCTCTACAGCCCTAGTGGTATGCCACTTCCTTCTCACCTTCACACATGCATTCATTCATTTCCTCCCCCACTCATCCAGCGAACATGTGGCCGTAATCTGGCAGGCCCACCTCCCTGCCCAAGGGAGACCCAGGCACGTGAAATGAACCGACATAAATTGCAATTTGACGTGGTACAGTCGGCTGAATGATGGCCTCCAAAGATATCCTGTGAATGGTACCGTATATGGCAGAAAGGACTCTGTAGATGGGACCAAGGAAAGGATCTTAGGATGAAAGTGGGTATCCTGGATTACCCAAGGGGGAGCAATGTAACTGCAAGTTCTTAAGAAGGGAAGCCCAGGGAGACTGGACACGGAAGAGGAGAGGTGTGTGGTGCCGGGAGTAGAGGTTGGAGGGATGCACTCTGATGGTGGAGGAAGGACCACAAGTCAAGGAGTGGGGTGGCCACGAGAAGCTCAGATTCTCCCCTGGGGCCCCCAGAAAGAATGAACCCTGCCGACACCTTGACTTTAGTCCAGTGGAACTGACTTCAGACCCTGATCGTCCAGAACAGTGAGAGAATACATTCATGTTGTTTTGAGCCACTAAGTTTGTGGGAATTCGTGACATCAGCCGTGGGATTCTACATACAGTGAGAGAAATCACAAGGAGGGACGAAGGATCCCAGAATTCTCTTGGTCACCTCTGTACCCTGCGTGCCCAGCACCCGGCCTGTGCTCCATAAATAGATGCTGAGTACCAGAGTGACCCTTACAGAAGCTAGGTGACTCACACAAGGTCCCACAACTTAGAAGGGCCAGAGCCAGAACTCAAACCCAGGCTGCTGGCTCCAATGGCTCTATCACATTCCTTCTTCTATTTTATGCTTCCTTCCCCTGCCCAGAACCCTCCATGATTCCCTGTGGCCCATGGGACAAAATCCAAACCTCCCAGTGGTCCTCTTGGCTCCTGAGGGCAAAGCCTCAGGGCACGTGGGTGGCCGAGAGCCACAGCAAGAGGGTGGAGATGATGTTCCTGCCACATAGGGTACAGCGGGGCCTGTCCCGGGTCATGGGACTTCCACCCAGAGCACCATCCATCAGCTGCAGAAGCCCAGCTCAGATGCTTTGTGCCCGTTTCCCATAGATCTCATCACCAGAGGAGACTTCAATTATGCTCACACTTAGGGAATGTGCTTATTGTTCCTTTCATGTGTCCCTTTGTGGCATGAGCATTACAAAGTTTAAAAGGTCAGTTTAAAAGCATGTTCTTGCCTTTGAGTGAAAACTATTATGGAAAACAATGACAACAAGATAAATTAAGGATTCAAAACACTTTTGATGGTGCAGATAACACAGAGACATGTGTCATAGTGGACATTCAGTAAATCCACGGGAGCTGGGCCGTAGACACCCAGTTTGCCTGCCATGTCTGAGGTCACCAGTTCCCACCCATACTCTCTTTTGTGGTCCCAAGGGAGAAGCCAGGGCCAGGGCACTGTGGGCATCTGGGGCTCCATGGGGTCAGGACCCAATCCCGGATAACCGAATCTTGGCTGGGTGGGGGGGGAGCTATTCAGAGACCTAAGTTCTTGTCCCTTTTCTCCCAACCCCTGCATGCCCTTGGGCAAGTCAGCCCCCGTCTGTGGGCCCCAGGTGCCTCATCTGTACCTCGGGGGAAGCCTGGGCACACTCATCGCTGTGGGACACGACCAGGCACAGTGCCTGGGCCACACTAGTTTTGAAGATGCTTTCCTGCTTATATAGCCCCACACTCCAAATGTTTCACTAGCTCTTAACACAAAAAGACAAGGAGATGCTCCTTCCTCGATGTTTGGCACTAGATACTTGACTGAATTAGTTGCAGAGTATAAAAGAAAGTCGTCCCACAGGAATAAAGATATTGAACACTTACTATATATTCTATTTGATGGCAACTCAGAACCCAATGTGAATGGAGTCCAAACTGACCCCACTCGTGTGGCACAAGAATCCAGACTAAGACACAAAATTTTCCTAAGACAGGGAGAGCCCAGCACACCTAACTAAAGCAATGTGAAATTATCCGGAGCGGCACTTCGACAAAGCAAGTCGCACAAGATTCCCCAGGAGAGAGAGAGAGAGAGAGGGTTTTTTTTTTTTTTTTTAAGATTTTATTTATTTGACAGAGAGAGATCACAAGTAGGCAGAGAGGCAGGCAGAGAGAGAGGAGGAAGCAGGCTTCCCGCCGAGCAGAGAGCCCGATGTGGGGCTCGATCCCAGGACCCTGGGATCATGACCTGAGCCGAAGGCAGAGGCTTTAACCCACTGAGCCACCCAGGCGCCCCGAGAGAGAGATTTTATTAAGTGTCACTGAAAATATGCTCAAAACAAAGAGCTAGTAAGTATATGAGAAAATCATGCACCACAAGTGAAAGCCAGGTGACACAACCAAAAGGACTCCCAGGAACTTGAGATAATAGAACAACAATCTAAGAGAGGCTGTAATTAAAGTAGGGAAACTTTTTTAATAGGAATGGACATCATTAGAAAAGAAACAGATGTTATAAAAAAAAAAAAAAGAATGGGCAGTTTTGAAAAGTACATACAGTCATAGAAATTAAAAAAAAAACTCATGGACATAGAAGGATGGTGATTCTAACATATGAAACATATGTTAAACCCCATGAGCCTGCTGCTGGGGGTGGGGGGGGGTGGACAGGGATGGGTCATGGAAAGTTCTTCTATGTAGAACACCATCAATTGAATCATAAATGTAAAAGGAATGAAAAAACGATAAAAATTAGATAATCACCATTTTATAAACTCCTAATACAGGAAAAGATTATTAATAGATGTTAAAACCGGCAGCTGAGACATTCTTGAGGAACAGAATATTCATATAGTCTAAAAGTTACCAATTTCTCATTAATGGCAAAAGGCGAAGTTCCCTTTATAACGATGGACAGAGGGTACCTGGGTGGCTCAGTCGACCAAGCGTCTGCCTTCGGCTCCGGTCATGATCCCCGGGGCCTAGGATCGAGCCCCGCCTCGGGCTCCCTGCTCAGTGGGGCATCTGCTTGTCCCTCTCCCTCTGCCCTTCCCCCTGATCTCTTTCTCTCTCTCTCAAATAAATAAATAAAATCTTTTAAAAATGTGTGTGTGTTACAAATATACATACTATATGTGGGGAGGGGAGAAGAGAAGCAAGAATGAAAATACAAGTGTGACAAAATCCTAGAACTGCTGAGTGTAGGTAAAGATGGCACGGGCGTTCATTTTTCTGTTCTTCCAACTTTTCTATAGGTTAGCTCTGCTTTAACATTGTGGGGGAAGGGGGGGAGACTTGGGGTAAGCTGTAACAGGAGATGGGATACAATGAAGAGCTAATAAATTACTAGGAGCTATCGGATGACATGACCTGGAATGCAACTCAACGCCAAGTGAGAAAATATGGGAAAGAGCAAAGAAGAGATGTGGAGGGGACATCTTTCACTCCAATGCCTATCGAAAAGGAATTCCAGAAGGAAAAATAAAGAGGGTGTGAGAAAGGAGATTATAGAAAAGATAATGGCTAACAACTCAGCAGACATGAACCCTCACAGAAACATAAGGAGCTTCAAACAGCACACGTGGAAATCAATGCACACCTAGACATGTCATCTTGAAATGACACATTAATGAGAGAGCATTAATGACAAGGAGAAAAATCTTAGCAGAAAGGCAGAGTATCTATAAATGAAAATTACTTTAACAAAAGACATCTTTAATATTCAAACTAGTGAAAGGTAAGGTCAAAATGAAGACATTCTCAGACAAAGACTGAAAAAGATCACCATGACAGACCTTCACTGAAGAAACCACTCACGGACTTACTTTAGCAAGAAGGAAAGTGAACCCAGGAGAAAAGAGCAGGACTGAGGCAATGACGAGAAAAGAAATCTGTAAACATGTAGATAAACCTAAATGAGAGCTGATGATAGAAAAAATAACAATAGCAACTAATTAGGGGGTAGTTCAAAACACAGGGATAATACTAGATGGTGATTATACACAGGAAATGTGGGAACGGGAAATGAGCAGCTGAAGCTTTCTAAAATCCTTGTATTTTTTGAGGGGGCAGAGAGATTGATTAAACTGAAACTTTAAGTCAATTATGATCAAAAAAAAATTTAAGAGTAACTGCTAAAATAGTCAAAGCATCAACTATAATGTCCAAATCAGAAAGCCCTAGAAGAAAAAATAAACACGCACTCAATTCACAAGAAAGTGCCGCTGTGGAAAACAGTTTGGCAGTTCCTCAAAAATGTGGACTACCAAATCACCACACCACCCTGCAGTTCCGCTCCTGGGTATGTACCCCAAAGAAGTGAAAACAGGGACACAAGTTCATAGCAGCACTCTTCCTGAAAGACAAAAGGTGAAAACAACTCACGTGTCCACCAGCGAATGAGAGGATACACAAAACGCGGTATATTCGTGCAATGGGATATTATTCCACCATAAAATGGAATGAAGCGTTGACACATGCTACGATGTGATGAACCACAAAGCCATGACATGGAGGGAAAGAAGCCAGAGACAAAGGTCACGTACGGTATGATTCCTTTTATGTGAAACATCGCAGATTGTGGGTTTCTGGGGATGAGGGGATGGGAGGAATGGGGAGAAACTGCTTGGTAGGAAGAGATTTTACTCTGAAGAGAAGGAAATGCTTTGGAAGTACACAGTGGTGGTTATGCAACCCTGTGAATATGTTTAAATGACACTGAATCACTCACTTGAAAATGGTTAATTAAAAAAAAAAAGAAAGGAAAAGAAGAGGCAAGAGGAAATAAAGAAAAAGCATATTGCAAAACGAAAATACAGAATACAGGGGCGCCTGGATGGCTTAGTCATTAAGCGTCTGCCTTCGGCTCAGGTCATGATCCCAGGGTCCTGGGATGGAGCCCCATGTCGGGCTCCCTGCTCAGCCGGAAGCCTGCTTCTCCCTCTCCCACTCCCCTTGCTTGTGTTCCTTCTCTCATGGTCTCTCTCTCTATCAAATAAATAAAATCTTAAAAAAAAAAAAAAGTACAGAATACAGACGAATTCTAGTGCATCAGTAATTATAATAAAAGCAAACAAATTCAACTTGCCAGTTAAAAGACAAGAAACCCAAACTGATTTCTCTTAATTCGCAGTATGAAGTTTCAGAAGGCATGTGACACAAAAGATGAACTGTAGCACATGGGAGAAAAGAGATTTCTTGTGGCCTAACCACTTAAAAGTCAATGTAGTTAATATGTATCATCAGATTAAAAATAGACTTTGGAATAGAAAGCATAATCAGTGGTAAACCTACTTGTCACAGAACAACAAAAGGCACGATGCAACAGGGGAATTTGGCCATATCGAACCTCTATAAAATGGGGTTCCTAACAGTCCTACCTCAAAAGCTTGTGGTGAGCATTACACAGGTCAGTCCAACAAGTGCTAAGAATAGTGCCCGAACAGAATTGCTCCACGTTCGCTGACGTAAGGATGACGGTGGTTACGAGACTTAGTGGCACCTTGATCCAAACAGCTGAACTTATCAATACAAGTCCAAAAATACGAAATAAAATAACAAACAAATGAAACATGATTGAAGACAATCATGGCCGAGCAGTGGTGCAAGAATATTTTAACACTAGAGACTCTGATAATGGAATTCATACCAGCAGAGGGGAAGATAATCTCAATAGATGCAGCAAAAACATTTGATAAAAAATACTCAGGTGCACTTTAAAAATGAAAACTTTAGCAAGTTCAAGCGACAAGAAGGGTTTTGCTTTACATGATATATACATACTTCAACCCGACAGAACATGCCAGCGCTGAAGGGAGCATCCCGGTCGGGGGCAGGAGCCCAGGAGGCAGTCCTAGCCCACGAGACTCGGACTCTTCTGGAAACACACTAGAGGCAGTGCTCCAAGACAAGTGAAACTGACGAGCGGGGGCCAGGTTTCCCGGTGCAGGTTCAGCACTCTTGCTACTTCCTGGCCTCTAACAGAACCTCCTTTTGGAATGAACAACAGGGCTGGATGGCAACAAAGCAGAGAGTTGCTCCATTGTCAGGGAGCAACTGAGAGGAACTGGACAGACAAGCCACAGGGCTAGCTCACGCCGAAGAAGACTGGCATTGCTTTGAGTTGTAACTGCCCTGAGTCTCAGCTTCTCTTTCACCAGAATTGTCTTTGGAGGGTCAGAACATGGAGTGATTCAAGGCTTCAGTCCTTCCCCCCACCGCAGGCACTTCCTGGACACGCGGGGGTGGGGAGTGGGTAGCAAGTCCTTAGGAGGCGTCCTCGCAAGAGCAGCTGTGTCCCGTTCTTTTCCTCAAGGTGACATCCCATAGCCCCGTGCTTAAAGGCTCTCCTTAAGGACTGAACTTCAGGAGGAGTAAGCCTTGATGAGGCAGATCCCTAAGGGCAAGCTGATTTAAAAAGAACCTTTCTAAAAAATCTTAGTTCTCCACGGAAGAAAAGATTCTTTTCATTTTCCTGCTGTTTCTCTTCAGCTTCCTACAGTGGCTCAGCAAGCGCCCCCAGATAAAGGTACAGAAAGGGAATGGTGGTGACTTAGGCTGGGCAGAGGCTTGGCAGTCACCAGGCTTGGGAGTCACCTCGGTTTGACAGATGAGGAAACTGAGTCTGGGGAGAGGAAGGGGCACCTCGGGTGTCCTCACCTCCCAGCTGCTTGGCCCTGTGCGATCCATGTCCCAACCCCAGGGAAGCACTCTATATCCCTGGGTAGCCCAATCACAGGCATTTTTAAAGTGAAGCCTAGAGAACACAAGGCCTCGTTAAAGGTCGGTCTGTTGGGAAGTCATCTAGTGCACTATCACAACATTTAACTGAATCTCCGTTTCATACCCGGCAGCTGCCAGTGCTCGAACGGTTGACCTTCAACATATAATAGCAATCCTTTTTTTTTTTTTTCTTTTTCCTCTTTCTTTTCTTTTTTCTTAAGGATGTGGAAAACTTGACTAGAATTGCCTGGTCTGACATTTCCTGTGAGAAAGCATTCTGCTTGGAATACTGTGAAAGCAATCTGCCTTAACAATTCAATCCAAATAAATTATCTTCCTGAACCCAGTGAAAACACCTAATTGGGAACTGGGCTGCACACCCAAGTCTCTCTCATCCGGGTCCATGATGACGAAGGTTGGACCAAGATAGGGATCGCCCGGTGAGGAAAGATTTGGGGGAAGGGAAGGGGGCATTGATGGCCCTGTATCCTCCTGGAAAAGCCATCGGCTCAGCCTGTCTAGCTGGAGAGAACACACGTACTCCCGCCTCCCGGACCATTGTTCTTTTGGGCTGATGATTTCTCAGCTTAACTATCTTTCCGTATGCGCCCTTCCCCACAGGCTTTGGCACGCACCCTTGAGGAGAAGTGTGTGGAGCCAGAGCAAGATCTGAAACCAAGTCCAGCATTTCTCTTTCCTTGAGTCAGGCCGGATTCTGGCACATTCCAGGAACAGGGAAGAAATTTACCCAGTTACCAAGACATCAGACTGGGAGGGTTCCTTCAAGGGCACACAATTCACAAAACAAAACTGTACTAGGTGTGACCTTCCCTCACATTATTCTCTCCTTCTCTTGTTTGGCCCAAGGTCTTAGCATACAACTGGTATTTAATGGATGCTCTGAAAGCTGAGAAGTTCTCAGAGTTCACCTAGATGTGGCTCGTCCATCTGGAAGGGCTGGAAAGCCCCATCCAGACCATCCAGACCATAATCCTGCAGCCCTGTCAGGGGGGTAGGGGCAGGGTAGGTGTGGAGATTTTGCCAAGGACCCCCCAGGGAATGGGCAAAGCCAGAAACAGAATGTTAGGCTCCAGACTCTCATCTCTGTTCATTTTCATCTACTAGATGTGGGAAGCACGGATTGCACCTCCTTATGACCCGAAGCACTAGGACGGGTTGGCTGCTCTTTCCTTCAAGCCGCTAACAGGTTCTGCGGCTCTCCCAGTTCCTATCTCCCTGCCCTTTCCACAGGCTCCACTTCCCAGGGTGTGGCTGAGCTCTGCTCCAGGAGGAGACTGGTGCGGAGAGGGAGGTGTTGCTCAACAGCCAGGGAAGAGGTGTATAGAGCTGATGTTTCTCCAGGGAAAGAAAAACATCCTCTTGAAGGAAAGTGTCATCCGTGGAGTAGATCTCGGGAGTGTGGCCAAATCCACTGAACCATTCATTCACCTGAGCTATGCAGTTCACCAAGCAGAATGTTGCTAGCCCATGATCTCCTTGGCCTTGCCTCCTCCCCTCTGCCCACCAGCACGTGGCTGCACAGCTCAGCCGAGCCCAAGCACCATGAGACACTGGCTGAGCCCAAAGACTAGGGCCAGAGCGAGAGACAAGACATGGTGCCTGGCCCATGTCACGGGGACCTCCCGGTTTGAGCCCCAGGCTACACTCCCAGCAAGTGGGATCAAAAGCCCGCCTCTCAGTAGGGCTCCTGGCATTGGAGTGAGGACCCAACAGCACGGCTCTCCTAGAGACAAAGAGTAGCTGTGGCCCTGCCCTCCCCGAGGCTGGTATGAGAACCCAGGATGGAAAGGATTGCTAAAGTCACACTTGGAGTTATAAAAGGGAAGGTTCTGACATGCCGTCTGAAAGACATTACGTAAGAGTTGCCACCGGTTTCCACGGTGGACTGGAAAGCTGTGTGCAGATGTTTACTTAGCTGCTAGGAGAAGCTGCTTTGGGGCACTATCCTGCTCTGTTACTATCCTAATAAAAGCCAACACATCCAGGGAAGGAGCTGTCCCAACGAGAGAGGTCAACTTTCTCGGAGTCCCATTAAGCAGTGAAATCCACCTGGGTTCTGTTTGTTTAAATACGCCAAAGCGTGGCTTAAAGCAAATTATGGGATGAAATACGTCCATTTTGCACACACAACACTCTCCCCTGCATAAGCAGTGATAAAAGAACCATGAGCCATCGGGCTGAGACAACACTGTCTGGGTGCGTTAACTTCTTATCAATCTTAAAATAGAGAAATTTGGGTTCATTTACTTTTAGAAAAGATGACAAGGGTCTATACTTCGATAACACTTACTTTTGTAGCTCATGTCTTGCCCCACAGTGGTCCTAGTTGGACAGTCACCTTCCCTGCTAAATATCCATTTTCCTTCCTGTGACATTCTAAGGGTTCTAAATGTTCTCTAGTCTTGTCCTTAGGGTAATAATTATTTATCTGGGTATCTATATCTACTTCACCTAGCACTTGCAAACCATCGTTCTCAGCTTAAGTCTCACTAAAGGCCTATATGGGAAGCAAGCATTTTTACAAATGCGGACAGAGAGGCTCAGAAACTTGGAAATGGTCCAAAACAAACCAGTCCACAACACACAGGCCCATGGTGAAGTGAGGAAAATACAGTGCATCGTTCGCATGGACTGATGTGTTCATTTTAAACACTGGAATTTTATTTCAAGATTATATCTGTATTTAAATTTTATGAAATTGGCTCTTAATGCTCTTACTTAGCCAGAAAATCAACAGCAGCAGCAACAAGCTGAACAGCATGGGATGCACGGTGATGTTAACAGGGCCCCAGCATCAGGGGCTCTCACTTGGAGAGGCCTAAGCAATGTGTTGGCATGGTCTTCTGTTTTTGTAAAATTTGCAAAAATGCGATACTTTTATATCCTTTGTCTCAAAGAGGCCACTAAAACTGTGTAGGTTTCAGGCCTTCCCCCTCTGGAGCTGAACTAAGTTGGTGCCCCAGGGTTTTGTTTTTTGTTTTTGCGTGATTTTTATTTTTTAATTTTTTGCTGACCTATGAACTCCTGGTAACCCACTGTGCCAGATGCCTGACACAAAGTCTCCTTGGGCCCAGAGACCCTGCCACTGTCTTGCCCAGTGGATACAGAGAGAGGACCAGCCAAGACTACTTCTTGCAACATCTTTTTCTTCCACCCCATGTTGCCCCATTACGAGAAAGGAATCTTCAGGAAATTGTGACCTACTCCAAAAGCAGAGAGAACAGGTTGTTGTCTGGAAATTTCTTAGAAAAAAGAGAAAGAAGCTGTTGCTTTAAAACCAAGTTAGCGTTGCTAACTTTGAGCATTACACCACTCACACGCATAAGACCAGAGAGCTGAGGAATTTCCATGGGTGGGCCAGCCCCAACTCAGGACAAGCACACCCTGAGCTAAAATTAGATGTGTCCCTGAGCCAGTTAGGCAGCCTCCCTGTGCCTCTTCTGGCAGCCAGCCGTTGTCACTTGAAATGAGGTGTGAGGGTCTCTGGGTACCAACCCGTGTGGGTCCCCTCCCTCCGCATCCCCCGGAGTTACCCCCTCTGCATCTAATGAGAGTTCCCAGCTATGCGGCACAGATGGCTCCTGAGCAGGGAGCCCAGCAGGTGTGGGTATTTAGTGGGGAGCTAGGATGTGAAAGGTAGGGAATCCACGCAGGAACTTTCTACAAGCCCTAAAGCAGGGGAGCACAGGGCCCACCTCACACAGAAGTCAGGAAATGGGGACTTAGAATTTTAGCACAGGGCGAGTATTCCTTCCCAGTTCCTTAAGAGGTAACGAATTAATGTGAGTTTGTAAGCACACTCTCTTTTCTACTTAATAGAGAAACTTCTGCAGAAGCGGAATGAAGCCCTTTGGCAAGGCTCTGGCTTCTCTGGTTTCTGAGGATCTGAATCCAAATAACACAAAATGAGACCGAAAGCACAGGCCCTCCGAAACCCCCCGCGTCCCCGCTGCTCCAGGCTGCACCCCTCTGCCACCGTCACCTGTCCCCAGTGGGGTGGGTGTGCAGGGGCCAACAGATGGCAGCCCCTTCGGGATTGTGTGGGCGAGAAATGGCCCCAGCAACGCAGCCAACAGGAAGAGCTTTGACCAAAGGTATCTGAAGCTTTTTCCAGAACAAATATAAAAACCATGTGAAGCGGCTGGACCCACGTCAGGCAGTCTCCTGTTGGAAATGTCACGTTGAGCCTCACGATGTGGGTGTAATCAAAGGATTGGAGGTTCCAAGAAAACATCCAGAGGGTCGGCAGAGGGAAGACACAGCTGGCTTGTACTGCCAGGCTGGGGGTGTACGGATTCCTGTCCAAGTAGTATGAGAAGGGGAGGGTGGATCTGGGGAGACAGGGGAGGAATCACCACCGGGACAACAATGGAACAGTCTGCTTTCTGGGCATCTGGACTGTAACCATGAACTACTGTTTCTGTCATAGCCACTGGGAGGTTCCTTGGGAGTCAAAGGGCCTGAGGAGGCCCACAGGTGACAGGAAAGGGGCCACCACACCACTCACCAGGCATGCCGGGGTGCTCCCTAGCTGCTTCTTGGGCTGGCCTTGTGTTTTATATCATCACCTTCCCCAGATGCCAACCCTAGTGACATACTATGACCTTGTTACACTTCTTTAGGATCTTTACTGAGAGACAAACGACAGATTCTATTGACTATTCATTTTTCCTAGTTTTCATATGTGCATTTTCCATTTTTATTCTGAAAAATATTGACCCTACAGGAAAACTGAAGTAACACAATGAACATCAGTAGACCATTCACTTAATAGAGACAAATTAACATTCACCATATTTGCTTTCTCCCCTCCCTCTCTCTCCTCCTTTCCCTTCCTCCTCCCTCCAAACACATACATACACACAGAAACACACATGATTTTTTTTTTCTGCCAAACCATCTGAAAGTGAGTTGAAGATATTAGAACATCATCCCTAAAGAGTCCAGCCTGTATCTCCTAAGAACAAGGACAGTCTCCTACAAAATCCATAGGGTTTATTTGCATGAGGACACTTTTTCAAACAAGGATCCTCGTTTAGGCTCTCCCACATCCCAGCATCTGGTAAGTGTACCTTTTGGAGTTATTTTCTTTAAAAAGATGGATAAATCCATCATAATGTCTTTATTAAGTGGGCCAGCGCTGCTTTTGGTTTTTATCTAAAATGGATACTTTCAAATTCTTTTTCCTTCTTTTAAAATACTCCCAGGAGCATAGTGGGTCTTAAACGGTGCCTGGACATCCACATCTAGGCTAGAAAGGGACATGGGATTCGTCAGGAAGCTGGGAGGGGGTCGGGGGGTGTGGGAGAGACTCTGGGTTGTAGAACCCAGATGGATTTCCTTGACTCCTGTGGGCACTGGTTCCCAGCCACTTGTCAAAATGCCCTCCTAAGTTCAGCTACCTTCTATAGAATAGCTTCTGGAACGGGAGTGCTCAGAATGCCATCGCTCCATGAGGAGATGAACATGAAATTATGAAGGTGATTGTAAGCCCTGAAACAGAGCCTCCAGTCTCAGAGGATAGCAGAGAACATGGTCATGGTTTCCGTTCAGAGACTTTTCTGGTTGGTTGATTTTTTTTCCCCCCTCATTCAAAGGAAACTTTATCTGAAGGCAGAAAAGCTGAACAAAGTGACACTGGGACCAAAAGAAGCACCACTGTCAGTGACAGGAATGCCATCCTCCTCTCGTGGACTTACCATGTCTCTTTCCTCCTTCACAGAATCAAACGAAGCCCCGGGGCCCCGTACAGAAGCCTCTACATGGAGGACCACAGCCACAGAGGCCCAGCCAAGGGCAGCTTACCATGCCCCCCACTGTCCACACATGGCCTAGCAAGAACTTCTAGAAAAGAGAGAGGCAGAAGCGCACATCTATGTCAACCTTCAGAGCTTTCAAATGAAGGCCCAGCCTCATCTTGGCCTTCAGTGCAAAGGAGAAGAAACGTCTAATGAAGGCAAATTTAATCCATAATGCTCGCTGAAGACCTACTACGTGTCTGGCCCCATGAGAGACGCGGATCCTGAGGCACGGGAACTAGGCCATGCTCTTGTCTTCACTGCCTCTGGCCGTGGCCCGTAAAACAGATCTAAACATTTCTGACAATCACAATCCCCCATAATCCAGCTCTAATCTTACTTTTCCATCCATCCTTTTCTTACAAAATTTCCGTTTACTCAGGAATACAAAGATCCCCTTAAGAAACAGGGTGTTTTTGGATAACCAAATAACAGAAAAGAAGGCTAGTATTTATAACTGCTGTGGGCTAAATATTTTATATACATTATTTCTTCTGTTCTTCATAACAATCCCATAAAGACGAGTATATCATCCCATTTCTTAGACAAAGAAACTAAGCCACAAAGAGATGAACAAAAATATTGTGCCCAAGGCCACCCTGTTAGTAAGTGAAAAATCTGTCCAATTCTAAATCTCAGGTTCTTTCAAGCTCACCGTGCTGAGAGTTGTTAAATGTGTTAAAGATGGGAAGCCATGTTTTCAGGTCTCAGAAGTCAATAAAATGCCATGTTTTCCAAATGGCAGTCCTCAATAACTTAACAAAGTTATACGTAATTGGAAGAAACGTCAAATGACCCAAAAACTCTCCTGAGCAGAATCGGCTCTTTCACTCTGGATTGAAAAGCTCCTTTGAGAACTTGCAATGCCCCAGGCCCATCATCACAACATCAGTTACCATAACGGAGCATGGCAGAAAATGAATCTTGATACTGTCCGTGCAGCCCTTCCCAGACCCCACCCAAGCAACACACTTCCTGCCTCTCAGAGTCCCTGTGAATGGCCAGTTTCTCCTCTGCTGTTGGCGCCTGGCCTTGGGCTTACAAACATGCTCACATCTCTCCCATCCTAGAAAAAGGGCCCTGTTCCCTAACACACCCCTCGCCCCGGCCTTTTTAAAAATTAACATATAGGGGCACCTGGGTGGCTCAGTGGGTTAAAGCCTCTGCCTTCATTCAGCTCAGGTCATGATCCCAGGGTCCTGGGATCGAGCCCCGCGTGGGGTTCTCTGCTTGGTGGGGAGCCTGCTTCCCCCTCTCTCTCTGCCTGCCTCTCTGCCTACTTGTGATCTCTGTCTGTGAAATAAATAAATAAAATATTTCAAAAAATAAAAATAAAAATTAACATATAATGTTTTATTTGCCCCAGGGATACAGGTCTGTGAATCGTCAGGCTTACACATTTCACAGCACTCACCATAGCACACACCCTTCCCAATGTCCATAACTCAGCCACCCTATCCCTGTCCCCCAACCCCCAACAACCCTCAGTTTGTTTTGTGAGATTAAGAGTCTTTTATGGTTTGTCTCCCTCCCGATCCCATCTTGTTTCATTTTTTCCTTCCCTATCTCCCAAACCCCCTGCCCTGCCTCTCAAATTCCTCATATCAGAGAGATCATATGATAATTATCTTTCTCTGATTGACTTACTTTGCTCAACATAATACCCTCTAGTTCTATTCATGTCATTGCAAATGGCAAGTTTTCGTTTCTTTTGATGGCTGCATAGTATTCCATTATATAATATATATATATATATATATATATATATATATATATATCACATCTTCTTTATCCATTCATCTGTTGATGGACATCTAGGCTCTTTCCATAGTTTGGCTATAACACTCCCCCTTCTTGAGTTGCCATCATGTCCCTATGCTTCCCTTCCCCTCTACACTTTTACAAAGCTCCGTGTTCCCTATATCTGACCTCACCCACACCATTCCTCACCCTGCTGCAGTTGACCTGCTGCCTCCAAAGCTACTTCCATCACCCAACTTGGTGACCTGCCCAACTTCCCCTAAGGGTCTAAAGCTGTCAAGTTCCTGACCCTCTCTTCTTTCACCTCCCCAGTCCTCCTCCTGCTCTGATCACTGCTTTGCCTTATCACAACAAACACATGGCTCTCCCCTGCAGAATTTGGACCCAGGTGCCTTTATCATGCACCCTTGGCAGAGTCCATCCCTCCAAGGATATCAGCTTTTCGTCCCATGCCAGTCCCTCCCAGACACTTCTCATCCAACATTTCCCAGGATCTGCATTTCTGCCCCACTCTGTGGAAACAAAAGGTCAGCTGGACATGCCCAGGATCTGACTCCTCGTTGCCTCGTGACCCTGCCAGTGCCTCCCCTCTGGATCCCCATCTCTGTTCCCTGCACGCCCAGCCTCCCAGCCCTCCTCCTATGGGTTCTCTTTCCAGGTGCCCTGCTCCTCAACCCTCTGGCATGGTCAGCTCAGAGGCCACCCTGCCTTCTAGGTCTGGCTCTTGCCACCAGTCCTGCTTAGGCCTGCAGCGCCCCTGGAGTGATCTTCTGAAGCATAGCTCTAACTGATTTTTAAAAAAACAATACCCACATAACTGAAAACTCAAGACACTTTTCTATCCCTCTATTGCTCTGTGAGCCAGCTCTCAAGGCACGGTCTGGTCCTCTAGTCTCCTCTTCTCCTGGTCCCCCACACATGCCCTGTGTTCTAGCTACACCAACACATCCACCTCTTTGCCTTTGTTCACTCTGTTCCCTCAGCTTGGGATGGGTCTTCTCCCTGAACTGCCAGACCAACTCTCTAAGTCCTCACCAATGTCAGCATCCCAACACCGCTTCTTTCCGAGACAGGTGCCTAAAGACAGTTGTTAGGAGTGAGGCTCCTAGAGCCAGACTGTCTGCATGAACTCAGACTGGTCAGTCACTCTGTGCCTCAGTTTCCCCACCTATTAAATGAAGCCAATAACTCTCTCAGTGTGGCTGAGCTTAGTTATCCCTGAAACAATCCACACCTTAGCTCCATGGCTTTCCTCCCTTGTCCCCTTGTCACTTGCCTTTTTTTAATCCTGTAGGACAGTCATTTGCATGGATGTCTCAGCCTCTGTGGGGCAGGAACCTATCCATCACCTCTCTCGCCAACACTATCCGAGCAAGCAAGGCACACTTCGTAAATGCTTTGTTGAATAAAACTAAATAACACGTATTTAGATTGAGATCAAAAACTGTTTACTCTATTAGGAAAAGGCTCCACTTCTGAGGGGCCCAAGGTTACAAAAATGGCCTCAACAGGAAATGGAAGGAATCCTATGGCTTTAGTAACTTCTTGTGGAATGAGTAGAGAAAACAAAGTAGAATTTTCTGGAATGAGGCACACACATGGAATCCAGCTATACAGGAAACTGCTCTGGCAGGTCATCTTTGTGATTTGAAGACCTCTGACCAAAACGCCCCTGATAGAACTCAGGATCAAAGACCATCTTTCTTCGGTAGAGGCACCACCCCGAGTGAGTCACAGGAGTGTTCTATCCCACAGCCGTTGTTTGGGAAAACCAGCTGGGGGTCACGAGGGAAGGTCCACTCCATCAGAACAGAATGGCATTCTCTCCCAGGCTCCCTGGCAGTCAGCCTATCAGAGTTCTACTCAAGGTGCTAAGAAGGATGCCCAGTTTTTCCCTAAATCACAGTGTCTTCTCAATCCTCAGGGAAAGCTGTGAGCTTAGGCTCTTTTCTCCATAAGCTCCCACATGTGCACATCATCCAAAACTGGCTGCAATAGGACCCAAGACAGCCTCCAGAAACAAAGGGCTGAGGAAAAGTAAAAGAGCTGCTTTAGCTCTGAGGAATGAGACTTCCCAGAACACCAGCAAGACTTTTCTCAAGAAATCTCAAGTTTGGAGGAATGCAGAGATGGGCGATGAGTATGTCCAGGCACAGAACTGAGGCCCTTGGCTATTCCCCAAATGGACTCACCCTTCAAGGCCCAGCCCAGGCGCATCCCCTCCTCTAAGACCCTGTTCCATCTGAATGGGCACCATCCATCCAGCCTGGGACAGATGTTGCCTGGTACTTGTAGGTCTTTTTCTGTCTGCAAGATCACTCATCCCACTCTTACTCACATTCCTTGAGTGAAGGGAAGACCTCACACTTCACTTCTTCCTCCTCAAGGCAAAGCCAATAATTCAGCTCCATCCAGTAAGTGTGGAACAATTCTGAGCAAAGTTGAGGGAGGGCAGACCACAGAGAACTCAGGACCATACTCAGGTAGCTGACAGTCCAGCAGGAGAAACAAGGTGACCTGTCAGCTCTCTGCAATGTGGCATGCACTGTGAGAAGTATGAGAAGGGGGCCGTGTCCAGGGCTCGGAACAGGGAAGAGATCTGAAGAAGCTTCCTAAAGAAGGGAGCACTCAAAATGACTTAAATGCAGGACATCACAGTTGTAACGGGTGGGGTTGGTGGGTTGGTGCATTGGTTAGGTGGATGGTTGGTTAAATGAATGTATGAATGAAAAAATGAGTGAGTGAATGAATGAATACCAACAAACGCACTTGAGAATAAATTTTTGAATTGTTCCAACTCTGCTTAAAATTATCAGTTTAAGTTTTATGACACTGCCCCAAGCAGATCAGCATAATTTTCCCTTCCTATGTCTTTGCTATGTACAGTCTCTCATTGGCTCAATGTTTATTGCCAGATCCAAGGATACGGCTGGAAAAACAAGGAAGGAAAGCAGGCAGGCAGGAAAGGAGGAAGGGAGGACAGGAGGATAGAAGGAAGGGAAGAAGCGAGGAAGGGAGGGAAGGACGAAGGGGAGGGAAGGAGATGGCAGAGAGAAAGATGGAGGAAGGGAGGGAAGGAGGGAGGAAGCCCACTCCAGTCCTCAAGGACTTCATGGAAGGAAAGGTGAGTTATCAGGTCACCATGCGATACTGAGGGTTATCCATGATACTGAGCAGAAGAGAAGCATGTAGACTCTATGGACAAGACCAGGATTGGGGTGAGCCAGGGCAGCACCTGGGGTACAAAATGTAAGAAGGCACCCACTCCCAGGTTCATGCAGGTGTCCACACTGCAGATGGGCCCCCAAGCTGAGAACACATGTTCCTTAAATTCCATACCCTAAATGACTTGCTTGCTTCACTCTCATCATGGCCCTGTCACTGACCTCTAGACAGGCCTCTCTCTGCAGTTCTGGTAGCCAGGGTCTAGTGAGCTAACTGGCAGAGCAGCAACAGAGTGAGGGGGAAAGAAAGCACCTAGGAAAGAGCAATGTCCACATACTTCCCCCTCTGCTGATAGTTGTCTCCCAAAAATTATCCCTGAGCCCTGACAGCCTCCTTCCGTCCAGCAACAGTGGCTTCCCAGTCTGTGTGCCGGGGACGCAGGCCTTGGGCAGAGCTGGTAAGGCCCAGATGTGATCAGAGGAGGATCTTTGTCACTCTGATGTCCAGAGATGGACAAAATGTGACTACTCACCCTTCCTAGGAGAGGCATGGACGCGCTCTCACCTCTTTAGCCACACTAAGAGGATCTCAAAGGGAATCTGGGTCATGAGAAGTCCCTCTGCCCTGGGAGATGAACCGGACAGAAGAGCCGGGCGCTCTGGAGCCGAAGGTACCTAGCAACTCCAGTTACCACACAGGTTAAGGTCATCTAGCCCCATCCCGTGCGGCTCCAAGGGGCCTGTGACGTGCACAGGAGCAGTGTCTCATGTTTAATCTCCTGCACATGCTGGGAAGAGGCCCGCATTCAGACGAGAGAACTGGTATTCCAGCGTGGATGGGGGACACACACTCAGGGTGGATGGGGGGAGAACCAGCTGAGCACCGGGCAGCCGTACCCACTGCAGAAGAGAGGTCCCCGGGGAGTCAGCTATGAAGGGGAAGCTGGACCAGCACGGGAGCCCCGGGCAGGCCACCTGTTCACATGGGGCCACTGGCACACAGCAAGCCTCTGCGTCATGTGTATGTTTCAACAGTCAGCTAATTCCGAACCTTTATAGTCTGACATCATGTCCAAACAACGTGCAGAGATAAATTAAAATGGAAATTCCACCCATTACTCATCCCATGTGGTGCAGATGTTGTCAGACTCGGGATGCTCGGGTATGGGGAATAGTCAATAAACCACAAATACCACATCCTCCACTGAGCCCCTGCCAAGCCCCAGATGCCATTATTTATTCCCTATCAGGATGCAGCCAGGCATCTGGGTGCCTGCCGGTCCCCCGCTCAGGATCGGGAGCCTGGGAGGGGCTTGGGGACCCAGGAGGGACCCAGTGCACTCTCCTCAGAGTGCACTGCCCTGTGAAGGGTCTGGTGAGCTCCCGCTGCATGCAGTCACCAGCCAGGGTCTCTGGAGTCTTTAAGATTCATGAAGATCTGCCGCCACCTACTGTCCATTCTACAAACGCAGAAAACTCTGCCAGCCACCGCCCCACCTCTTGTTAGTCACCAAGTCCCTGAATGGACACAGAGACAGGGTCACTGACACTTTGGGACCATGGTGGTGTCTATGCCACAGAACAAGGCAGCTAAGTCACATTCCTCACCCGATGTTACTGCCTCACCGTGAAGTGTTGGCCTGACGCATGGCCTCTGCGAGCCCAAGGCCCCCTTGCCCTGTCAACAGCATTCCCTAACCCTTGGCTCGTCCATCTTCTGGGAGGGCCACAGTCCAGCATCCAAGCGTGGAGAGCTTCACAGCAGGCCCTGGGCTTCGGAGGCACAGAGCCCTCTCCCTCTTCTGCATCCCTGGTGGGGAGCTGGACACCAAAGAAGGCTCAAGAGGCTCCTTCCGTCTGATTGATACGATGGGACATTACGAGCCACGGAGCCACAAAGCCAGTGACCATTTGGCCAGCACTCCTGCCATGGGGACTGCGGTGTTGGGATGGGACAGCTGCCGATGTGCCTGAATTGGGACTCATGCTGGCCTCCCCTCCACGGTCTGTCTGCCTTGCCTGCCTCAGCACGGCGTCCTAGGCACCAGAGGTGGTGTCCACAAACAGGCTCCACGGCTTGTCCATCGCAGCAGCAGGGGCTGGGCGAGTGTACAAGGAGCCACAAGAACGACGGAGAGGGTGCTGGGGCCCCCCTCAGCTGCCCTTACATCAGTGTGCCCCCCTCAGCTGCCGTCCATCTGTGTTGGCTACTAATGGCTCAAGGTGGCGTCCGTCTCCACAGAGTCACCCTCCCCCAGACTCACGCAGGAGGTGGCACACTGCCCACCCCAGCCCAGGATGAGCAACCCTTGGCCCATGGCTGACATGGGAAAAAAGCCCTTCTCCCAGCTTAATGGTGGGGCAGCTCGGGGTCAGTTCACCCTCTCATCTCCCTGTGGGATCCGACTGAGGCCCCACACCCCAGTGGAGACTCTCCCCTGCCCTGTCTTGCTCCCCCCACTGCCTTTCTCCTAAGGGCACCCCCAGTAATTCCAAGCAACTGACCCTCCATCTCAGGCTTGGCTTCTAGGGCACTGGTTCCCCAACCTCAGCCTGGAGCACATCACCTGGCGGACTTGTTAAAACACACTCCTGTGGGCCCTGGGTGGCGCAGTCAGTTACGCATCTGGCTATTGGTTTCAGCTCAGGTTGTGATCTCAGGGTCGTGAGATGGAGGCTGGTGTCGGGCTCTGAACTCAGCGAGGAGTCTGCTGAAGTTTCTCTTTCCCTCTCCCTCTGCCCTTCCCTGCGTGCTCACTCATTCTCTCTCTCTCTCCCCCCCTAAAATAAATAAATAAATCTTAAAAAACAAAACAAAACAAAACAAAAAAACCACTGCTGGGCTTCATCCCCAAAGTTCCAAGGCCCCATGGCTCAAGCTGCCTGAGGAGACACACATTTGCTCAGGGGCTCTGGCCCCTCAAGATTGCCGTGGCGGCCACTGCTGTGGGTTGAATCCTCAAGAGAGGCCAACAATTCCTCTCAGTCTCATGACCATGATGACACACCGTGTTTCCAAAGGATGCTGGGCAAACAGTAAGTGCCGGAGCTTGTGTGGCCCATGCACACCTGGAACACGGAAGCTGAAGCCACTTCCTCCGGCAACATCCCCAGTGGGACGAGTTTTGAGCTAATCTGCAGAAAGACCACCATGGCAGTCCTGAGGGATTCTCACAGAAATGACGGGCCAGCATGCCTCCAGAGACGTCTGTAAGTACCACATGTGAAGTCATCCCCACCCAGACCATCGAGTTTCACAAAGGGCCACGTGGGGAGCCACCAGACTTGGGACGCCTAGCTCTGGGTACTGATAAATATAGAACCCCTTTCCCAATCCTTAGTCCCACACCTAGGGTTTCCCCAAGCGCCTGCTCTGGCCTCTGGAATGTGGGTGACGGCAAGGTCTGTAAAGGGGCAGAGGAAGGACCTGCCCGTGACATGGAGCAAAGGCAGGAAGCAGAGCGAGGCAAGGGCTGCCGCCCGCCCCCAGGTCAGGGCCAGAGACCAAGCACGTCCAACTGATCATCACAGAAACCCCACAAGGGCAGCCCTGATGAGCCAGGGATGAATGACAGATGGACCCAAACATCCACAACCCCCCAGTGGGGAACCCAGACAACAAGATTCCCAAGGATCTTCTGAGATCAAAGGACACAGGAAAGAAACAAAGATCAAAGCAGAAGCTCGTCCCCTGGGCAACTGAGTCAGACCCAAGGAGCCTGGAGGCACAGCTATTCGTGCCCCCTGACATCTCAGCAGGTCAGATGGCGAGCTTGCACCCTCTAACCCAGGACACATGCTGCCCACTCCTGCCCCTGCCTGGGCCCCAGCTGGGACTTCCAGGGCCTTCCTTGAGCCCAATGTTGCAAGGCCCAGAGACAGCTCTGCATGGCACCTTCCCTCTGCTCCATTAGGCCTGGGTGATGGGGCAATGCTGCACATTCAAGCCTGCTCAGCTATCACCTCACTGTCTTTTGTCATGCTTTAAAATGACAACATAGGCACACGTCTCCCTCACCTTGAAGATCAGACCCTCCCAGGATCTGATATACACTAGGACTCACATCCCCATTTACTGAACTGAATGACATAAATGGGGAGGGGGTGCAGGTGGGCAGGACTGACGGAGGGAGGCTGGGAAGGGCAGGAAGGTGACTCTGGCCTGGTTTTAAATCAAAGGTGCCCTACAATTATGTAGGACGTGCACTGCACAAAGATGCCCGGGCGAGGGGACAAGAGGCAGTGGAAATCCAACCCATATTCCATCCACCAAGCTGTGAGCCCCGGGACCTGCTTCCACCCAGAACCTTGACAGTTTCCTTAAACTCTCTGGCCTCAGTTTCCTCATCTGCAACATGGGGATAATAAGTGCTGGGAGGAGGCTCATTCCCAACTCCCAGGGTCTTCTGGGAGCTTGGAGGGAGCTCTGCTAGTCCACCCTCCTGCAGGCCTTGACTCTCCTCCCCACTGTGCGCTGCACCCAAAGGCAGGAAGTGGGACTTATCTGACTGGTTAATTTGGGAAAGAAAGAAAGAAAGGGGGGACATGAAGCTCAGCTGCACCCTATTATTCTTGCTGCTTTGCCGGTGATGGGGGGGACAGCCCCTCCCACCATGTGGCCTTGTGAGCTGATCTGCCCTAGGCCTGACATGAGGAGAGGAAGTCTGCGGAGCTCCGGGCCCACTGGGCCTCATGATCATGATTTGCTGTGTCTTCCCTCTTCTCCTTATTGATCACAGAAATGATGTGTGTGTTACTCCAGCCTAACTCATACCCTTTGTTTTACTTGTCAGCTTGTTCAGAATTCAGGAGAAGAATACTTTTTAGCGAGAATACCAAAGAAAGGAAAACCAACAATAATATTCACGCTGATGGATTATAAAGAGCCAATGGGACAACATACACCAGGACTTAGCATAGTGCCCAGCAAACAGAAAGTAAGTGGTGGGCAAAAGCAAAGCCCCCAAAATGTTTGTTGAGTGATCAGGATAAGGGTCAACACTATTAAACATGTGTTAAATACCCCTAATCACACTTTGTCTGGTATTGGAGGGAGGGGCTGTGAATGCACTTTTACTTGCTTCCTGTAAGACAAAGTTCGTACCATTTTTCAAGGGTTTAATAACTGGTCCAAGGCCACAGTGATTCTAAGGGGCAGAATGGGTTTGCCAGGCCAGCTCATCAGGCTAGAGCCCAGGCTCCATACCTCCTAAGAGGCTGTAAACAGTAGGTACTCAATAAATAGCTGGCGACTAAAGCAGAGGGCCCAGAATGACTCTGGAAGTGAGAATCCTAGGCCAGCAAAATGCACAAGCTTGAAGGAAACCTGAAAATCAACTACCCAGAGGCCACACTTTACAGTCAGAGACAACGAGGTCCCAAAACAAATAACTAGCCCGGGGCAAAGTGAGGACTAGAACCCGGGCCTCCTGATACTCCAGCCAATCCCCTTGCTCCCCAACCCACCATCTTCCCTCGATCACCACAGCCCGAGAGTGCTCCCAACCCATTATGTCTGAGGCACTATTCCCTCTCCAGCCCACACAGGTTCTGGCATAGGAGGGCAAAACAACAGCAAACAGATTTTAACTCAGTGTGAGGAAGAATTTTCTAGCAGTCAGAACTATGCAAAACTGCTGTGGGAAGTGGGGAGTTCCCCATTGCTGGAGGTGTTCAAGCAGATGCCAGTCACCATCTAAAGACTGTGGAAAGGATTTCTATTCAGGGACAGAGGTGAAACCATTCATTCATGTATTCACCAGACTCTGGAGCTCACTGCCCAGGTTCACACCCCTGCTCTACCTCTTACTATGTGTATAAATAATACGTAGGCAAGTAGAGCAACTTCTCTGAGTTTTCTCAACTGTAAAATGGGAATTTGAGTGGCATATCCCTCACACGACTTTACGAGAAGTAAAAGAGTGAATCTACTTAAAACACTTAGAAGAATATCTTGCACAAAATAGATCAGTATCAGAAGTGTATTGATCTTGTTAATGCTGTTGGTGGTAGGAGTAATAGTATTAAATAAATATTCATTGAATGCCCTCTATGTACCAAATACTAGTCTAGGAGTAGGGAATATAAAGGTCCCTGCTCTCAGGAAATTTCTTGTCTATTGTGTGGGAGACAAATAATGGATAAGTAAGCAAAATAATTTCACGTGATGATAGGTGCTGTAAGGACAACCAAACAGGCTGGAGATGTGGGGCTGGAGGGGCAGTTGGTCAAAGAAAACCACTCTGAGTCCAGAAATCCTGAGTGACAAGAAACAGTCATGGGATGATGTGGAAGCCAGGCCCTTACAGCAAGGGAACAAGCCAGGTCTCCCTCTTGTGGGAATAAGCTACACGTGCTGGGGAACAGGAAAAAGGCCTATAGAAAGAATAAAGATCTATAAGGAGTTACATCAATGCTAAAACAAAGGAAAAGAACGGGGGCTGGCCCTACCAAGATACTAAGCTACAAGTACAAAGCCAGAGTAATAAAACCTGTAGTTATGTGGTTTTAGTTTTTAAAAAAGGACAGAAGACAATAAATACAACAGAAAGCTCAAAGACAGACCCATGTTGAAATGGGAACTTAGGAAAGAATAAAGGAGGCTTCATAAATCACTGGGGTAAAGAACAGACTGTAGACGGTGCTGGGAAAACCATCTTACTCTATGAAGGAAAAGAGACGCGGATCTTTTCATCCTCACAAATGCAAAAGGAAAATGTAAATGCAGTAATTATTCCCACTAAAAGAAAAATTATCTGATAGGATTAAAAATTCCAAATTTATGCTGCTTATAAGAGATAAGCTTTAAACATATACTGGACCATAAAGAAATCTCAACAAATAGCAAAAGGTTGAAATCATAAGGAGTGTGTAATGGCTGAAGGGAAAACAAGCCGGGACTCAAAAGCAGAAACCAGAAAAACACGGGTCTAAATAACCTGCGCGGCAAAAGAAGAAATCACAACAGGGCTTAGAAAATATTTAAACTAAACTGTATGAATGTGTGACATGCGAACGTATGGGATACAAACGAAGCATTGCTCAGAAGGAAATCTGTGGCCATAAGAGGGATTACAAAAAAAGACTGAGGGGAGGTGGGGGGGTGCAGGAGAAATGGGTGAACTGGGGTGTGTGTGTGTGTGTGTGTGTGTGTGTGTGTGTGTGTTTTCGGTTTGAATAAATTATAATTTTCTTAAAAAGAGGGAAGGATCCTGGCAAACCCCGCAGGATTTTGGCTGGAACCCTGAAGTAAAAGGCTACAGGATGGTTAAAAGTAAAATCATGGAAAAAGACATCCCATAGATACACTATAATCAAAGGAAGGCCGGGGTCACTCTACCTAAATAGACACGAAGGCTGGAAGCATTACTAGAGATAAAGAGAGGTTGCATAATGGTAGAAAAGTCTATCCACCCCAAAGAGATAAAACTTCTGCATGTATGTGCATCAGATGGCGTAGCCATGAGATGTGTTCGGCAGAGTAGGCCCAGCTCCCTAACGTCACAAAGGGAGTTCATGGACTCTATCTACTTAGCTTGCGGTGTACCACCGCTGCCCAAGTGCCTAACTCTTCAAGAGATAGAGAAAAGGTGTGCTCTGCTAGCATATCCCAGACACTACAATCTCACAAGGCTATTGCAAGAAAGGAAATTCGCCAGCCAATCTCCTTCACGAATTTAGAGACCATTGTATTTACATACAAACCCTTACACAAAAATATGAATAAATGGAATCAAACAATATATAAAAAGATAATATATTATACCCAAGTAAGATTTACTCCAGGAAAGTAAGGTTGGTTTACCATTGAAAAATCAATCAATTTAGGAATCATCAAGATCTATTGTGAAAGCACAGAAGAAGGATGGGGGAGGGGGAATGCTCCAGAAGAGATTTGTGAGCAACGATGCGTCACCCCATCTGGGGCGGGGCCCCCCAGAGGATACGCCTCTCCCACCACACCGGACTGGCCATGTTGCTGCAGGCCAGTCTGGGAACCATCTGCTAAAGCCTTCTTGCCTTTAGGAAACCTTCCCTAAAGCTTCCTGTGTAGGTGCGCTCTGGGCTACTGGCTCCCTCGTGGAGGGACCATACCTACCTTCTCCACTTCACAGGCTTGTTCTGAGAGGCTGAGAGCCACCAGGGACAAGGCTATCACCTCAGCACAGTGTGCTCACCTGAGGGGCAGGGGCTGGCTCCCCTGCCTGGTGAATGTTCTTTCCAGCCTCTCCTGGGTTGGCCTGGCACTCCCACCTGGCAAGGAGAACTTCAAGGGCGTCCCGTCGGCCTCTGGGCCACTGTCCACAGCCGGGCTATCCTCCTCGAGATCTCGCCACCTGCTGCTCCCCCTCCGCAGCAGCCCTTTGCCAGACAAGTGAGGGGGGCTGCTGGGCGTGGTTCTCCACTTTTCTGAGGTCAGCTCACTGAGCGGGCCCAGGGGGCTTCTGGAAATGGAGCCAGCGCTGGAAGCCGGGCCCTCCTGAGCCGTGGGACAGGCTGGGGCACAGGCAGAGAGCTCAGGCACTTTCCGGCTCTCTTCCTCGGAGGCCTGCTTCGTGCTGCTCAAGGCCGGGGACCGCCTCAGGGCGCGTCTGCGGAGGGCATCCTGAAAGGGGCGAGCACAAGGGCAGTAAGGATCCCCTTCAAGGGAGGTGGGGAAATACTCCAGCCCCTATAAGCATTTGCCCACGGTGCTCCCTCCCCCAGGACATCGTTCTCATCCATCCCCAGCTTCTCTTAAAATTCTACCTATGGTCTGGGGAGGTACTCACAGGCTCCCAGCTCTGTAACACTTTCTGGGCTCCACCTGCATGAGCCCAGGAGCACGCTCAGCCCTTCTCCCACACCCCTTACAGAGAGCATGTCCCAGCAGCCAGTGAAGCTGTAGCCCCAGGCTCAGGCCTACCTTCTAATTCCCACACCACCACACAGCCACGTCTCCTGTGCCAAGTTACTAGTTTCTCTGTCCCTCCCTGCCTCACCTGTAATGTAACCAGCCCACGATCCACTATCTGTAATTTCTGAAACCTCCCAAAACAAGTTTCTTTTGGAATCCTGTGCCGATTTCTTTTTAACTGTCATGAGGTTGCTCACAGTCCTTTCTTAAGTGTGTCTATTCATACCTTAAGTTGCAGAAATGATGACATTTTTCTTACAGGGTGCTACCCCAAACCCGATCACAGACATTAGGTGGTATGTGGCTTGTGCACGGGGTTGTTTTTCTGATAATGAAGAAATTCTGAATCCCAAAACACATTTGGCCCCAAGGTTGGATGAGGGCTTGGAGACCTGTAGCATCTATCTTGCACAAGATGATGGCATTAACACAGAGGCCAGTAGAAGGGACTGGCACAGAGCCAGACCCATCAGGGTAGCCACCCACCCTGATGTACCGGCCACCACTCTATGGCCTCTCCCCAGTTCCCGCTCACACAGGGCCTTAACCCCTCCTGCTAATGGACCAGGAATGGCAGAGGCCAGTCTTCATTCATCTCTGGTGCCTGCCGAGCATCCAGCTCAGTGACTTACCCTGAGTAAGTACTCAAGGCTTGCTTAGTGTTTGAAATGAAGGAATTCCAAAGGAGTCAACTGAAATGTCCTCTCTTACTATCAATGATTAACTGATAAAATGGGAACTCAAGTTGTTTACCAACCTAGGGTCAGGAATGGAGGTAAAGGGGACAAAAATAGACCTTTGAGGCTTTTCCTGGGTTTAAATTTTGGGATCTCTCAGCATTTCCAGAAATAATCCTGAACCAAATGGTAAAGCCCAAGCTGGAATAGAAACAGCTAATTCCGTAGTATTCTTGCCTAGTGGAAATTACTAGGCACTACAAACCTCCCAAAGCCACCAGGGCCTCCCCTGCCACACAGTGAAGAAAATATTAGTCACCATTCCCAAGGAGACCTAAACTTCTGGGCCAAATGCAGGGAACCTAGCCTCTTACTCATTCTTTAAAAGGGCAGAGCTGATCTAGTAGGAAAAAAAAAAAATGATGAAATACCTAGCAAAGCTTGCTTTTTTTTCTTGAGCAAACAAGTAAGTACGGCCAAGGTACTCAAAGACCCACAAAACACTTTCTAGAAAACCTGGGGAAATTCTACGACAATCTACCCTATCTTTCAATGTCCTTCACAGGATTCGGATACCCCAGGGGAAAAACACACCTCCCAAGGCAATCATTCCTCCTTCTAGAAGTTTGGGACAAACTCCAAGTCATCTGCCTCACACCTCAGTTGTAAAGGGAGTCTCAACTACACAGACGTGATTGACTGGATATCTTTGTAGGACAGGATCTGGCATTCATCTGGTCCACCAGTTCGCAAAGTGTAGTCCGCTGGTCTTAAGGGTCCCCAGATCCCTTTAGGGATCTCAAACCTATTTTCTTCATAGTAATAGGACATGATTTGCCTTTTTCACTGTGTTGATATTTGCAGCAATGATGCAAATGAACTGGTGGGAAAAACTGCTGGCCTGTAGCACAAATCAAGACAGTGGGACCAAACTTTCCTAGTTAGTGCTGGAGGTATTAAAAAAAAAAAATTAGTAAAATGCTAATTTCACCTAAGAATATCCATGCTGGGGTGCCTGGGTGGCTCAGTCAGTTAAGGGCCTGACTCTTGATTTCAGCTCGGGTCATGGTCTCAGGGGTGTGAGGTTGGTTCCGAGCTGCTCTCCTTCTCTCTGCCCCTCCTCCCCCATGCTCTCCCTCCCCCGCCCCAAATAAATAAATAAAATCTTAAAAAAAAAAAAAAAAGACTGTCCATGCTGAAGCATAAAAAGTATTAATTATATTCAACCTCAACCCTACGGTACACATCTCTTTAATATTCTATGAAGCAAAATGGGAGGTATATGCAAGGACTCTGCCCATGGCCAAGAAGGACAGCGGTCTCAAGGAAAAGCACTTGCACAGCCATGCGAGTTGTGAATTGAACTTGCTCGTTTTTTCCGTGGAACAACCGACAAACTGACTGTGGTTATTCAGACACAGGTATTCCGCAGGCATTTTCCTGAAAATAAGTTGAGCCTGTCACTTCAAGGGAAACAACTGATGGACTGTCAGTGATAAAATACAATTAATTGTCAGGTTTAAAAATTAAAATCTGGGGAGACTTGCCTCAGCCACTGGGAGCCGATGGCTTCTCAACACCTGAAAACTTTTCTGATGAGTGCATGGTAACATCAAGAAATGTGACTTTTGGGGCGCCTGGGTGGCTCAGTGGGTTAAAGCCTCTGCCTTTGGCTCAGGTCATGATCTCAGGGTCCTGGAATTGAGCCCCGCATCGGGCTCTCTGCGCAGCAGGGAGCCTGCTTCCCTTCCTTTCTCTCTGCCTGCCTCTCTGCCTACTTGTGATCTCTGTCAAATAAATAAAATCTTTAAAAAAATAAAAAAAAGAAATGTGACTTTTTATGATGTGGGTTTATTGGTTAATAGTGAAAGGTCAACATTCAGAAGATGGCAGTAACATAGATAACTCAGTAAACCAGTGGTTTCCAAATGACCAAAACCACCCCCACAAGATGGAGGCAGGGGCAGGGAGACAGTGGGCTTCTTTCTGTCCTGACTCCAAGTGAGCTGGGAGAGCAGTGCTGCCCTCCAGTTGTGGCCCACACCTGGCCATGCAGCGTGGAAGAGGAGGACACACGTAACCTACGCAGGTTTGCACAGGGTCTCTTACTGGACTAATACCACAAAAATTTGAAATTTGAAATTTGGATTTCCTCTGTTTTTCTGTTTCTTTGTGGTTTTACAAACTCTTTTTACATTCATTCTCTCATTTGGTTCAGTTCCCCCATCTGATGGAACCCTCCCGGAACCCCTCCTTAAGGAATAGTATGAAACAATGATGGGACATTATTAAACTTTCTCTTTAAAGCAAAGCAAATGAAACCATAAAGATTAGGATTTCTTTTTCCCCTTTAACTACTATGTTCTAAAAAATAAGGAAGATTTTTAAAAATACTAAAAATAAAAAAGATGTTCTCTACACTTGGATGGCTTGCCCTGACTCCTGAATGGCAAAGAGAAAACTGGTAGATGTGTTCTCACTCAGCAAAGGAAGATAAAACCACAGCACCCACCTCACTGACCTGCTGGGTAAACTGAGAGCAGAAAGGAGATGAGGTTCCCACAGGGAGCTGACAGTACAACCAGAGAAAACAGAGGCGGGTGTTCCTCCCATCCCAACACACAGATCGCCCCTTCTTGGACAGTCTTGTGCGGTACCCTCAAATAAATCCCTTAAGCCCTGCTGGGTTTTCACTTTCCACTCTCACCATAGCAGTGAGAGCAGCAATCTACCTGCGGGGAACTGGCGATGGGCCCGGCCATCATGCCTCGGACGATCAGGCCAGACTTCGGCCTGATCTTCTCACCCATCCTCTTCGTGTCCAAGGAAGGCTCTGATGACTGAAGCTTGTCCATCTTCTCCCATGCAGGGGCCACGGCAGGGCTTTCACCTGGGATAGCCTGAGTGGGCTTACTTTTGTGGGGAGGCCTTTTGGATGATACAAAATTAACAAGTAAATCCCCATCAAGATTATCATGCCTGCAAAAAAGGGATATTTCCATTAAAACAGAGTCCCCAATAGCTAACAGTGATAATAAATCCCCCATTCAACAGGCACTCATAGCAAGCCCATTCATAAATCTGCAAAGATTCTAACCAGGCAGTGCCTTATCATTAAAAGTAAAAATCAGGGGCGCCTGGCTGGCTCAGTGGTTAAAGCCTCTGTCTTCAGCTCAGGTCATGATCTCAGGGTCCTGGGATCGAGCCCCGCATCAGGCTCTCTGCTTGGCAGGGAGCCCACTCCACCACTCCTCTGCCTGCCTCTCTGCGTACTTGTGATCTTTGCCTGTCAACTAAATAAATAAAATATTTAAAAAAAAAAAAAAAAGTAAAGAACAGAAAATACTTTATTTCAGGGCAAGTCTGACCTATAAAATAAGACCAGGAAGCAAGAAACAAAATCAGAATTGATGACCCATGAGAGCATTCCTGAAATATCTTTAAATATTTAATATCCTCAAATACAAAGAGCATCTATGTCCCAGACCCAAGTGATTACAGAAAACCATAGCCTTTCAGTACAGTCCTGAGCTACGTGGAGACAAGCCTTACTACACATTGACATTAGTAGATGAAGATGTGTGGCAAACTTGATGTTCCCCAACTATTTGGCTAAGGTTCAGTTAAGTTGAGCATGCCGAAGGCTTCTCTTCTTGGGTTGCTTGGCATTGAAAGAGAGTAAGAGAGAGAGAGATTATGTGTGCGCGTGCATGTGTGTGTGTGTGTGTGTGTGTGTGCGCGCGCGCGCGCGCGCGCGCGTAGGGGGAAGACAGAGAGAGAACAAAAGATGACAAGATACAGTGAGACAAGCAAGGAGAAATGACAAGAAGGAAAAAGAGAGCAAGAGACCCAGATAAAGAGGACTGGTAATTACCTATGATCTGCGATGGACTGGCAAGAGCCCAGTACTACTCTGACACAGGCTGGCGGGTTTTCTACCATCAGACTCTGGCCTAAAGAGGCATCGACGGCTGCTCTGTGCCAAGCTGCTGATTACCAAGCACTGGGTCACCCATGAGAGAAGCAGTCACGTGTGTGCCATGATGGGGGCATAGTCAGTGGAGGAAGGGGCCACAACCAACGTGGGGAAATCCAGGACTTGCAGAGAAGGCGGCACTGAGTCTGAAGGAATTAGTGGGCAGGAGATAACCAGAATGCCCCAGGCATTAGCACAGAGCCCTGTAAAAGCAGGCCAGGCCCAGGTGAGCGACGCAGCTGATGAAGGAAAGAGCTTTGCAGGTTATCCTTAGGAGTTTCTATTTTACCCTGAAGCCCTGGGAAGGGTCTGAAGGCCTTTCCATGGGGAAGCAGCATAGCCAGACTTGTTTGTGGGAAGCAGCCACTATCTTAGGTGGAGGGGGGACCGGAGCAGGTGACCAGAGGCCTGGAAAGCAAGGGAGAGCCCATGGGAGCTAGCCCGGGCAAGAGGGGAGGGTATGGAACTGACGCACTGCTCCCAGGGCAGAGAAAGCAGGAAAGGGTCTAGTGTCATTAAGGACTCACAGAGGCAAAAATGATAGAGCAGAAGAGGTCAAGGGTAACACCCAAGTCTGTAGCTTGGGCAACTGGGTGGAATTCGGGAGCCTCCACTACTTCTTCTCCTGGTTCTTTATCACCTCAGAAATATTCATTTTTCCCAGCCAGGCAGTACGTGCCTTTGAAGGAAGAACCATCTTCTTCCACACCACCCTGATTCACCTTCACATCTTAAGCCCTGAGTTAATGTTTTTAATGGTGCTCATCCTTCGGCAGCTCGAAGCCCAGACCCTACACCCTGACTACCCCCATGAAAGAAAAGGCTTCTCAACAGAGCTGGAAGGAGACACCCAGCCCCAGGGAATTAGAATCGCGAGTGACTGCAGGCAGCATATTAAGGTTGTAATTTAACATAACTGCTTTCCGAATAATGGAGGTTCAATCAAGAACAGCAATTCATTTTCTTCCTATGAGTTTCAAAAGGCCTTATTTTTCAGATGTTTCCATGTCTACCGCATTGCTTTTAGAATTCCATACCCGTTTTTTTAAGAAAATGCAAACAGAGCAAGTCCCTGATGCTGACAAATGTTAAACATTTGAATCATAAGCATCCTCCTCCATTCCCAAGGCCTCCAGAGGAAAGGAACAGTGCTCCTCAACAGGGAATCTGAAAGCATACAATGTGGGGGCTGAATAATGACTCCCCGAAGACATCCAGATCCCAGGACCTGGGAATGTTCCCTTATGTGGAAAGGGACTTTGCACATGTGTTAAGGTTTTGGGATGGGGAGATGACCCTCGATCATCTGGGGGGCAGGCATTAGAGTCACAAGTCTCCCTGTCACAAGGAGGCAGGAGGTCAGAGTCAGGAGTAGGAGATGCCATGATGGAAACAGACGCTGGAGGGATGTTCTCTGAAGACGGAGAAAGCAGCCACAAGCCAAGGAATGTAGGTGACTGTGAGAAGCCAAAGAAGGAAAGGAAACAGATTCTCCCCCAAAAGTCTCTAGAAGGAATAAGCCCTACTGACACCTTGCTGTCAACCCAGTGGGACTGAAAGACAACTGGAAGATAATAAATTTGTATTGCTTTAAGACACGGTGATGCTTAAATTTTATATGTCAGCTTTGCTAGACTACGTTGCCTAGTTGTTTGGTCGAATACTAGCCTACATGCTTCCCTGAAGGTATTCTTTAGATATGATTAACAGCTACAATCAGTTGACTTCACATAAAGAAGTTCACCGTAGGTAATATGAGTGCTTTATGCAATCAGAGGAAGGCCTTAAGAGCAACAACTGAGGTTTCCCAGAGAACTCTGCTTCAAGGCTATAACACAGAATACTGCCTGAGTTTCCCGCATGCCAGCTTTGAGACTTGCCAGCTCCTACAATCATGTGAGCCAATTCCTTAAAATAAATCCCTTTATAGGGGTGCCTGCCTGGGAGGCTCAGTCAGTTAAGCATCTGACTCTTGATTTCAGCTCAGGTCTTGATCTCAGGGTCGTGAGATCGAGCCGCATGTTGAGCTTCACACTGGGCATAGAGCCTACTTACAAAAATAATAAAGTTAAAAAAAATTAATAAATCTCTATATAGGAAATATAAATCCAAAAAGATATATGTGTATAAATACATATAATACTTGCATATATATATTTACATGTATTCACACACATACACACTTCTTATCGGTTCTGTTTTCCTGGAAAACCCTGACAGTTCCAGCCACTCAGTTTATAGGCACTGGTCACAGCAGCAACAGGAAACTAATCCACCCTGTAAACAGAAGAAGAGCTACCTGGCTTTGCTGGTTTCTGACAGTGATGTTCTCCATGTCGCATCTTCGTCCGCAAGGTCATATATATTGACCAGCGTGGCCTCTGGGCATCTTGATGATAATCTGTTATTTTTCTTTGGAATTGGGAGTGCAGGGATTGGTGCTTCTTGAGTGAAATCGTTAGTAGTATTTCCAAAGTGATCCAGAAAATATCTGGTAATGAGTTCAAGGTTTGTTTTTAGAGGATTGTTCTTGGCCTATCGTTGGAAGAAAACAAAAATCATTAACCATGTATACAGATTCACAGGGAGGGTGGAAAAGATGGCTAGTCCAATTCTTTGACATACTTTATCAGCTTCTCATTCATCCGTACATTTTTCAGCAAATGTCCTGTGTTACAACAGAGATGAAGACAAAAATCTCTACTCTGAAAGAACTAACATCCAATGCATGAGCCAGGAGATTTAATGAACAACTGTAACAAAATATGACATGAATAGAAAAATAACCAAGCAAATTTCCTCTTGGTTTTTCTCCTAGGAATAACTTTAGAAAATATACATCCATTCATTTAAAAAAAGTAAAATAAATCTTTAGGGATCATTAACTGTGCAAGATAATAAACATTTGGGACCTAAGTATTCTCTTAGGCTGTGTACTCTGCATTTAACACTGGACACTGGGGACTGCAGGGACAGTGCTGCAGAAGGTTATTGCAAAGAACATAGGGAGGCCATTAGGACTGACTCAATCTACACCCGAATCTCAAAAAAAAAAGAAACTTTTTAGTATTTGGCTTTAGAAATAAATGACATCAGGGGCACCTGGAGGGTTCAGTCAGTTAAGCGTGACTCTTGATTTCAGATCAAATCATGATCTTAGGGTCATGAGACGAGCCCCAAGTCAGGCGCCATGCTGAGTGTGAAGTCTACTTAGGATTCTCTCTCTCCTCCCTCTGCCCTTGCCCCCTCCACTTGTACTCATGCACTCTCTCCTTCTCTCTCTAAAAAAAAAAAAAGAAAGAAAGAAATGACATCAGGTTTTCCCAACCCTGACTATGCCAAATATCACCTTTGGAGGTTTTTAAATATATATATTCCCAGGCCCTACTATGTCTTATTAAGCCAGAATTGCAAAGATCAGAGTTCTGATTTCTCTTAAAATTCCTCTAAGTAATTTGGACAAACATAGATGTCCAAGCAGCAATCCACAGGCTGACCTTAGGCCATGTAACTGTGTCAGTCCCCAGCCCACTTGCTCAGGAACACCAAGCTGCTGGGAAGTGTGGTCAGATGTGAAGCATTTGGTGAGTCTGCAGTCAGAGCAGTAAAAGGCCTGACAAAGGACCTGGCGCAGAGAGGACCCTCAGGCACAT
Source organism: Martes martes (assembly GCF_963455335.1). NCBI lineage: Eukaryota > Metazoa > Chordata > Mammalia > Carnivora > Mustelidae > Martes > Martes martes. The sequence continues at coordinate 62,926,413 of NC_137899.1, read as the reverse complement.
CCAGGCCTTCCCCTCTCTACCCCTGATCTGTGCAGCAGAACTCGGCCACCAACACCCACAGCCAGATGGGTTCCGACCAACAGCAACAGATTTATCAGGCAGTCAAAATCAGGGGACAGCTTTATTTTTTTACTATGGGACCCAAAAAAAAAACCTATTTTGTCTAAGTCTAAATGAAACTCACGAGGAAAAGAGTCAGGGGAGAGATGTTAATGCAATTTATTTCAACCTTCTTGCTTTTTTTTTTTTCAATACGAGAGATTTATAGCCCTAGATGACCTGAATTATACTTTATGGCTTTTCATAACACTCTGCTCAGAACAGTCACAAGCCCTTATATGAATCTGGACATCCTTTTTCAAAACCTCAGTTTTACACAGGCATTTTTATATATCGTATCCTTAACAGGGAAAAACAATTTACTGGAATTAACATTAAATTACAGGGCTTTCCTAGAATCAGACTAGCTTTGCGTGAATGTCAAAATCATTATGTAATAGATAGATTAATAAATCTATTTTTCTGTAATATATAAGGTCAACTCATTATCTAATAACTACTAAAAACTACTGTATAAATTAAATAATCAGGGCACTTAACAAGACTTAACGAAAAACCCTTCAGTATCTTCAGATAATTACTACCTTAGGGAGACTATATTAGAGTGGAGAAGTCAAAGTCACTTGAATGGCAAAGATGATTCCAGGAAATTAGGTAAAGTTGCATTCACATAAAATCCCCACTGTACCAGCATGCTTAATTGATTTTCTTGTTACCTGTCTAACTTACTATGGAAAAAAAAATCTTTCTAAAATGTACAGTCCACACTCCTGCCTTACATACAATGCAGCAAAAAATGAGATGGGTTGGATGGCTGCTGCCTGGGTCTATAGGACTCCAGCTGGACACTTGGAGGAGGTGGAGGGGCCCTGGTGTCACCCCTGGACCAAGGATGACAGGCATCGATCTGATGTCTTTACTGACCTGATGCTAGGACTGCACCTGGCTGCCACTGCCTTTTTCTCATCAAAGTGGGGCAGAGGAACTTCCAGCAACCTGAATGTTCCCCTAGGTTCATGGCATCCTTCATTTTATTGAGGGGAACTCAGCCTGAGCTCCCCCCTGGTCTAGGACGTGCATGAGAGTGGTTTTCTGAGGTTCCTCCAGGTGTCTCAGAAACAGCCTTGGAGGGCACGGGAGGGTGGAATGTCACCCACCCCCCATTCCAACCCAAGCTGCTAAGATTTCAATTGAGTAAAGCGTTACAATTACAGGAGGCTTGACCACCATTACTACAGTAGGACTGAGAATCAGAAGGTCTGGTTCTAGCCTTCCCCCTCCCCTGTAACTCACTGTGAGACCTTGACAAGCCCCTTTTCTCTGGCTCACAGCTCCCCCAGGTGGGGGCCCCCATTCTATGGATAGTTTAAAAGCTGCTTAGACCAGTCCTCTGGGGCTGCCCCAAAGGCCAAGAAGGCAAGTCTTCTTCACCCCCAATTCAACCATGGGGCTTCCCTTCTTTGTTTTCCATATTTGGACTCCAGGAAATATCATCTTACTGCCTCTTTAAAAAATTATGATAAATGCTGAACTATAAGAACATGAGGTTCTTTCTAACCCTGATGCTATGCCCTACCACAAGGCAACCTCTGCCGGAGAGCCCATTCTTCGATCAAATTAGAAGATTCTGTCTTCATAGCAGAAGAAAACAATGAGGCCAGAATTGAAGCTTCAGTCAGTCAGTCAGGCAGCCAATTGTATCATCCACAAACACATAGAGATTATTTACTATTATTACTATGTCCTCGGGCAACACATGAAGTATGAGGATACAAGAGTGAACCAAGAGATGCCAATCTCTGGCCTCCTGCTGCATCCAAGGTAGTGAGTGGGGAGGCAGGTGCTAATTAAACAACCACACACACATCCTCTATTATAAATGTGCAAGAGCACCACAGAGAAGAACCACAGGATGCTGTGGAAGCGTATAACTGGGTGAGGGGAGCGCAGGAGGGGGTGGGGGAGGGGGATGGATCAGGGAAGCCCCACCCTCACCCCCCAACCATTTGCTATCTCAACTCCAATGCCCCAGGCTTAGCTGAACCCAAGCCCCATTTCTGCCTAAATTAAATGTCACAGTAGACTTAAAAATAAGCTATTACTCAGAATTGGAGAAGGAAAATCTTACACAGGCCGGGAATGGAAAATTTTAGTAGAACCGAATACTATACTCTTAAGTACAGTCTGACTAAAAACAGCCTCCTAGGGGAGGAGGGAGCACAGGGAATAACCATTAAGGGCCCAGGTTCAAAGGGAGCTTTGCAGCCACACATGCAAAATACGCTCTTGGGGCGCGGGGGGGCCTGGGGCCCGACTGAGCCTGGAAACCTAGCTCACACTTGGGATTTGTCAGAACTTGGCTGGGCCTGTTTCTCCTTGGCCGCAGGCATGGCGAGCCTCCTGCCACCCATCTCCGACAGCCTGGCAGGGTCCACAGGGGCTCTGACGTTGCCAAGCTCCGTTCCAGAACATTACACCACACCTTCAAAGCACGTACCTTGTTCTCCTTGTAGAGAAATTCAAGATGCAAAACCTTGCGGAGATCATTTCTGCTGTTTATGCTGAGGTCAGAGCGTGGGCGTTCCTGGTCCATGGTCACACATGTCTTCTTTAAGCCCTGTGGGAAGAAATCTGAATCATTATTTTCATTTTAAATCAAAACCTTCCAGTCTCTGATGGGTGTTATAAACAAAAGACTGTTGGTGTCCTTATGATCATTCCTACCCTGCCTATCCTGCCTTCCTTGCAAGGATCTTGCAAGGACCAAAAACTGACTTAATTTATTTTTATACAACCTTTACACTTGACGTCTTCATAATTATTATTCTGAATCTTAGAAGAACTCCATGGGCTGAGCTGAGGTTGCAGTTGCTGACCCATTTTACAGAAAAGGAAAGTGAGGTTCGGGTCACTGACTGATCCAAGGCTGGATCCCTGGGTTTGACACTAGATTTGGAGCCACGGAATATGAAGCTTTAAAAATAAACTGAAGGCAGGGGCGTCTGGGTGGCTCAGTGGATTAAGCCGCTGCCTTCGGCTCAGGTCATGGTCTCAGGGTCCTGGGATGGAGCCCCACATCTGCCTCAGCATCCCTGCTCAGCGGAGAGCCTGCTTCCCCCTCTCTCTCTGCCTGACTCTCTGCCTACTTGTAATCTCTCTCTCTGTCAAGTAAATAAATAAAATCTTTAAAAATAAATAAATAAATAAATAAACGAAGGCAAAAAATGAGCAAAAGGCCAATAATGATTCCTTTCTTTTCTCAGGTGAGAGCAAGGGTTGATCTGCCCGGGTAACACAGGAGAAGCCCATAGCAGGGGGTCCTGACCATCCCAGCCTGTGAGTCAGCAACGCCAGGACTGAGGCTCACTGGAAGCACGTGGTAAACGTCTGCTGAGTTCCCAGGGAGGCCATTGCCAACATCCAGTCCTAACCGTCCAGAAGGCCCAACTGAGACACACTCTGGCAAAGGTGAGAGCTATTCTCCCTGTGAGCCTGGCTTCTCTGTTCGAAAAATAACCACAGATGCAGCTCCCTGCCCACCTCGCTGGGCCAGGGTGATCACCAAACACGGAGGAGGAAGAGACAGCTCACGAACAGCTCAGCCTGCCATTAAGGGAGCCCCTGGCTCTTCGTGGATCAGTACCCTCACAGCTGCCAGGCCTTAACTTCTCCCCCAAGCTTTGTGTTCACAATCTCACAGAGGCTCCCACTGACGGGAGAACAGGACAAAACCTGCTGCTTGCCATGAAGTGAGGGAAGAAGAATTTGTGAAGAAAGAGGTATGAACACAACCCAGAACCAAAGGGAATAAAAAGGAAGTGTTGAGGAGGGGGATCAGAAAGAAATGGGTGTGCATGTTGGGGGAAAGGCAGGGGCATGGTTGGGTGCTCTAGGGAGAATGAACTGGAAGTGGGGGGTCATAGCAAGCACCCCTGTTTCATATGGGTTTCCCCATGGCTTTCCTGCCAATCAGAAACCACGCTGTTGGACAACACCTTACATCTGTCACCAGTTCAGATCTTGCCAAGCTCGTCTTGGCACACTTCACAAACTCCCTGGAACTGCGGTGCACACCGACATGTGAGAACTACTGGGGTAGTGGAGGAGGATGCCCTCAGGAAGCAGCCAGTCCTCAGTTCCACCCAGTCCACTTAATCTTCATCATTCAACAAACATTTCCTAGGCACCCACTATATGGTGGGCTGTTCTAAATGCAAGAGATACCGAGAGAATAAGACACACCTCACTCCTTCACAGAGCTGACATTCTGTTGGGGAAGCAGGAAAGGTTTCACAATTAGGTGACATTAAAGAAGAGACGTGAGGGCAGTAGGAAAGCAAGCGATAAAGACACCTGGGGGAAGTGTGTTCTCGACAAGGAACCGCAAGGGCAAAAGCCATGTGGCAGTCACAGGAGGCCGGTGCAGCTATAGCTGCATGACCAGGGGCAGGAAATAAGGTCAGAGAGGCTGCCCAGATCCTGGAAAGGAAAGGCCTTGTTGACTTTTGTGAAATGGTGGGGTGGAAGCCAGGTTTAAAAAGTAGTATGAACTGACTTGTGTTTGTAAAGAATCACTAGCTGCTAGGCTGGGAACAGGTTTTCGGAGGTAAGGGATTAAGCAGAAACTAGTTAAGATGCTATTGAACAACTCATATGAGAGATGGAGTGGCTTGGACTAAGTGGTGGCAGCAGAAGTAGAAAGAAGTGGCTACATGCTCTGTGTGCTCTGCTGGTAAAGCCAACAGATGTATCAATGGCCTGGATGTGGGGTATACACGAAGGGAAAAAGCCAGGAATGATCACAAAGGTTTTGGCCCAAGCAACTAGAAAGATGGTGATACTGCCTACCAAAATGGGAAACTTACAAGGTATAGAGGGAATCAGGAATTGGATTTTGGATGTGTTGAGATATTTATTGGATGTCCAAGAGGAAATGTAAACTCAGCTGTTGGAAAGAATGTAAGAGTTCTGGGAGAAACCTGGGCCAGAGATAGGCATTTGGGAACTGTCATCACATTGATGGCCCTGGAATCCAGTAGAGTAGCAGAGGCACCTGCAAAATGGCAAGTGAAGAAGGGAAGAGAAGACTGAGTCTTGAAGTCCCCCAACACACACAGCTCCAGGAAATGAGGGGGACCAGTGAAGAACCAGAGAGGTTAGAGGAGGCAATGCAGAAAGTGGTCTCCAGAAGCCAAGCGGAATGAGCTTCCGGGAAGCGGGACACAATCAGCTGTGTCAAACACATGGTTAGACCAAGAAGTGTGAGGACTGAAAGTTAAAGGTCATTGACACACTTGACAAGAGTTAGTTCTGTGAATTGGTGGGGACAGAAGCTGGATTAGAGTGGGTCTGAGCAAGCAGGAAGAAGGATTAGAATCAGAGCACACCCAGCTCTTTCATGGGATTTGTCTGTAAGAGGGAGAAGAAAAATTGGCTGGAGAGACTTGGGGGTCAAGATGGGATTCTGCAGGAGCGACAGGAGAGAAGAGAAAATGTATGTGCAACAGAGAGAGAGAACTGCAGCAGTGCCCTCACGCAGGCAAGTGGGGACAGATACTCGGGGAGGGGGTGGCTTTCCCAGGAGTATGGAGAATTCACTCGCACGAGCAGAGAGGGACGCAGAGTGAGGGTCTGGGCCCAAAAGGGTTTACAAATGTGGTGCTGCAGCCTGTCGGGAGCTTTCTCCATGAAATGAGAATGGGGAAGGAGCTGTGCAGTTGGAGGTGAAGGCAGGTGTGACACGGCCATCCCAGAGCGGAGAGAGGGAACAAGCTGGAGAGCTATAAGCCTCAGGGGACTGACCACATGGTGGTGTGTTTATCTCCAGCCCTGTTCAGGATTTCAGGGCAGGTGTGGCGGGGGTGGCAAGGTGAATTTGAAAACTCAGGGTGGGGGGAGCATGAGGAAAAAAGAGAAGGGCAAGGGAGGTGAGCATGTTGTTGAGGGTGTGATTATAACGATGGGTGGGTAAGAAGCAGGGAGAGATCACAACAGAGCCAGGTGCCTGGGAGCAATTGGCAGGAACTGTGGAATGCAGATGTGAGTGAGACTGAAGACCAGTTTATGACAGCCGGGCTGCTAAGGGAGGTGAGCTGCCAGTGAGGATGACAGATTACACAGATTCCGGAAAGGGTGTGGTGCTGGCAGCAATAGGCCTGGGACATGACCACTTGGAATGGGTGGCAGAGGTAGGATGGGGTCAAGTTGCTGCAGGAAGGGGAGGCTGGGGCACGAGGAGTCACCTTGGAGGACCCTGACACTGCAGGACTTTAGCATGACTCTCCCTGAGGGCAGACCATGCTTGGATGGGGGCCAGCATAGCTGGGTGTGATGTAGGGTAGAGGGCAGAGGACGTGGTAGGGGAAGGTGAGGCCAGAGGCCCAGCCTGCAGCAGGGTCATAGAGTGCCTTGAGGCCTGGGTGAGGCCTTCCCTTGGATTTCATTCTGGTTGTAGTAAAGAGCCCATGGAAGGTTTTGAGGAGAGGAGTGACAAGCTCTCCCTTGCTCACCCTGGGCAAGTTTCTTAGCCCCCTAGTCTCATGCTCATCTCGCAGGAAAGGGAGTAAGAATTCCTGTCTTTCAGGACTGTTACGAGGATCTGAGAAAACGAACAGGCCACTAGAAGGTACCTCACACCATGATGGGAACTCTCCAGGTTATACCTACCTTGTGCCAAGCCCTGAAGGGGGTACATGGTCTCAGCACTGGAGCAGAAGGTGACAAGGACAACAGCTGAACTGGACTGCAGTCCCAGCTCTCTACAACTTTCTGAGTGACTGTGGGCAACTCCTTTGTCAGGTCAGAGCTTCAGTGTGTCTGGATGAAAAATGGGAGGGAGAGGAGGCCCTATGAGCCACACACTGCCAAGACTCCACCCGGATCAGGTGTCAGCTCTGTGGACTGTTCTAGTGGGCAAGACGGGCAGACATATAAAGTGTAACGTGAGCACCAAAGAGCAAGTCACAGACGAGCTAAGTCAGGTATTCCGACTGGAGTTATCCAAAAAGACCACCTGGAGGAAACAGACTTGGGGTGGGCCATGGGTGGAACCGGGGAAAGCATGTGGGAGAAGCTGGAACCCACACTGGGGTGGTACACTGGGGTCAAGATATGGGGGAGCCTTAGAGAGCAGGTAAGGACTGTGGATTTCATTTGAACTCAAGGAAGGCAAGGCATGAGGAAAGCTGAGAGTTTTGATTGGTGGTCCAGACTTGGTGACAAAAGGTCAACTAGCCATAAAACAGAGCAGATACAATGAAGCCACAGCGCATTTAAACATTTTTAAATTAAAAAAAAAAAAAAAGCTTTTAAAAAGCAAAAAAAGACACTTTCAAAACAGATGCAGATGAGAGATGGGGGGGTGAAGACAACACTGAATACAGGTACCTACATATGTGCATATGCTTGGGGACTGCCCATATATTCTTATTAATCCCCATCATAAATCTGCAAAGGGTGGGTCTTAACAGTCCTGTTTTACAGAAAAGGAAACTGAGGCAGTGAGTTACTGATCCAAGCTCTCATTGCTAACCAGTTGCCGGTATTTGAACTGCCCCACCTGATTCCAAAGCCCTTCCAGTTTTCCGTTCAAAAAACGATTTTCTTTGTATGTTTAACCCAGACAGCTGCCCATGGCCCCTGCTCAACATGACACCGTGAGTGCCAAGCCCTCGGTCACTCTGCACAGATTGAGCTAGAATATGGAATAGTTGCTGTCCCTACACTGTCTTAGGGGGAAACCTCCAACGACCTCTTTCCCACGATGTCCCCACCTCCACTGCAGACGGCTTGCAAAGGACCTCCCCAACTTTTGAGCACTCCGAAAACTCTCCCGGTGCAACACAACGGAAGTTTAAAGGAACCAAGGCTGCAACCTCGAGCTCCCCACTGCCGAGGGGCACGACTGAAGGGTTCGACTATCGGGAACGTGTTTTGGCCCCTTGGGTTCCCTCTGGGGGACCTTCTTTCCCGGTAGGGTGGAGGTGGTGGAACGGGCAACGGGACCGAACTGCCAGGCCTGCGCGCTGCGCTCCCGGCCGGCCGCGACAAGACGACCATGGTTTAAGAGGTGGGGAGGAAGCCGTCCCGGGCCACCGCCCCCACCCCGTGCCGTTCCCCGTGCGGGTCCCCGTGCCGCTTCCTCCGCCGGAGGGGCAGGAGGCCAGTTCTGGAAGGCGGCCGCAGGCCGGCGTGGCCAGTGGGCGCTGCGCGGGGCTGCGATGACTCCTGGGAAATGTAGTTTCGGCAGGCCCGGGAAAGTGGCGCTCCCGTCGGGTATCCCCGGGGCAGGGGGGCGGCAGGGGGGGAACTCTCCCTCCCCGAAGGCGTGGAGCTGGCCGGGGTACCCCTAGACTGCGCCCTCACCCTGGGGCAGCGGCCCCGAGCGGTGGAGGCGGCGCGACCTACCTTTCTGCTAAGGAACTCCCTGACCAGGGAGGCGGCCACCTCCTCCACGAAGAGGCTGTCCATGCCGCCGGCTCTGCCCACGAGGCCGCGCCGCCGCAGCCCAGGCCCCAGGTCCGTTGGGGCCAGTATGGCCGCGTTGCCGTGGTGACGGTGTTACCGGAGCCGGGAGAGCTCCTCCCCTTCCTCGGAGCCCGCCGGCTGGGAGGGCGGGGAGAAGGGGAGGAGCGTCCTTCAAACTGGCTTTGGAGCCCAAGGCCTCCCAGGGCCCTGGCGTGGGCTCCCAGCTCTGTCCTGGCTCTGTCATGGCTCTGGCCTGCCCTCTGGGTGGCCTAAAACCAGCCACTGCTCCACGCTCAGTCGTGATTGCCCAAAATGGGAAATGCGGAGAATGCCTGACTCCCTGTTCCTGGAGAAGTAAATGCACAGTGAAGTGGCCCAGAGAGGGCCACCCACAGCACCACAGCTGGCTCCTGGGCTCGGGACCTTGGCTGGCCTGGACTGCGTGGGGCAAGGAGGCCCAGTACTCTGTGAACTCGGTGCTGAAATAAAAGGACCAGTCTTTCACCCACTTAGTGCCTGCTGTCGCATAATGAGACCGCTAGTAAGTGAGCACCAAGCATTTTATACAGGTGTCATCGAAATAAGGACCCAATCATTATATCTACAATTTACAAAGAAAAATGTGCTTTCTGAGGGCCATAAAATGGAGCTGCTAAACAAAGCAGAGCTACAGAGCATGACCCCAGGCCCCATCAAATGGAATTTTTCCATGCCACAGACTAACATAAAACCAGCATTAGCCAAGAAGAGTATTAGCCTCACAGTGATCAGCTGTAATTTCTTCACCTACTCAGAGATTCAAGAGACTACTTACTTACAGAGCTTAGCAATGGAATTGAGTGGAAAAGTTAATTCCCAAAAGACTGCATACAGCATATTTTTGTGTAAATGTGAAACAACTTAAACCAGAAAATCATAATTTGTGGGGATATAATGCTTCAGTAAAGCCTTTTGTAAAAAGAGCAAGGGAATGAAGACCACATGACTCAGAACAGTGGTTGCTTCCAGAGGGGGAGGAAGGGGCACAGGGTGAGGGAGAACCACATGGGTACATTTAAGTAATTGTCAACGTTTGGGGTGTTATTAGGGCATTTGTTTCTTAAGCATTTGTTATAGTGTTTCTATTAATTCGTTAGTTTAATAAAAGATGACCTTGTGGGGACCAATGTTGAGAAGATGTCATGAACCAAGGCAGATGATTAATTAATTCTATGCCCCAGAGGTCCAGAGGAAGGGAAGGAGGAAAGCGGAATGTAGGGACACTTTAGATGACTTTGTCTCATAACACTGAAAGCGTTCCATGATGTGTGTGTGCACACATACATGGGCATGGGTAAAGTTCTACACATCACTATACAGCAGTGGTTCTAGGCATCTGAGTCTCTGAGCTCCTGAATTTGTGCGGGTCTGACCACAAGAGTTTATGGGGTCCCTGGCTTCCGCCTGGTGCCCAGTGGGGCTCTGGCAGCAGGGTCCAACAGGCGCAATACGGGACTTGGAACAGGCCTGTGTTGTGAGGATTGAGTTCATGGGCTGCTTCCTCTGAGATGCTCCAGGATAGAGACTAACTGAATGGATCCCCCTCCAACCTCAAGTTCCTTGAGAGCAGGACAGGACTGGGCATTTACCTGGGACAGAGGGCTCCAGAGAACAGAGGTGGGAGCATGGATCTGACCAGGTACAACATGTCTGGACCAGCTGTTTTGGAAGGACATTGTGAAAGTCCTAACAATGTGACCCTCAGTCCTTCCGAGGCATCTGGCCACCATTCCCAGAGGTCAGGACAAGGAATCTATTCCAGGTTGCTCTTGGCAACATGAAAGAGCGGTTCCTTTATATGCTCTCCACACAGCCCCACTTCATTGGCCACCTCCCAATCTCTACTTCACATGGCCACCAACATGAGACTGGTGATAGAAGCAAGACCAAGCCTCAGCCAGGCCCTAGCAACATGAAGTGGGACAGCCGCAGTCCTGGTGAGATTTGGCCTTCCACTCTGCTCAAAGCACACAAGACCTCCTGGATGCCAGGGGTGATCAGTCTTGCTGACTGTGCAGGTCTGTGCAGGAGGGCCATCTGGAGAGGAATGGTAGAAGGAAGGGAGGAAGGAAGGAAGGAAGGAAGGAAGGAAGGAAGGAAGGAAGGAAAGAAAGAAGGAAGGAGAAAGGAAGGAGGGGGAGGGGAAGGAAGGGAGAGAGGAAGGAAGGAAGGGAAGGAAGGAAATTAGTTCCTCCTCACATTTGAATGTCAACTAGTAAATGAAGAATGATGTAATTAGCAAATCACCATTTGACAACCAGCATAATAATAATTCATTCAGACAAGAATCATCAATGAATGCTAAAACTAGTGGGTGAAAGCGGAACAGGACATTTATGTAATCTCAAAGTAACTTTCTGTAAGACATTTGTGAATTACAAGGTGAAAAACTGTCACTCTCCAGTAAAGCAAGTTGGCCAACATGACATTAACCAAGTGGTCAGAGTCACCATCATCAGCAATGGGACAGATTAACATCACGTCCCTCCTCGTGCCCTGAAAGAGACATTACCCCAGAAGAGATATGCCTGCCAAAATGATAACAATAAGAAGAACAACAACATGCCTTAAAATCAAAATTTTTTGTCTCTCATGGAAGTCCAGGGCTCATACAGAGCTACACATTATTAGGTTCTGTTTCTTTTTCTTTTTCTTTCTTTTTTTTTTTTTTTAAGTTTTATTTATTTTTTCAACAGAGAGAGATCACAGGTAGGCAGAGAGGCAGACAGAGAGAGAGAGGAGGAAGCAGGCTCCCTGCTAAGGAGAGAGCCCAATGCGGGGCTTGATCCTAGGACCCTGGGATCATGACCTGAGCCAAAGGCAGAGGCTTTAACCCTCTGAGCCACCCAGGGGCCCCCTCTGTTTCTTTTTCTATTCCTTCTCCCTGACGTGTGGCCTTGACCTTAGAGCCCAAGATGCCAGCATCCATGTTTGAGGTAGCAGGATGGAGTAAAGGATGAAGAATAAAAAGCAAATAGTTCGTGTGTACCCCATTTTAGAAAAGGTTCTAGAAGCTGGCACAGAATACTCTGCATATATCCCTTTGTCAGAACTCACTTGCTTGGTCACACCTAGCTGCAAAGGAGGGTGGGAAATGTAGTCTTTGATTGGCAGCCATGTGCCCAGCTAAAAAATTCTATTACTATGAAAGGAATGATGGGTACAATGGACACAGGAGGTCAACTAACAATCTTTGGCACACTGATGTCATTTTGTTTCAAAATGGCCTATTTCTACACCCTTGGTCCTTTTTTTTTTTAAGATTTTATTTATTTATTTGACAGACAGAGATCACAAGTAGGCAGAGAGGCAGGCAGAGAGAAAGGAGGAAGCAGGCTCCCCGCTGAGCAGAGAGCCCGATGTGGGGCTCGATCCCAGGACCCTGGGATCATGACCTGAGCCAAAGGCAGAGGCTTTAACCCACTGAGCCACCCAGGCACCCCACTTGGTCCTTTCTATTTGGATCTCAAATCATGGTACCCTTTCCACCTCAAATACTTACTGTACACACAACACACACACCCAATCGTGTGCCTGGATGTGCCTGTTGCTCAGACCCCATATCCTGCAGACCTGGATCCCCAAACACGCCTGGGCCAGTCATGCTTCCTTGCCTGTGCATGACTTCAAATCTCCACACCATTTCCTATTAGGAGAGACAGTAGCCTACAGGAACTCTCCCATAGCCTCTATGCTAACATTTGAGCTGATTTAAACTGAGATAACCAGAATGTCCAAATTTTGTTCCTTCCTTCCTAGATAAGCAAATTAAAATGCCTGTGGTAAACAATTGTTTCTCTTGACCTTGGGCTTTTTCAGAGCTCTGGGGGGAAAAAAGGGATATTCCGGGTTTTTGAAGTTTGCATGGAGTAGCAAGATGGCAGGACTGGTCAGTGCTTCTGATGGAGCCTGAGGATCACCACTCACCCAGAATGCACTAGGGCAAGAAAGGTCCACGTTTAAGGGCAAAAATGGCAACAGCCACCAATCTCTCATCATTGTGTCTTTGCTTCCTGGTCCCCAACTCCACCCACCACCTCCAGCTCCACCCCCACAATCACGTGGGGTATTACGGTCTTGGGGTGGGAGGAGATTGGGAAGTTGATATGCTTTTGGAACCTGCAGAGTCTTTGTGGAAGCTTTTCTCCAAGTCGGCACAGCCAAGGATGGCCCCTGATTCCCGGAATATGGTAGAGTGGCAGCATGGGGAGTTGGGAATCTCCTGAGACTCTATAACCAGCAACCTGTGTCTGCTCTGATCTTATTTGTGCCACTGCAGGCAGAGTGAAGTAGGCATGGGTCCTGTATTATTAGTCACATCACACAAGGTTTTCCCTCTGCCAGAAATGGCTAGCCCTTCTCCTCCCCATCAGACATTAGTGAACAACTCACTCTTAAAACCCAGCTCAAAGGTCAACTCCAGGAAGCCTTCCTGGAATTTCCCCAGCACCAGCTCCACGCTCTCCTGGCACTCTGTGAGATGACAGTGGGGGCAACAGGTGAAGCTCTTAGGCTCTTGAGCTACACGGCCTGGCTCAGCTTCTTTGTAACTGTGTGGCTTGAGCAAGACTTTTAACACCTATGCCTCAGTTTACCCAACTGTAAAATGAGGAATAAAAGCAATACCTTCCACATGGGGCCTTTGGGAGAATTAAACGAGTTTTACATGCTTTTTAAAGTGGTTGGCCTCATAGCAATGTTAGTCACAACAGCCAAAGGTGGAAATGATCTAAGTGCCCACTGATGGGTGCAGGCATAAACACAGTGGGGTAGGTATTCCCTATGATGGAGTATTATCCAGGCTTAAAAAGGAAGGAAATTCTGCAATAGGCTACAGCATGGATGAACCTTGAAAACATCATGCTTGGTGAAACAAACCAGCCACAGACAAACAGCATGACTCCACTAGTGCCCGGTGCCCAGAGTAGTCAAGTTCTTACTAGTGGGAAGGTGGTTGCCAGGGGCTGGGGAGAGAGGGAAATGGGGAGTAGTTTTTCAGTGGACACAGAGTTGTTTTTCAATGGACACAGCTTCGGAAGTTACAAGTGTTCTGGAGATGGACGGTGGTGCAGTTTGTACAACAACGTGATTACACTTAATGTCACTGACCTGCACACTTAGAATGGTTAAGACAGTAAATTTTAAGTTATGTGTATTTAATCACAATGTTGAAGTATTTTTTAAAAGGCACGTAATAAATGCCAGGAGGGTGCCAGCTACGCATTTAGCATATGATCTGTGTGTTTGTCGTTTGTCCCTGTCCTCCAGGGTGGCCACTGAAGGAGTTCGCCACTGGCATAACGAACACTCCAGAAACAGCAAGAGGAAGGCTGAAGCTGCAGAACTCATGCAGGGAGAGATGGGACTGTTGCAGGGAGAGAAGGGCATGGGACAAGACAAGGAAAATCCCAAATGGAGACTAGTCCCCAAGGAGCGGCAACAGGGAAGAAAACTGGTCCAGGACGAACTTGGGGAGCCCGACCTGAAACGGAGTTCACAGCACCGGGGAGGGCCACCGAGGAGAGCTGGGAGCCCTTCCTCCTCAGGCCTTGGGGGGGTGGGGTGCCTGCCACCATCATGCTGGACATGTGGTCCCCCAGTCTGCCCACAAGGGTGTTGGAGGCAGCTGTCACGTGGAGGCCAGTGCCTACCGGAAATGGAGGTTGAGGCGCTGACCTCTAAGGACAGGCCATCATGCAGCCCCCTGCAGGTCCCCCAGAGGAATGTGTGGAAGGGGTCTGAGGCATGAGGGTGGGTGCAGGGTGACCGCTCTCATGTCCAGGACACACCCAGTTGGCCATGCATACGTTGTGTCTGAGGATACTGCCTCCAAGCCAAGGGTCCCATACGGGGAGCACCCCACCTCCTTCTGCCTGTTGACCTTTCCACCACAAGCATTTCTAAAACCTGCCCATATGCGATGCCTCTCTGGCCCAGTCCAGGGAAGGGTCTACTCCAATAGATACACATTGAGGGAAGGGCTGGAGCTGCTGGGGCTGACCAGGCCCCATGCAGGGAGAGTCCCCAGGGGAGGAGGGGCTTCTGCACACTTCCAAGCTTGTGGGGACACCTAGTCGAAAAGAGGGTACACTGGCGTTGTCACTCCAATCTCTCACCAGCTTGCTGTGTGTCTCTGGACAAGTCACGCACCTCTCCCAGGCCTCAGCTTCCCGAATTACTGAACAAAGGGATTGGACTAGATCATTTCAAGGGGCTGTTCCAGATCTCCTACAGGGAAATAATGTCAACAGTCTTTTGTGCAAAAATCTTTTACTTGCCAAAGCACTTTCCCATCAATGATTTCTGGCTCCTAGAATTCTCTTGTAGATTATTGGATTGGATCCCATCTACCTCCCTTCACAGAAGGGAAACAGGAGGCCCAAACAAGGGAAAAGATTCACCCAAGGTCATCCAGCCAATTAGTGGCGGGGCTGAGACTAGAATCCTAGAATCCAGGTTTCTTGATTCTTACAAGGGGATGTTATGTCCAGTTGTACAGAGTACACCCCACACAAAGGTAGGAGTTGTGGGAGAAAGGAAACCGAAAAATGCTTGGAGGAAAGTGGGGGAAAAGGGACCAAGTAAGCCTTAAAGAAAGGGTACCATTCTCTAGTTGGTCCATTCAGAAGGGGCACCTTGTTCTCAGAGTCCTTCCAAAGGGAGAGAAATACATTTCCCCAATTGATCATCCCAGAGGGCCCCTTTCCATAATTTGTCCATCTCTAGGAGGCCCCTTTTCCTAATTCACACAAACAGCCCTGACTCCCAGACTGTGCTCTTTCGCTCTAGGCTGAATGGCCAGATCTGAAACAGGGCTGCCACATGAAATACAGAACGTTCAGTTAAATTTGACATTTGATAAGCAGTAAATAGTTGTTTAGGATAAGTATGTCCCACGCAACTTGGGGACATGCTTCGATAGTTTAGATATTCATAAATATGTGATAAAATTTATTTTTAAAAGCAAGAGAATAATAAATATAAAATTCACACTAGTGATCTCAGGTGGCGAATGCAGGGGGCAAGGAATGGGGGAGAAGCCCCTTGAGTATCACATCTGAGTACTCAGTTTGGGTGGCGGTTCACACCCCTACATGTAATATAGTCACAACAAATGTAGACAAAGAAGGGAAGAAGGAGAGGTGTGGACAGACAGGTGGATGGATGGATAGATAGATAATATCGTCACAACAGGTAAAGACAATAGAGGGAAAAAGGAAAGATGACAGAGAGAGGATGGAAGAAAGGGAAGGAGGGAAGAAGGAAGGATCCTTCTGCCTGGTCTTCAATGATCATATCTTGCTATATCACACCTCAGTACAGTCCTGTGATGAGAAACGTGCCCCCCAAAAGGGATATAATTCTGCAACTTGGGGACCCATCTACTATCCCACCCAAAGGACTGGTCCCGTCCTGGATGGACCTACTGTCCTGAAAATGTCAGAGACAACAGTGAAGGCAGAGAAGCCTCTGAGAAGCGGGGGTTGAAGCCCGGCCCCCCAGGGAGCCCCCTCCCCTAGCCCTATGTCCTACATGTTCCCTTCCAGCTCACAAGCCCATCTCACTGGGCAGTAGAGCAGGAGGGAGTGATTATCTCTGCAGGACTCACAGGCACTGGGTGGGTCATATGGCTGGGACTGAAGTCAATGAACACGTTCGCCGCGGGACGAGAGTGGTGACTGAGAATGGTAAAGAGCAGGTGAAAGGAATAAGACAGACAGACACCCTGGGCCTACCCACAAGGTAACAGCACCGACCATGACTGTTACCACGGATTGACACTTCCCATGAGCCAAGCCCCATGCGTCATACTGTGTACGTATTCATTCCCATTTACACTTCAGGACCACCCTGTGTAGTGACTACAACTTCTCATTCCATTCTCAAGAATAGAAAACTGAGTCTAAGCCAGGATAAATAATGAGCCCGATATCTGTCAGCCAAGAGCATAACCACTGCCTTTCCAGGAGCCCTAGGCCGTGCTCTGGAGCCGATTCTGGGCTACAGTGTTCAGAGGAGCCCTTCTAGGGACAAGGTCATTTAGGTTCAAGGCTGACTGGGAGCATCCCTTGGCTGGTCAGCGCCACCTGGATGGCTGTCTGGGCTTGAGGGAGGGGATGGGTAAGAACAAGAAGCTGGGGCTGAGGAGATGACTGGGGAAGGTGGCCCTGCGGTCAGTGGAGGGTCCCCTGGAGGCTGAAATGAAGTGTGACTTCCAACATGGTGCCCAGAGCCGGGGCTTGGGCTGCTGTGAAAGCTATAGCAGGAAGTGGTTCTGGTTACTCGTGCCCCCTGCTCTCTTCCTCCAGGGGTGCCCCTCCTGCCTGCCTGGGTCTTATGAGGACTCCAGCTACTCCAGACTCCACCCTCAGAACTCTGTCCCCATCCCCTGGCTCCTCCCATGCCTCTCCTTGGTCTGCCCCTCCTGGGGAGATGCAGAAGGGGATCTAGGGACTTTGCCCCACCCCAGCACACTGACATATCTTAACACAAACTCATATAAACCCAGGGCCATGACAGCCAAGGCTGCCACTCCCCTGCCCTGCTTCCTCAAGGGATGGACCCTGGTCCATCAGGGGTGATTAGGGGTGCCCATTCCCACAGCCTCCTCTCAACTCTGCCAGCCATGGGCTGCCATGCGACTTTGGGCAGCTAACAGACTTCAGTTTCCCCAATTGTGTGCCCACTTCGCTGGCTGTGAGAACCAAAGTTGTTCCCCTAGGTCACAGGTAGCATGAGCCTAATGGCACAGTGAAGTCCCGATTGGTCCCCTCATGGTCAGTGGGGCCCTGTGGCTCTCCCCAGGCAGCAGGCCAGGCTCCACACACCCCGGCTTATCTGAAGGTAATCGTTCAGACCCTGGGGTGCAGGACAAGATGGCGGACTGCATCACTGGGCAAGCCACTGCTGATATCAGAAAACAGCCACTGTCTTCCGTGAATGCAGCAAGGGTGCCCTTTCATAAAGCAGAAACGGTCAGAGGAGGGCTTGGCTTCTTGACTGCTGACTTGCCTTGAGACCACAGGTAAGCCAGTGCTCAGGGCTCAGTGTTCTTCTCCCTCAAGATGCGAATGGGTTGTGATACCTCCCACAGACAGAGAGAAGCCTGTCCCCCTTTTCTGGCACCAGGGAGAGACTGACTTGGCCACAAACCAGATAGACAGGAATCTGCTGCACTGGAGGTCAGGTCTCCTGCCCTGGAAGCTGGAAGGACAAGAATGTCCTGTTCTGGGTACCTGCGTGATTTGGTCAGTTAAGTGTCCGACTCTTGATTTTGGCTCAGGTCATGATCTGAGTCATGAGATGGAGCCCCGCGTTGGATGCCACATTGCTTGAGATTCTCTCTCCCTCTCCTTCTGCCCCTCCTCCCTGCACTGTCCCCACCCCTCTTTCTGTCTCTCTCAAAAAACTAACCAAACAAACAAATGTCTTGTTCTGGTTTTAAATAAACCAACAATTCTAACCCCATAGAGCCCAACAGACTCTGTCCTCCACAGTGGCAGGAAAACCCAGCAGTCATTCAGTGCCTGGTTCCCAAGGGTTGGGTACCTGGGCAGTTTCCAGGGAGGCCTGGAACCATGATGCCAGCCCACAGAAGGTATTCAGAGCAGGCAGGAGGCTGAAGCTCTCCTGTTGTGTAATTTGGGAGCATATAATAAAGGGATGGCATTAGCAAAGGTGTGGGCAGGGTGGAGGGAAGCCACAGGTAGGTATATTAATCAGGGCTCCCCAGAAAAACAGAACCAACAGGATGATAGACATATATATGTATATAAGAGATTTGTCTTAAGGAATTGTTGAAGCAATTACAGAGGCCAGCAAGCCCACAGTCTGAAGGGTAGACCAGTAGGCTGGAGACCTGGAAGGACCCGATGCCGCAATTCATATATGAAGGCTATCAGGCTGGAAAACCAGAAAGAGCCAGTTCGAGAGCCAATTCAAGTCCAAAGATCATCTGCTGTCAGAACTCTGTCTTGCTTGGGGAAAGGCAGGCATTTGTTTTATTCAAGAATTCAACTGATGGGATGAGGCCCGCCCACATTATGGAGGGCAGTCTGTGTACTGAAAGTCTACCAGTGTAAATGCTAATGTCGTCCAAAACACAGAAACATTCAGGATAATGTCTGACCACATATCTAGGCCCAGCTAACTGACACACAGAATCATCCATCAGAGGACTCCAGGATGAGGAGCAGATTGAAGACATTATCTGTCTTAGACCTGAGACAGCCATAGGGGGAAGGCCTCCTGAAGCAGCCAAGAGCAAAGGAGCTAAAGAAAAAAGTACCCAGATCTCAGTCTCCCCTTTGCCTCCTATATCCTACCAACCCCAGGTGAAATCTGGAGGGCAAGGGAGCTGCTAACAGAGTCCATGTAGGCCAACCTCCTGGGGCTCACAAGGTGGTGCAGAAGGATGGAGAATGGTATTGAGGGATACATGGAAGATGCCCAACATGGCATCCCACTAACAATTATGGAATTGAACCATGGACATCTATGTACATCCCAGGGGATACCCCGAGCCCCTGCAGTGGGATGGGGGCATCTAGGGGTGGGGGGAGGTCACCCTTCCCAGAACCATCTACCGTGCTACAGTTGGATGACAGAAGAGGCCCACCCCATCTCAGGGTTTCCAGGGCCTCTCGCTGCCCAGAGAAATGAATCCAAATGCCCCTGGCATTCTAGAACGTCTGTCCTCAGGCCTCAAATATCTCCACCAATTCTACCCTCCTCCATCCCAGCACATATCCTGACTTTGGCCTGGCCAGGAGGCCTCAGAGCACTAGGGTCATCCACTCAAAGTGAAGTCTTTTAGAAACAGATTCTAAGGAAGCCTTTTTCAACTTCAGCACCATTAACATTTCAGGCCAAATATTCTCTACTGTAGTGGGGGCTGAATATACAGCAGCGTCCCTGGTCTCTACCCCCGAAATGCCAGCAGCACTCCATCCCTGTCTGTGATGACCAACCATGTCTCCAGATGCAGCCAGATGTCTCTTGAGAGGCAAAGTCACCCCCAGTTGAGAAGCACTGACCTAAGGTTTGCCTTGTATGAACCTGAAAACCCTTCCTTCACACCAGGGATGTTTCAGTCCTTTTTAAGAATGTCTGCCTTGTCTTAAGCATCTTTCTTTATCGGGACTTTTGGATAGCTCCAGGGCAGTTCCATTCAAGGGGACTTCTGCCTTACTTTCAAGAAAAGGAGCACATTTCCAGGGGCCCATCAAGAAAATACAACTGCTTGGGGCGCCTGGGTGGCTCAGTGGGTTAAAGCCTCTGCCTTCGGCTCAGGTCATGATCCCAGAGTTCTGGGATCGAGCCCCGAATCGGGCTCTCTGCCTCTCCTCTCTCTGCCTGTCTCTCTGTCTACTTGTGATCTCTGTCTGTCAAATAAATAAATAAAATCTTTAAAAAAAAAAAAAAAGAAAGAAAATACAACTGCTTGAGAGTCGATGAGGTGAGAAAAGGAGTGATCTCACTCCCAAGATCAGGAAAACTGCTGTCTACATTCCTCACTCTCTGACTCCCCACTCTCATTCTTGCCACCTGACCTCGTGGAGGGAAGAAGAAGGCACAGAGAGGAACTTACAAGTATAAACCAGACTTCTCTCTAGTGAGTTGTACACAGCCACACAGAGCCTCATCTCACACCAAACACCGAAATAAAGGCTAAAGCTCCTTTTTAAACATCAATCGCAGAAGCTGTCACAATTGAACAGCTATCAAATCTTTAGATAAGGAGGGGGATGGAATGGCGAGGAGAGGGGTGCCAATAACTACTTGATAGGTTGCTGTGAAGATGGCAGAAACCAGGGGACGCCTGGCACATAGGAGGTCCCAAGTATTCTCCTTGGTCCTGCTCCTCCAGCGTCCGTGGGAGGGGGCAGCTCATGACACGCCAAGGACCCAGACTTGCACATTTGCAAAACACGCTAAGGTTTACCACCTGAAATCTCGGCTCTTCAGTGGATGTTTGAAAGAGATCTGGCAACACTCTTTTTTACATAATGCTTTTCGTTTTGAGATTAGATTCCTGTGCAATTGTAGGAAATAGAGAGGTCCCAGGCACACTTGATCCAATTTGCCCCAACAGTAACATCTTTCAAAATAATAGTGCAATATCACCCATGGGATATTGTTATTGATACAATGCACTGATCTCATTCAGATTTCCGTAGTCTCACTTGTGTGTGTGTGTGTGTGTGCGTGTGCGTGCGTGCATGCGCGTGTGGTGTGTGTTAAATTATACGCAATTTTATCACATGTTCTGTTTATACATGGCAACATTTTCTTTAAAGATTTTATTTATTTATTTATTTGAAGGAGGGCAGAAGCAGGTGGAGAGGGACAAGCTGACTCCTGGCTAGGCACAGAGCCCAACCCAGGGGTCCACCTCACGACCTGAGAGGAAATCAAGAGTTGAACGCTTAACTGACTGAGCTACCCAGGTGCCCCAACATGGCCACACTTTTTAAATGGTTTATCTAAACATAAGCTTCCCAGGCTTTTCAGAAGCCCCAGCTGTTTACTTCTGCCCTAAGCAAAAAGAAAGTATTGACTAAGCAAGTTAAGTAAACAGGACTGAAGACAGGAAGGAATATGTAACCACATCCAGGACAAACTGTTTTCTCTCTCTCTTTCTCTCTCTCTCTTTTTTAGGAGGATGAGAGGTTGGGGAGGGGCAGAGGGAGAAGAAGAGAGAGAATCTCAACCAGGCTCCACACCGAGCATGGAACCAGGGGCCGTCCTCCATCTCCCGACCCTGAGATCATGACCTGACTGAGATCGAGAGTCTGGTGCTTAACCAACTGAGCTGCCCAGGTGCGCCAAGGACAAACCGTTTCCAAGAGCAAGCTCGCTGTCCTCAGCCAGAGAAACCGTAGCCATCTCTGATTCCTGTTCCCTCCCTCTTAGGAGTCTTTCCACTCTGGTTCTTGTTTTCCCTCCAAACCCAAAGAAGGAACCATCCCTGACCTGTGGGAGACACCTGGTCTCCCTCTGTGTCTTTGTCTCCTCTCTCCCTTTGCCACCTGTCTCTGATTCTCTCTGCCCCTGTCACTCTGTGACCTTCTCCCTCTCCCCTACTACACAGCAGCTCCTACACTCAAAACATCACCTCTCAGGAACCAAGAACCAAGAACACTCGGGAACATTCCCATGCTCTTGACACTTACCAGCCAGATAAGTTCCAGCCAGAGAAGCTAACTATGGTCCAGGTCCCTGCCTGTGGGCTCTGCTCCTCCCAAAGAGGAAGGGCTTGCTCTGAGATCCAGAAGCTCCTTCTGGAAAGAGGCTGGGAGAGCAAGGGCAGATGGAACAGAAGCCCAGGAGCAGGGGGACACAGCAGGAGTACCCCCCACCCCAGAACGGAGGGCAAGCTGTGAGCAGGCACAGAGGGCTACGAGAAAGAGGGCAAGCCCCAGGACTACGTAAAGACCTACTATGCCTTTGAGTTGGGGACCCTTGCCAAAAACACATCCTAAAATGTAACGTGGAAACCTCTTCCAGACCTCCGCTCTGGGTGAGTGGTGGGTCTCCACGAGTGGCGGAATCCAGGGCTGCACCTGACAAAGAGCAGCTGGCTGGTGCCAGGGTACCGGTCCTCTGGGCCACTGTCCACCAAGGAGGCTTCTGAGTGTGAGCCTGCCCACCTGTGTCATGTGCCATCTCCCTGCACTTTTGTCCTGACCCACTTGGTGTGCATATCCCCCTCCCTTTGAGTGAGTCCCTCCTCTCCACTCTACTTTCGGATGGCCCCAGGCTATGTGGAACTACTAGACTCACACAGCTGGGGCTCCAGGGGTTGAGGCATAGAGGAATGGGTCACAGCTGGGGTGTTTTGAGCCCCTTTGCTGCCCCAAGGGTTGCCAAGCAGAGAGCTGGTGGGACTCAGAACTGTTGTCCCACACCCCAGACCAAAAGCACAGGTCCCTTCGGGCACCCTCCCCACCCGGTACGCAGAGGGAATGCACCTACCGGAGACTTTAGGGCACAGGCGGAACTCTAGTCTGGATTCCACAGCTGAGCAAACTGAGGCCCAGAGTTTCAGATCCCTTCTCTGACCTTGGGCCATAAGTGCCTGCCCCAGCTACAAGTGGGGGCGGCCTGCAGGGGGACGGGGCTGGGGGGTGGGGTCTCTGAGCACAGGGGCCT
The DNA here is from genome assembly GCF_963455335.1 of Martes martes. Taxonomy (NCBI): domain Eukaryota; kingdom Metazoa; phylum Chordata; class Mammalia; order Carnivora; family Mustelidae; genus Martes; species Martes martes. The sequence continues at coordinate 62,903,694 of NC_137899.1, read as the reverse complement.
CAGCAACAACCCAGCCTGACTTCCTTCATTCCTGCCATCCTCCCTGCAGTGCAGACGGAGGAGCAGGCCCTCTCCTGGGTACGGGGCATATGCAGCGAACAAGACAAAATCTTGTCCTCACGGAGCTCACATTCTAGTAGGGAACGCATCAACCGCCAAAGTAGATGGAGATCCAGATAACAGTAAGTGGCACAGAGAAAAAGCTTCAGCTGGGAAGGGTCCTCAAGAGAAACGGGTGTACCATGCAAGTCCTCCGCATCTCAGTCGGCTTTGGCTGCCATCACAAAGTGTCACCGGCTGCACGGCTTCAGTGACATTTACTTCTTACAGTTCTGGAGGCTGGAAGTCTGAGATCAGGGTTTCAGCATGGTCAGGGGCTGCGGAGGACCCTCCTCCCGGCTTGCCGAGGGCCACCTTCTGTCTGTGTCCCTGTGTAGAGGACAAGGAAAGAGAGTGAGCCCTCTGTTGTCTCTTCTTTTGTTTTTTTAAAGAATTTATTTATTTGTTTTAGAGAGAGACAGAGTGGGGAGAGGGGCAGAGGGAGAGAGAGAAAGGGTCTTAAGCAGACTTGGCACGGATCACGCAGCCTGGATCGGGGCTCAATCCTACAACCCTGAGATCATGACCTGAGGGGAAACCGAGAGTCATTTGCCTAATCGACTGCACCACCCACTGCCCGGGTGTCTCTTCTTTTAAAAAGGCACAAATCCCATCAAGAGGGCCCCAACCCCGAGACCTCACAAAACCCCAATCACCTCCCATGACATGTTTCCCAATACCATCATGCTGGGGCTTAGGGCTCTACCATGGGAATCCTAGGGAACATACTCCACCCACAGCAGACAAGAAGAGACGGGCTCTCCACAGAGGAGCCCACAGGGCAGCTTCCAGGGTGATGCAAGAGAGAAACAACACAATGATCTAGGGAAGGAGAGTGTGAGACAGAGGGGATGGCAAGGATGAAGGCCTAGCAGGGGCATGAGCTGGTTGGTATCTGAGGACCAGGAAGAAGGTCAAGGTGCGTGGAGCAGCATGAACAGGACAGCGTGGTGTTGGGAACAGTGGCCAAGACATCCTCCGTGGGAGGCCACAGTGAGCACTAATGACTGAGTTGTGAGTCTCAAGGCCACCAGAGGAGGAAGTGATGTGAGAGGACCTGCATGTTTAAAGAGCCGGGGCTGCTGAAGTGGGGGATTGGGAGTTATTGCTTAATGGGTACAGGTTGCTATACGAAGTGATAAAAAATGTTGGGGATAGACAGTGCTGATGATTGCACAACACTGTGGATGCAATCAACGCCGCTGAATTGTGCACTTAAAAATGATCTCTATGGCAAATTCTTTGTTACATATTTAACAACTTAAAAACTAATAATATACCAAAATTTGAATTATTTTGAATTATTAAAAAGGAGGAGGAAGAAGAGAAGGAAGGAGGAATCAAACCTCAAATCCACAGTCACCTACCAGCCACGTAGCCTGGAGCAGGTCACACAAGTTCTCTGTGCCTCAGTTTCTTCATCTGCGTCACAGGAGATATGATCTCTCACTCAAAGAGTTGCTGAACAGATTGAAGCACAGGCCTCGCTGGGAAGAAGCAGCCTACCATGATGGTAGGATGGGGAGACTGCTGTCATCATGTCATCGTTCCTCTGCATCCCTCCCCAAAGGAGCAGGTGGCGGGAGAAGGAAGCTGGTTCTGAAGGACAGTCATGTGGTTGCTGAAATGTGATGTGACTGAGCCCTGGGGCCAGCCCAGGTGCCCCTGGCCCCAGAGGGTACCTGCCGTGTGGGCATGGAAGCCTTCCAGGTGCCCGTGCAGGGCCTGGCTAGCCTGCTGAAGCCAGGCAGGCACCCAGTCACTGCTGTGGCTCTCTGCACCTATACCACATGAAGGACTCCAAGAACTTCCTTGGGCTGTCCTGGAGAAGGAGACAGTAGAGAAGATCATGCAGGAGCCTGACTACCAGGTGCTAAGGTGGTATGCGAGCCCCCTCAGCCACTCAGAGGCCCATGGCACCACTGAGGGTATCTGCTTTGTGGTCCCCCACAAGGCCCCCAGTGCTGGAGGCCTGCCTGGCAGAGGGCCTGCCCCGGAGGGGAAGCCAGGACCGGCATTTCTAGGATCTCTCTCTACAGCCCCCTAAAACAGATGGAGCCTGGGCTCTACCCCTTCACTCCTATTACTTCACCCTAAGGTCAGGGGTGAAACGCAAGGTTCTTTTTTCCCCCCTCAGCCCTGCACCAGCCCAGGGATCTGTACCCAACACCCTTTTCTTTCTTGTCCTACACCAAAGATCAGGAAATCAAGTAGCTCAGCTGGGTACTGTCTTGATTCAGGTTTCCCCAGAAGCTGACTCCAAGACAAGGATTTGAGAGCAAATAGTTTATTTGAGAGGGGATCCCAGGAGACACCAACAGGAGCATGGGAAGGAATGTGAGGCAGGCAGGCAGGCAATAAAAGGGGGTGTCATCAAGCCCACTACCCTGCGGGCAGCTGGAGCTCTGCATGGTGCTGGGGCCTTGGGGGACAGGCACAGGCCTCAGAGTTACCCCACCCAAGGATGCTGGTGCATTAGTCCAGCAACCACTGTCATGGCTGAGGGCTGCTCCCGGGGCAGTCATTGGCCAGCAGCTTCAGTCTGCCGGTGAGTGGACAGCAGGGGAAAGAACCCCGGGCAAAGGCTTGCAGGTGCTGGCCACTGGGAGATGGGCCAGCAGGCCCATGGGATTGGGATCTGTAGGTTCCAAGAGAACCAGCAGCGGATACAAATGCTCCACTGGCTGGAGGGTGTGTCCATTCTGGGCAGCCTGTTTCTTCTGCCAGGGGAACAGGTTCTCAAAGCTCAAAGGTGTCTGTTAAGAACTAGATGATTTCTAGGCCAAATTCCTGTTCCCCTTCTGGTGAGGAACCTGCAGTCTACAAGGGTTGGTGGCTGGTTCCTGATGGTTCAGTGAGTCAGCTGCAAAGCTCGAATTGGACCAGGTTACGATGGACCAGAGGGATTCGGAGCTGCCAGGGAGCAGAGTACGAGGTGGGGCCTGGAAGGGGCCTGCACCCAACCTACAGACTCCATATTCTTTATTCTTCCTTGCTGAGCATGCCCCAAGAGCCCAGCCACCCTGGGCTTAGGAAGGGAACTAGAAGTTACTACAGAGCTCCCCCAGAGTACCTGTGAGTCCAGGTTACTGTGGACGTGATGACAATAGAGCCTCAGTGAGGGGTCAGCAGAACCAGGTCAGGTGGCCCAGGGAGTCAAGAGGCTCCATCTATATGGCCAAGAACAGGGCCTCTCAGACCTTTGGGAAGGCCTAAGGCCGTGTCCCTAGAAGAACTTGAAAAAGGCCCTCCGTCTCTCAGGGTGCCCTTTGCCCACATTCCAGTGAGCTGCCCACCTTGGACTGACATGTCCTGTCTGGGTTGTAGGAGGGGTGGGAACTCTTCTCCATCCAAGCCTGGCTCACGTAGAGATCCTAACATTCTCTGAACCATAGCATGGGCTCCTCACCAGGCTTTCAGCTGCAAGCATCCCAGCCCAGCCCGGCCTCCACCAAGCAACCTCCCAAAGCAAATGCAGCCAACATGTCTACCTCCCGCCACAAAACCTGGAGCCTGAGGCGCTGCCTGACCCCCCAGGTCCTCAACTCAGCCCTCCACCACCCCATCTCGTCTCAGCCCTGGCAGATCAGGCCTGCCGTGCCCTTAGCTCGGCTCACCTCAGGGAACCCTGTCAGCTCTAGGCAGACCTGGAACTCCCATCTGCCGCAAAGCTCTGGGATCCCCCCTCCTTCTTCCAAAATTACTCTGGCCCAAATCTTTCATGAGAAAGGGAAAAGGCTACCTACTCACTGCTTAACACCTCCTTTCCTCTTCTGTCCTATTTCTCTCTACTTACCTTTGTACATGGGCAAACTGTCAGGAACCTATGAATGGAACATGGACATGCTCTGAGATCTGAATCTTTCACTGAAGCTTTCTGAGGGCTCCTTACGCAATAAGAAACTAGTGTGTCCTACCACAGTGTGTTTGAAAATGATCATCTACAGAATAGGAGAGCGAAAATCACACCCTTTTTGCCTCACTCTTCACAAAGCAGGACATGATCCACTTCTTTTCTTCATTGACTTCGATTCCAATTTGTTTCCATGCAGTGATCATTCCTTTGCTTCGGGGATAGGATTTCGTGATTCCTCACCTGCATAGAACACCCGGAGCTCATCACAACAAGCGCCCTCCCTAATAGCCGTCACCCATTGAACCCTTCCCCCCACACCACTGCCCTCTAGCAACCCTCGGTTTGTGCTCTAAAGGGGAGTCTGTTTCCTTATTGGCCTTTATCCCCTCTCTATGCTCATTTGTTTTCTTTCTGAAAATTCCATAGGCATCAAGTCATAGGGGATTGGTCTTATCCTACTGATTTTGCTGAGCTTAATCCACTCTATATCCAACCACATCCTTGCAGATGGTAAGATTTCATTCTTTTTGAAGCTGGGCCCTATTGCATTGTGAGTAGATACAGATATAGATATAGATACAATCTCCCACATCTTTCTCCATTCTTCAGTGAATGGACATTGGGACTCTTTCCATAGTTTCGCTATTGCTGATAATGCTGCTGTAAATATCACAGTGCTTGCATCCCACTGAATGTGCATTTCTGTGCCCTTTGGGGAAATACCTAGGAGGTATTACTAGTTCCTAGGGTTGTTCAGTTCTTAGCTTTTGGTGGAACCACCATACTCTTTTCCAGAGTGGCTGCAACAGCCTGCATGCCCACCGACAGTGCAGGAGGGTTCCGCTTGAAGCAGAACATTCCCTGCCAGCAATTTCCTAAGGAGGAAGCAGAAAACCTGTGGGATAACCTGACTCACCCAGCATCAGGCAAGCAGCTCCAGAATTTCACCCCAGGGTTCCTGACACCAAGCCTCTTGAAGCCACCAGAATGCCTCTATCCAGGGAAATTCCCAAAGACTCTCCTTCTGACTTCATCACCCATGAAAGTGCAGAGAAAATACGGCATGTCCAACTCTCTAGATGGTCCACTGAGTGAAACTAGAAAGTCAAGCTTCCCTTTTAAATCATCCAAGGCTCCTTGGAATCATTTTGAATTTTCCCTCTGCCCTCATTGGAACTCTTTGGATGAAAAGATGAATCCATTAGGATACATCACCTTTGACAAAGGAGAGGACATCATCCAAGTCTCTATCTGACCACAAACAGCCACCTAACTCTAGATGTTGGCCACTCCACCACAGACTAGGACCAATGGAATAAACACTGTTAGATGAAGGAACGCATTCTATGTTCCAAACACACACCGAGTCCATCTCATCTTCCCTTTCAAATCCAAGGGACTGCCTAGGAAAGAGATGTTCCAATTACCTTTGTAAGCCAGAAATAAACAGAGAAAATGGGATCACCTGCGAGGTGCTCCCTGCAGGGAAATTCGGAAACTCTGGCACCCACTCTGGATTGCTGACAGCTGCGTTAGTATGACTTTGTGGCTCCACTGGAGACGAGAAAAGCCCAGGAGGTTTGGGGTGAAAGAGAAGTTTTACCTCCCATCCTGGCATGGATGTGACATTGCGCTCAATGGGCCTGCTGTTTTCTCTGAACGCTGACATCCTGGGACAAGCTACATGACTGACTCAGACACTGATTTCCAAACTTCAGGTCTTGTGGAGCCAGAGTGAAGAAGGGTTGTCAGGTGGGGATAAGCAGGCACCTCCCACCTAAAGCCTGCACACCTGCTCCAATTCCTGAGAGAAGGAGAGACATGTGTTTGTTTCTTAAGTGCTCATTCACTTCTAACACCAACCAAGGCCATTGTCCTTTTTGGAGAAGCAAATATACTCTTCCAAACAAACACTCAACTCCAAATGCAACATGAGTTGGGTTTGGTTTCCCCCGGCTCCAGACACCCCCTGGGAGGACCCTTCTGCACCATCCTGACAGCACATTACCACCAAACCTGGGGCAACGGGGCACAATGCTGAGTGGGGGCCCAGCTCCAGCAGTTGTTACCACCACTCTTGAGCCTGGGGAAACAGACACTATACAGCTCACCACTCCCTCCTGTAGAAACAAGCTGCATTGCCTCATCTTTCAGGGTCTCTCACCCAGCACCTCGCCACTGGCCTCAGTGCCAATAGGCTGCAGTGACTACTCGGCTGGCGTCTTCCCCACTGCAGCTCGCCACTGCCTCCAGTGGTGGCAAGGAACATTGCCACGCCTTCCAGGGACTCTCACTCCGCAGCTCACCCCTCCCTCCAGTCGCGTGAACCTGCACTACCGGGTCATCCAGTGTCTCCTAATGCAGCTCACAATGCCTCCACAGGTCTCAAGCCACATGGCACTGTCCTTCAAGATTGGAGACCTCTGAGCCACACTCCAGGACTTGCCTGCCACCCAGGAGGAAACCATGCCATTTGGAGCTGCACAGAAACCTCAAACCAGGAGAAGCCCACATGCATCCCTGAGGCCACCCTTCTGGTCGGCAGCCCTCTGGCCACAAATCCGAAGCCTGACGTGACACCTGTTTCCCGTCCTCGACTCAGTACTCTGGGGATCCTACCTCAGCTCTGACAGATCGAGTCTGCAATGCCCCTAAACCCTAACCCTAATGCTAGGATGAATTTTCAGGCTTTCAGTACCGTTGGAAGCTGCACAGAACCCTCAGACCAGGAGAAACCCGCAGGCTTCCCTGAGGCCACACCCACCTCTGGCAGCCAACCCCACACCACAAAACCCAGAGCCTGACTCACCACCTGACCCTCCTCCTTCACTCAGCCCTCAGGGCATCCCACCTCAGCTCTGGCAGATCAGGCCTGCCATGCCCCTAGGTCCTAACCCAAACCCTAGGTTGGGTTTTCAAGCTTCCATCCCCAGAGACTGGCCCCCAAGCCCTCCATATTGGGGACACCTGAGCAACACCCCAAGACTCCACCTGTCACCCAGGAGGAAACCGTGCCATTTGGAGCTGTACAAAACCCTCAGAGTGGGAGAAACTTTCATGCCACCCCTGAGGCCACCCCCACCTTCGGCACCCCACTGGGCCACAAACACGGAGGCTGATGTTCAGCCGGACCCCCTCCCTCCATTCGCCCTGAAAAGCTCCCCTGGGCGGGGGCCCTCGGGCAGCCGCATGGGCCAGGCCCATGTTCCCAGATGGCCTCAACACACACCTAGCAGAAAGCACTCTAGACCACGGGCACCAGTGTGGCCCAATTCACCGCCCAACACTGGCCAATTCTCATGAGCTTTCTGCCCAAATCGATTTCCGGGACAACTCGTGATCCTGGGCCAGGCCCAGGGGGAGACCCTACAGACATGCGCTGCAGCAAGCCAGTTCGCCAGGAGTTTTCTGGCCGATTCTCATGAGCTTCCTGCCCAAATCAATATCGATTTGGGGAGGAAGCTTGTGAGAATTGGCTGGCATTGGGCAGCGATTAGGACCACCCTGTCCCTCATGGACTAGAGCCATTTCTCGATCGGTGCATGTCACAGCCATCTGGAAAACGGGCCGAGACTATGCTGCCCACCCAAGGGCCCCTGCACAGGGGAGCTTTCCCAGGGCAGAGTTGAGGAATGGGTTGTGACTGGGCATCAGCCTCCAACTTTTTGGCCCGGTGTGGCTCCAAAGGTTGGGGATGGCCTCAGTGGGGGCGCGAAGGTTTCTCTCGCTCTGAGCCTTTTCCACAGCTCTGAAAGGCACCTTTTCCTCCTGGTGGCAGGTGGACTCATGGGGTGTGACTCAGGGTTCCCCAGTTGGAGGGCTTGAGGGACAGGCCCCTGGGGAAGGAAGACTGAAAACACAACCAAGGGTTAGGTCCAGTGTGTAGGGGCATAGCAGGCCTGATCTGCCGGCACTGAGTTGGGCTCCCCTCAGGGCTGAGTGGAGGGCATTTGTCCAGCACTGAGGCAGAATCCAGCTTTATGGTTGGTGGCCTCTGATGGTTGTGGTGGCTTTAGGGGGCACGCAGCTTTCTCTTGCTCTGAGGGTTTTGCGCAGTTCTCATGGGCATGGTTTCCTCCTGGGTGGCAGCCACAGTCCTGGGGTGTGGCTCAGGTGTCCCCAGTCTGGAGGGTTTGGGGGTCAGTTCTCTGGGGACGGAAGCTGGAAAAGCCAACGTAGGGTTAGGGTTAGGGCCTAGGGGCATGGCAGACCCAATCTGCCAGTGTTGAGGTGGGTTCCCTGTCAGGCTGAGTAGAGAATGGGGGTCCAGCGGCATGTCAGGCTCTGGGTTTTGTTGTCATGTGGGCCGTCTGTGGTGAGGGTGGCCTCAGGAATGTATGCGGGTATCTCGCGGTCTGAGGGTTCTGGGCAGCTCCAAATGGAAGGGATTCCTCCTGGATGGCAGGTGGAGTCCTTAGGTGTGGCTCAGGGGTTCCTAATCTGGAGGGCTTTTTGGCCAGGTCTCCGGGCAGGGAAGCCTGAAAACACAAACTAGGGTTAGGGTTAGGGCCTAGGGGCATTACAGGCCTAATCTGCCGACACTGAGGTGGGCTCCCCTCAGGGTGAGTTGAGGGCATTTGTCCAGCACCGCAGCAGAATCTGGCTTTATGGTTGACGGGCCGCTGATGGTTGGGGTGGCTTTACGGGGTATCAGTTTTCTCCCCATCTGAGGGTTCGGCGGAGCTCCAAACAGCACAGTTTCCTACCGTGTGGCTGGTGAAGTCCTGGAGTGTCACTCAGCGGTCCTGTATCCAGGGGCTTGGGAGCCAGGCCCCTCAGAATGGAAGCCTGAAAACCCAAACTAGGGTTAGAGTTAGGGCCTAGGGGCATTACAGGCCTGATCTGCCGGCACTGAGGCGGGCTCCCCTCAGGGCTGAGTGGAGGGCATCTGCATAGCACTGAGGCAGAATCCGGCTTTATGGCCGGTGGCCTCTGATGGTTGGGGTGGCTTTAGGGGGGCATGCAGCTTTCTCCTGCTCTGAGGGTTTTGCGCAGTTCTCATGGGCATGGTTTCCTCCTGGGTGGCAGCCACAGTCCTGGGGTGTGGCTCAGGTGTCCCCAGTCTGGAGGGTTTGGGGGTCAGTTCTCTGGGGACGGAAGCTGGAAAAGCCAACGTAGGGTTAGGGTTAGGGCCTAGGGGCATGGCAGACCCAATCTGCCAGTGTTGAGGTGGGTTCCCTGTCAGGCTGAGTAGAGAATGGGGGTCCAGCGGCATGTCAGGCTCTGGGTTTTGTTGTCATGTGGGCCGTCTGTGGTGAGGGTGGCCTCAGGAATGTATGCGGGTATCTCGCGGTCTGAGGGTTCTGGGCAGCTCCAAATGGAAGGGATTCCTCCTGGATGGCAGGTGGAGTCCTTAGGTGTGGCTCAGAGGTTCCTAATCTGGAGGGCTTTTTGGCCAGGTCTCTGGACAGGGAAGCCTGAAAACACAAAGTAGGGTTTGGGTTAGGGCGTGGGGTATCCAGGTCCAATCTGCCGGCGCTAAGGTGAGAATCCTGGGGGCTGAGTTGAGCACAGGGGTCAGGAAGCACGTCAGGCTGTGAGTTTGTGACTGGGGAGGGGGCGTTGAGGTTCAGGGTGTCTTCAGGGAGGCATGCGGGTTGTTCCATTCCTAGGGTTCTGCATAGCTTCGAATGGCATGGTTTCCTCCTGGGTGGCAGGCAGACTCGTGGGGCATGGCCCAGAGGTCCCCAATCTGGAGGAACAGTGCCAGTGTGGCTTTAGACCTGTGGAGGGTTTGTGAGCTGCATTAGGAGTCTGTGGAAGGCCCGGCAGTGCCGATTCACGCCACTGGAGGGAGTGGTGAGCTGTGATGGGAGAGACCATGGTAGGCGTGGCAATGCTGCTTGCCACCACTGGAGGCAGTGGCGAGCTGCCACGGGAAACACACCAGAAGAGGAGTCCCTGCAGCCTGCTGGTTCTGAGGGCAGTGGTGAGGTGCTGGGTGAGAGACCCTGAAACGTGAGGCAATGCAGCTTGTTTTTACAGGATGGAGTGATGAGCGGAAGACTCTCTGTTTCCCAGGCTCAAGAGTGGTGGTAACAACTGCTGGAGCTGGGCCCCACTCAGCATTGTGCCCCATTGCCACAGATTTGACGGTAACGTGCTGTCAGGATGATTCAGGAGAGTCCTCCTGGTGGGGGTCTGGAGCTGGGGGGAAATCCATACCCGACACATGGTGCCTTTGGAATCGAGTTGAGTGTTTGGAAGAGTCTATTTGCTTCTCCAAAAAAGACAAAGGCCTTGGCAGGCTTTAGAAGGAAGTTAATGACCTCTTAACAAGCATGTGTCTCTCCTTTTCCCAGGAACTGGAGCAGGTGTGCAGGCTTTAGGTGGGAGGTGCCTGCTTATCCCCACCTGACAACCCTTCTTCACTCTGGCTCCATGAGACCTGAAGTTTGGAAATCAGTGTCTGCGTCAGTCATGCCGCTTGTCCCAGGACATCAGCATTCAGAGAAAATAGCAGGACTGTGGGGCACAATGTCACATCCAACGCTAGGACGGGAGGTAAAACTTCTCTCTCACCCCAAACGTCCTGGGTTTTCTCTCGTCTCCAGTGGAGCCAAGAAATCACACTAACGCAGCTGTCAGCAATGTGGAGTGGGTGCTAGAGTTCCTGAGTTTCCCTGCAGGCAGCACCTGGCAGGGGATCTCATTTTCTCTGTTTATGTCTGGGTTACAAAGGTATTTGGAAGATCTCTTTCCTAGGAAATCCCGTGGATTTGAAAGGGAAGATGAGATGGACTCGGTGTGTGTTTGGAACATAGAATGCATTCCTTCATCTAACAGTGTTTATTCCATTTGTCCTAGGCTTTGGTGGAATGGTCGACATCTAGAGTGAGGTGGCTGTTTGTGGTCTGATAGAGGCTTGGAGGATGGCTTCTTTGTCCAAGGTGATGTATCCTAATGGATTCATCTATTTTATCCAAAGAGTTCCGATGAGGGCAGAAGGAACATTCAAAAGGATTCCAAGGAGGCTTGGATAATTGAAAAGGGAAGCTTGACTTTCTAGTTTCACTCAATGGACCATCTAGAGAGTTGGATATGCCATCTTTCTCTGCAGTTTCATGGGTGGTGAAGTCAGAAGGAGAGTCTTTGGGAATTCCCCTGGATAAAGGCATTCTGGTGGCTTCACAGGGCATGGCGTCAGGAACCCTGGGGTGAAATTCTGGGGCTGCTTGCCAGACATGGGTGAGTCATGTTATCCCCCAGGTTTTCTGTTTCCTCCTTAGGAAATTGCTGGCAGGGAATGTTCTGCTTCAAGCGGAACCCTCCTGCACTGTTGGTAGGCATTCAGGTTGTTGTAGCCACTCTGGAAAAGAGTATGGTGGTTCTTCCATAAACTAAGAACTGAACAACCCTAGAAACTAGCAATACCTCCTAGGTATTTCCCTAAAGGGCACAGAAATGCACATTCAGTGGGATACAAGCACTGTGATATTGACACCAGCATTATCAACCATAGTGAAATGATGGAGGGAGACCCAATATCCATTCACTGATGAGTGGTGTAAATACATATATATATATATATATATATATATATATATATATATATATATATATGAACGTAGATATATAATCTCCTACATCTTAATGGAATAGGAGCCAGGTTCAGAAAGAATGAAATCTTACCATTTGCAAGGATGTGGATGGATCTAGCGTGGATTTAGCTAAGCAAAATCAGTAAGAAAAGACCAATAGCCTATAATTTGACTTCTACAGAATTTCAGAAAGAAAACAGATGAACATAGTGAAGGGAGAAAGATAGGTCAATGAGGAAACAGACTCAGACTTAGAGCACAAACCGAGGGTGGCTAGAGAGCGGGGGTGTGGAGGGGAAGGGTTAAATGGGTGACGGCTATTAGGATGGTACTTGTTGTGATGAGCTCTGGGTGTTCTACGCAGGCGAGGAATCATGAAATCCTACCCCTGAAGCAAAGGAATGAACACTGCATGGAAACAAATTGGAATAGAAATCAAGGAAGGAACAAAGAAGACCACGGTCTATTTCATGAAGAGTGAGGTAAAAATGGAGTGATTTTTGATTTCTTCTTCTGTCGATGATCATTTTCAAACACACTGTGGTAGGATACACTAGTATCTGACTGCATAAGGAGCCCTCAGAAAGCTGCCAGGAAAGATTCTGATCTCAGAGTATGTCCATGTTCCATGGATATGTTCCTTCCAGTTTGCCCAGGTACAAAGGTAAGTGGAGAGAAATATGGCAGAAGAGGAAAGGAGGTGTTAAGCATCGAGGAGGTAGCCTTCCCCCTTTCTCGTGAAAGCCTTGGACCAGTGTGAATTGAGAAGAAGGAGAGGGGATCCCAGAGCTTTTCGGCAGGCAGGGGAGTTCCAGGTCTGCCTAGAGCTGACAGGGGTCCCTGAGGAGAGCTGAGCTAGGGGTGGTGTAGCAGGCCTCAACTGCTGGGCCGGAGGTGGGTTCCCCGAGGAGCTGAGTTGAGGATGGGGGTCAGGCGGTGCATCAGACTCCAGGGGGCTGCAGAACTTGGGGGAGTACTCATGGGGACACACAGGTTTCTCTGGCTCTGGGTGTTCTATGCAGCTCCAAACAAACAGGTTTCCTGCTGGGTGGTAGGCGGACTCCTATGGTGTGACTCCAGGGTTCCCAATTAGAGGGCTTGCAGGACAGACCCCTTTGGAAGGAAGCTGAAAATGCAACTTAGGGTTAGGGTTATGGCATTGGGGGATGGCAGGCCCGATCGGCCAGCGCTGATGCAGGCTCCCCTCAGGGTTGAGTTGAGGGAATGCGTCCTGCAGTGTGGCAGAATCAGGGTTTCTGGCCAGCTGATGGTGGGGGTGGCTTTAGAAGGGCATGCAGGTTTCTTCCTCTCTGAGAGCACTTCGGAGCTCCAAACGGCACAGTCTCCCACCACCACCATCTCCCGCCCCCGCCACCGGCATGGCAGTTGGATTCTTGGGTTGTCACAGAGGGGCCCTTAATCTGGGGAGTTTGGGGGCCAGGCCTCTTGGGATGGGAGCCTGAAAACAGAAACTAGAGTTATGGTAAGGGCCTCGGGGAGAGGCAGGCTCTATCTACTAGTGCTGAGGCAGAATCCCAGTGGGCGGATGTCAGGTTGGGTGTCAGGCAGCACGTCAGACTCCAAGTTTGTGTCCAGGGTGGCTACAGAAGCAGGGGGTGTCCTCAGAGTGGCATGCAGGTTTCTCCAAGTCTGAGGGTTCTGCAGAGCTCCAAAGGGCACGGTTTCCTCATGTGTGGGGGGCACAGTCCTGGGGCATCACTGAAGCATCTTCAATCTATGCCGGCGTGAGTCTCAGAGGTGCCCATCAGCAGGCTTGGGGAACAGGCCTCTGGGCATGGAAGCCTGTATACCCCACCTAGGTTTAGTGTTAGGGCCTAAGGGCATGGCAGGCCCAATGTGCTGGCACAAATGTGGGCTCCCCTCAGGGCTGAGTCCAGGGCATGCATCCAGTGGCACAGCAGAATCTGGTTTTATGGCCATGGGGGCCTCTCATAGTGGAGGTGGCTTTAAGGGAGCTTGCAGGTTTCTCCCCATCTGAGGGTTTGGTGCAGCCCCCAAACCACAAGAGATCCTCCCACGTGGTGGGTGGACTCCTGTGGTGTCACTCAGTAGTCCTTAATCTGGGGGATGTGGGGGGCAGGTCTCTTTGGATGGAAGCCTGAAAACCCAAACTATGGTTGTGATAAGGGCCTAGGGGCATGGCAGGCCCGATCTGCCGGTGCTGAGGTGGGCTCCCTGGTGGGCTGAGTTGAGGGCGGGTGCCAGGCAGGGGGTCGGATTCCAGGTTTGAGTCCAGGGGTCACAGATACTGGGGATGGCCCTTGGGGGAATGCAGGTTTCCCCGCTCTGAGGAATCTGTGCAGCTCCTAATGGCACCACTTCACCCTAGGAGACCGGGGTGTGCGGGTGTGAGTCTCAGGCATCCCCAGTCTGGTGGGTTTGGGGGCCAGGCCTCAGAATGGAAGCCTATATACCCCACCTAGGGTTAGGGTTAGGGCCCAGAGACATGGCAGGCCCGATATGACAGGACTGAGTTGGGCTCCCCTCGGGGCTGAGTTTAGGACATTCATCTGGCCACCCTGAAGAATCAGGGTTTGTCCCCGGGGGGGGCCACCTATGATAGGGGTGGCTTTAGGGGAACATGCAGGTTTCTCCCCCTCTGAGGGTTCAGAGCAGCTCCAAATGGCACAGTTTCCATCTGTGTGGATGGCAAATTCCTGGTGTGTCACTCAGGGGTCCTTAATCTGGGGGGCTTGGCAGCCAGGCCCCTCGGAATGGAAGCCTGAAAACCCAAACTAGGGTTAGGGTTAGGGCCTTGGGCCATTGCAGGTCTTATCTGCCGGATTGGAGGCGGGCTGCCCTCAGGGCTGAATTGGGAGCATGCCTCCGGCATCACAAGTATATGGCTTTATGGCCAGGGGGGGCCAAGATGGTCAGGATAGCTTTATGGGTGCATGCAGCTTTCACCCACTGTGAGGGCACAGCACAGCTCCAATCAGCACAAATTCCTGACACGTGGCATGTGGAGTGGTGGGGTGTCACTCAGACCTCATTTATCCGGGGGTCTTTGGGACAAGGGGCCTTGGAATGGAAGCCTGAAAACGGAAACTAGAGTTTATTGTGAGACTAGGGGTGTGGCAATTCAGATCTACTGGCACCGAGGCAGTCACCCAGCGGCTCAATAGCCAGAGATGTTGAACTCACATCACCTGGCTTCTAGAGGGCTTTCTCACAGAGTTCGAGCTTCGAGCACTCAGGACCCAACTCTAGAAAAAGGTAGTGTCACTGCAGACATGTGGGATAGGAAGCGAGTTCGCAGGGGGGTTTCCAGGCAATTCTCATGAGCTATCTGCCCAAATCGATATCGTCAGAATTGGCTGGCGTTGGGTGGCGAATCGGACCTCATTGTCACCTGGGGACTAGAGGGATTTCTCAATCGGTGAGTGTCTCGGCCATCCAGAAAATGGAACACTGCCCGCCTGAGGGCCCCCGCGCAGGGGAGCTTTCCTGGGGCAGAGTTGGGGGAGTGGTTGCGACTCGGTGAAAACCTCCGACTTATAGCGAGGTTATGGGTCCAAAGGTTGGGGATGGGCACCATGGTGGTATGATAGTTTTTCTACTTCTGAGGGTTTTCTGCAGCTCCAAAAGGCAGCGTTTCCTCCTGGGAGCCAGGTGGATTCATGGGTGTGACTCAGCGTTCCCCAACTGGAGGGCTCAAGGGACAGGCCCCTGGGGAAAAACGCTGAAACAGATGTGAAGGATAGGCCCAACGCCAAGGGGCACAGCAGATAAAATCCCCCAGTACTGGGATGGAAACCCTACAGGGTTAGAAGGAAGAGGACTTGTCTATGCGTGTGCATGACTCATAGAGTGCATTCTCACAGGATTCGGGCCTCCACCAATTGGGTTCACAGGCAAGGCCCAGATGGAGGCTCTATAGACATCTGATGCAGGAAGTCAATTCACCGGGATGTTCCAACCAATTATCATGAATGATCAGACAAAGTCAATATGGGCAGAAGGCTGAAGAGACTTGGCCGGCGTGGGAGGTCCTTAGGACCACCCTGCCCCCGTGGGCTAAAGCACTTTCTCGATCAGGGCATGTCGCAGCCATCCAGAAATCACGTCAAGATGACGCCACCCACCCAGGAGCCCTGGTGAAGGGGGGCTTTCCAGGAGCAGAGTTGAGGGAGGGGTGGCACCTGGGCATCAGCCTCTGACTATTCGGCCCGCCGAGGTGCTGGAGGTTGGGGATGGCCTCCGTGGGGGCATGAAGGTTTCTCTCGCTCCAAGGCTTTTCCACAGCTGTGAAAGGCACCATATCTGCCTGGGTGGCAGGTGGACTCGTGGTGCAGAACTCAGGGTTCCCCAGTCGGAGGGCCCGAGGGACAGGATGCTGGAAAATGAAGGCTGCCAAAGCAGGCGAGGGTTAGGGCCTAGGTCTAGGTGTGGGGCAGGTCCCATCTGCCAGCGCCAGGGAGGGGACCCCTGGAGGCTGAGGAGCAGGAGGCGTAAGCCTCTCCTGCGCCTGACTCATGGAGGGCTTTCTGCCACGCTCGAGCTGCAATCACTCTGGATCCCGGGCGAGGCCAAGAGGGCAACCCTGCATCGATTTGGGCAGAATGCTCATGAGAATTAGCTGGCGTTGGGCGATCCTATGGACTGCTATGTCCCCCGTGGCCAAGGGCCCTTTCTCGCTGAGGGCATGATGGAGCCACCTGGAAAACACGCCGAGACAACACAGCACACCCGGGGGCCCTGGCACAGGGGAGATTTCCTGGAGCAGAGTTGAGGGAGGGATGGTGGCCGGGCATCCACCTCTGACATATCGGGCTGCTGGGGCGCCGAAGGTTGGGGATAGCATGGGACTCAGGGTTCTCCAGTTGGAGGGCCCGAGGGACAGGACCCTGGAAACAGAAGGCTGAGAAAGCAGGAGAGAGATCGGGTCCGGGCCTGGGGGAGAGCAGACCCCATCAGCCAGCACCAAGGAGGGACCCACAGAGGCTGAGGAGCAGGAGGCGTTGGCCTGGCCTGCGCCTGACTCACGGAGGGCTTTCGGGCAGCCATGGAGCCACAAACACTCGGGATCCAGGGCCAGGCCTAGGAGGCGGCCCTGCAGACATGAGGCCTACGAAGCAAATTCGCCTGGCATATTCTGACCAATTCTCATGAGCGTTCTTCCCAAATCGGCACCTATTTGGACAGAATGCAAGTGAGAATTGGCTGGCGTTGGGCGGACGTGCTGAATGCCCTATCCCCCCCGTGGCCGAGGGCCCTTTCTCCCTCGGGGCATGGGGCGGCCACCCAGAAAAAGAGACAAGACAGTGCGACCCACCCAGGGGCACCGGCACAAGGGAGCTTTCCCGGAGCAGAGTTGAGGGAGGTGTTGTGGCCGGGTGTCCGCCTCCAAAGTCTAAGGTCGCTGGGGCGCAGAAGGTTGGGGCTGGCCTCGGTGGGGACATGAAGGTTTCTCTCGCTCCAAGGTTTTTTGGCAGCTCCAAAAAACTCCCTATCCACCTGGATGGCAGGTGGAATCGTGGCACGGTACTCCAGGTTCCCCAACAGACGGGCCGAGGGAAAGGACCGTGGAAACAGGAGGCTGCAAAAGCAGGCGAGGGTTATGGCCCGGGGAAGGGGTAGGCCCGGCCCCAACTGCCAGGGACAGGGAGGGAACCCCAGAGGCTGATGAGCAGGATGCGTCGGCCTCGCCAGCGCCTGACTCACGGCGTAGATTCTGGTGGGGTTCCGAAGCGACCACTCGCGATCCCGGGCCAGATCCAGGGGGCGGTCCTGCAGACGTGAGGTGCCTGAAGCGAGTTCGCCAGGCTTTTTCCGGCCAATTCTCACGAGCATTCTGCCCAAACCGGCCTTGGTTTGGGCAGAACACTCATGAGAATTGGCCGGTGTTGGGCAGCCCTGCGGACCACCCTGTCCCCCGCGGCCAAGGACCCTTTCTCGCTCAGGGTGTGTTGCGGCCACCCAGAAAACACGCGGGCCCAGCCGGGGGCCCCAGCGCAGGGGAGCTTTCCCGGACCAGTGTTTAGGGAGGGGTTGTGGCCGGGAGTCCGTCTCCGATTGTTTGGACCACGGGGGTGCCCAAGGCTGGGGCTGGCCTCAGCGGGGGCATGAACGTTTCCCTGGCTCCGAGGCTTGTCTGCAGCTCCGAAAGGCACCGTTTGCGCTGGGGCAGTAGGGGAAGTTGTGGCGGGGGAATCAGGGTTCCCCAGGTTGAGGCCCCGAGGGACAGGGCCCTGGACCCGGAAGGCTGTGAAAGCAGGTGAGGGTTTGTGCCCGGGTCTCGGGGCTGTCCCGTCCCCATTGGCCAGCGCCAGGAAGGGGATCCCCGGAGCCCTTTGGAGCTCTGCAGAACCCTCAGACTGGGATAAACCTGTATGCCACTCTGAGGACACCCCCTGCTTCTTTAGCCTCCCTGGACACAAACTTGGAGTCTGACGTGCTGCCTGACGCCCACCCTGATGTCAGCCTACTGGGGAGTCCACCTCAGCACCAGCAGATCAACCCTGCCATGCTCCAAGGCCCTTACCATAACTCTAGTTTCTGTTTTCAGGCTCCCATCCCAACAGGCCTAGTTCCCGAACTCCCCAGAGTAAGTATCCCTCTGTGACAACCCAAGAATCTGACTGCCATGCAGGAGGAAAACTGTGCCATTTGGAGCTCCGAAGTGCCCTCAGAGAGGAAGAAACCTGCACGCCCTTTTAAACCACCCCCACCATCAGCAGTCCCCCTGGCCAGAAACCCCGATTCTGCCACACTGCAGGATGTATTCCCTCAACTCAATCCTGAGGGGAGCCCGCATCAGTGCCGGCAGATCGGGCCTGCCATTCCCCAAAGCCACAACCCTAACCCTAAGTTGCGTTTTCACGCTTCGTTCTACAGGGGCCTGTCCCCCAAGCCCTCTAGGTTGGGAACCCTGGAGTCACACCACAGGAGTCCGCCTGCCACCCAGCAGGAAACCAGTCCATTTGGAGCTGCACGGAACCCTCAGAGCCAGAGAAACCTGCATGTCCCCATAAGTACTCCCCCAAGTTCTGCAGCCCCCTGGAGCCTGATGCACCACGTGACCCCCATCCTCAACTCAGCTCCTTGGGGAACCCACCTCCAGACCAGCAGTTCAGGCCTGCCACACCCCAGCTCAGCTCTCCTCAGGGACCCCTGTCAGCTCTAGGCAGACCTGGAACTCCCCTGCCTGCCGCAAAGCTCTGAGCTCTGGGACCCCCTCTCCTTCTTCTCAATTCACACCGGTCCAAGGCTTTCACGAGAAAGGGGGAAGGCTACCTCCTCGATGCTTAACACCTCCTTTCCTCTTCTGCCATATTTCTCTCCACTTACCTTTGTACCTGGGCAGACTGGAAGGAACATATCCATGGAACATGGACATACTCTGAGATCTGAATCTTTCCTGGCAGCTTTCTGAGGTCTCCTTATGCAGTCAGATACTAGTGTATCCTACCACAGTGTGTTTGAAAATGATCATCGACAGAAGAGGAGATCGAAAATCACTCCATTTTTACCTCATTCTTCATGAAGTAGAACATGGTGTTCTTCTTTCCTTCCTTGCCTTTAATTCCAATTTGTTTCCATGCAGTGTTCATTCCTTTGCTTCAGGGGCAGGATTTTGTGATTCCTTACCTGCATAGAACAACAGAGCTCATCACAGCAAGTACTCTCCCTAATAGCCGTCACCCATTTAACCCTTCCCCTCCACACCCCTGCTCTCTAGCCACCCTCAGTTTGTGCTCTGAGTCTGTTTCCTCATTGACCTATCTTTCTCCCCTCACTATGTTCATCTGTCTTCTTTCTGAAATTCCATAGAAGTCAAATTATACGCTATTGGTCTTTTCTTACTGATTTTGATTAGCTAAATCTACTCTAGATCCATCCACATCCTTGCAAATGGTAAGATTTCATTCTTTCTGAACCTGGTTCCTATTCAATTAAGAATATGTGGGAGATTATAGATCTACTTTCATTCATATATATATATATATATGTATGAATGGTATATATATATATACACCACTCATCAGTGAATGGACATTGGGACTCCCTCCATCATTTTGCTATGGTTGATAATGCTGTGTCAATATCACAGTACTTGTATCCCATTGAATGTGCATTTCTGTGCCCTTTAGGGAAATACCTAGGAGGTATTGCTAGTTTCTAGGGTTGTTCAGTTCTTAGCTTTTGGAGGAACCACCATACTCTTTTCCAGAGTGGCTGCAACAACCCACATGCCCACCGACAGTGCAGGAGGGTTCCTCTTGAAGCAGAACATTCCCTGCCAGCAATTTCCTAAGGAGGAAACAGAAAACCTGGGGGATAACATGACTCACCCAGCGTCAGGCAAGCAGCCCCAGAAATTCACCCCAGGGTTCCTGACGCCATGCCCTGTGAAGCCACCAGAATGCCTCTCTCCAGGGGAATTCCCAAAGACTCTCCTTCTGACTTCACCACCCATGAAACTGCAGAGAAAGGATGCTATGGTCAACTCTCTAGATGGTCCACTGAGTGAAACTAGAAAGTCAAGCTTCCCTTTTCAATCGTCCAAGGCTCCTTGGAATCCTTTTGAATGTTCCCTCTGCCCTCATTGGAACTCTTTGGATAAAAAAGACGAATCCATTAGGATACATCACCTTGGACAAAGAAGCCATCCTCCAAGCCTCTATCAGACCACAAACAGCCACCTCACTCTAGATGCCGGACATTCCACCACAGCCTAGGACAAATGGAATAAACCTTAGATGAAGGAACGCATTCTATGTTCCAAACACACACCGAGTCCATCTCATCTTCCCTTTCAAATCCCCAGGATTTCCTAGGAAAGAGATCTTCCAAATACCTTTGTAACCCAGACATAAACAGAGAAAATGAGATCCCCTGCCAGGTGCTGCCTGCAGAGAAACTCAGGAACTCTAGCACCCACTCCACATTGCTGACAGCTGCGTTAGTGTGATTTCTTGGCTCCACTGGAGACGAGAGAAAACCCAGGACGTTTGGGGTGAGAGAGAAGTTTTACCTCCCGTCCTAGCGTTGGATGTGACATTGTGCCCCACAGTCCTGCTATTTTCTCTGAATGCTGATGTCCTGGGACAAGCGGCATGACTGACGCAGACACTGATTTCCAAACTTAGGTCTCGTGGAGCCAGAGTGAAGAAGAGTTGTCAGGTGGGGATAAGCAGGCACCTCCCACCTAAAGCCTGCACACCTGCTCCAGTTCCTGGGAAAAGGAGAGACACATGCTTGTTTCTTAAGTGGTCATTAACTTCCTCCTAAAGCCGGCCAAGGCCCTTGTCCTTTTTGGAGAAGCAAATAGACTCTTCCAAACAAACAACTCCTCAGTTCCAAAGGCACCATGTGTCGGGTATGGATTTCCCCCCAGCTCCAGACCCCCACCAGGAGGATCCTCCTGAACCATCCTGACAGCATATTACCATCAAACCTGGGGCAACGGGGCACAATGCTGACTGGGGGCCTGGCTGCAGTGGTTGTTCCCACCACTCTTGAGCCTGGAGAAATAGATAGTCTTCAGCTCAACATTCTGCCCTGTAAAAACGAGCTGCATTGCCTCACGTTTCAGGGTCTCTCACCCAGCACCTCACCACTGCCCTCAGTGCCAGTAGGCTGCAGGGACTCCTCTTCTGGTGTGTTTCCCGTGGCAGCTCGCCACTGCCTCCAGTGGTAGCAAGCAGCATTGCCACGCCTACCATGGTCTCTCCCATCACAGCTCACCACACCCTCCAGTGGCGTGAATCGGCACTGCCGGGCCTTCCACAGACTCCTAATGCAGCTCACAAACCCTCCACAGGTCTAAAGCCACACTGGCACTGTTCCTCCAGATTGGGGACCTCTGGGCCATGCCCCACGAGTCTGCCTGCCACCCAGGAGGAAACCATGCCATTCGAAGCTATGCAGAACCCTAGGAATGGAACAACCCGCATGCCTCCCTGAAGACACCCTGAACCTCAACGCCCCCTCCCCAGTCACAAACTCACAGCCTGACGTGCTTCCTGACCCCTGTGCTCAACTCAGCCCCCAGGATTCTCACCTTAGCGCCGGCAGATTGGACCTGGATACCCCACGCCCTAACCCAAACCCTACTTTGTGTTTTCAGGCTTCCCTGTCCAGAGACCTGGCCAAAAAGCCCTCCAGATTAGGAACCTCTGAGCCACACCTAAGGACTCCACCTGCCATCCAGGAGGAATCCCTTCCATTTGGAGCTGCCCAGAACCCTCAGACCGCGAGATACCCGCATACATTCCTGAGGCCACCCTCACCACAGACGGCCCACATGACAACAAAACCCAGAGCCTGACATGCCGCTGGACCCCCATTCTCTACTCAGCCTGACAGGGAACCCACCTCAACACTGGCAGATTGGGTCTGCCATGCCCCTAGGCCCTAACCCTAACCCTACGTTGGCTTTTCCAGCTTCCGTCCCCAGAGAACTGACCCCCAAACCCTCCAGACTGGGGACACCTGAGCCACACCCCAGGACTGTGGCTGCCACCCAGGAGGAAACCATGCCCATGAGAACTGCGCAAAACCCTCAGAGCAGGAGAAAGCTGCATGCCCCCCTAAAGCCACCCCAACCATCAGAGGCCACCGGCCATAAAGCCGGATTCTGCCTCAGTGCTATGCAGATGCCCTCCACTCAGCCCTGAGGGGAGCCCGCCTCAGTGCCGGCAGATCAGGCCTGTAATGCCCCTAGGCCCTAACTCTAACCCTAGTTTGGGTTTTCAGGCTTCCATTCTGAGGGGCCTGGCTCCCAAGCCCCTGGATACAGGACCGCTGAGTGACACTCCAGGACTTCACCAGCCACACGGTAGGAAACTGTGCTGTTTGGAGCTCCGCCGAACCCTCAGATGGGGAGAAAACTGATACCCCGTAAAGCCACCCCAACCATCAGCGGCCCGTCAACCATAAAGCCAGATTCTGCTGCGGTGCTGGACAAATGCCCTCAACTCACCCTGAGGGGAGCCCACCTCAGTGTCGGCAGATTAGGCCTGTAATGCCCCTAGGCCCTAACCCTAACCCTAGTTTGTGTTTTCAGGCTTCCGTGCCCAGAGAACTGGCCAAAAACCCCTCCAGATTGGGAAACCCTGAGCCACATCTAAGGACTCTGCCAGCCATCCAGGAGGAAATCCTTCCTTTCAGAGCTGCCCAGAACCCTCAGACCTCGAGAGACCCGGATGCATTCCTGAAGCCACCCTCACCGCAGATGCTCTGCACCACAATGAAACCCAGAACTTGATGTGCCACTTGGACCCCATTCTCGACTCAGCCAATCAGGGAACTAGAGTCAGTACCTGCAGATTGGGTCTGCCATACCCTAACCCTACATTGGCTTTTCAGGTTTCCATCCTCAGAGAACTGGCCCCCAAGTCCTCCAGATTGGGGACACCTGAGCCACACCCCAGGACTCTGGCTCCCACCAAGGAGGAAACCAAGCCCATAGGGGCTGTGCAAAACCTCAGAGCAGGAGAAACATGGATGTCCCCCTATAGCCCCACCAACCATCAGCGGCCCCCAGTAATAAAGCCAGATTCTGTCTCAGTGCTGGACAAATGCCCTCAACTCAGACCTGAGGGGAGCCCACTTCAGCGCCCTCAGATCAGGCCTACTATGAACCTAGGCGATGTACCTAAACTTGCGTTGGGTTCCGAATCGGCCGGAAAATCCCAGGCGAATTCATTTCCTGTGGCACATGTCTGCAGGGCCTCCTCCTGGGCCTGGCCCAGGGACCCAAGTGCTCGCGGCCCGAATTCTGCAAGAACGTCCTTGACGAGTCACGCATGCACAAGGACAAGGCCTCTTGGTTCTCACCCTCTAGGGTTACTACCCCAGTTCTGGAGGTTCAGCCGTGCTATGCCCCTAGGTCCGGGCTCTAACCCTCGCCTGGTGTTTCAGTCTTCCTTCCCCAGGGGCCTGTCCCTCGAGCCCTCCAATTGGGGAACCCTGAGTCACACCCCATGAGTCCACCTGCCACCGAGGAGGAAACGGTGCCCTTTGGAGCTGCAGAAAACCCTCAGAGCGAGAGCAACCTTCATGGCCTCACTGAGGCCATCCCCAACCTTCGGTGCCTGAGCGGCCCAAGAAGTCGGAGGCGGACGCCCGGCCACAACCCCTCCCTCAACTCTGCTCCGGGAAAGCCCCCCTGCGCTGGGGCCCTCAGGTGGGCAGCGTCGTCTCGGTGTATTTTCCACACGGCAGCAACATGCCCTGAGTGAGAAATCGCTCTAGGCCACGGGGGACAGTGCCATCTGAATGGCCGCCCAACGTCGGCCAATTCTGAGGCCACCCCCAAATTTGGCAGCCACCCCTCACCACCAACCCAGAGCCTCATGCACCGGGAGACCCTATCCTCAACTCATACCCCCAGGGATCCTGCTTTAGCACCGGCAGATTGGGCCTGCCATGCCCCTAGGCCCTAATGCTAACTCCAGGTTGGGTTTTCAGGCTTCCATCCCAAGAGGCCTAGCCCCCAAGCCCTCCAGATTGGGGACCCCTGAGCCACACCCCAGGACTCTGCCTGCCACCCAGGAGGAAACCATGCCGTGTGGAGCTGCACAAAACCCTCAGAGTGGGAGAAACCTCCATGTCCCCCAATCTGAGTTCACCCCCACCTTCGGCGCCCCGCCAGGCCACCAACGGGGAGACTGTTGCTCAGCCTGAGCTCCTCCCTCAACTCTGACCCCGGAAAGCTCACCTTAGCTGGTGAGCTTTCCGGGTGAGCCGCATGTCCCAGACCCAAGTTCCCTGATGGTCGCAACTTGTACCTAGCCAGAAAGCACTCTAAACAGCGGATGCGAGTGTGGCCTGAACAGCTGCACAATTCCGGCCACTTCTCAACAGTTTTCTGCCCAAATCGAAATGGGCAGGAAACACGTGGGAATTGCCCAGAAGTCCCCAGCGAACCCCCTTCTGGTTGCTCAGGCCTTCAGGGGAGCCGCCTGAACCGAGATCCAGAGTGGTTGAGTCCGAACCTGACAAGGCAATGTGAGATGGCAATGGCACCCCAAGGCCACCAGAGGGCACTGCAGGGCAGAAAGCTGCCAACAAACGTGCAGGGAGGAAGTCACAGAATACCTTAGGAAAGAAGACCCTCTTTGGGCCCACTGGTGTCCTGCCAGGCCTCATCCAGCACAGAAGCCATGAGCCAGGGCATCCGGAGGAACCTGAAAACCCTCAGAAGGACAGGGCCTCCATGAAGCCAGAACTCTCCTGTTTCTTTTTGGGTATTAGACACTGCATTTTAGCTAGGGCCCAGGAAACTGGGGCTTTCCGAACTTACTTGCATGTGAGTCACCCTGGGAATTGGTTAAACTATGAATTCTGATCCAGTGAGGCCTGAGACCCAGATTACTGGCTACTAGGGGTTTCATCCTCTGGCAGGAGGCTAGGAGAGTTTTCTGTGGACAATCTGGGCAGGCCAAGAAATGACATCAAGTGTACCCTCGATGAATAGTTCAGCTAGCATGGCCCCCCTGTAAGTACAGAGTTCCTAATCTCTGCAGTGCGGACTTCATGAGCAGACTGCTAAGAACTGCATATATATGAGGAAAGCCTAACAGGTGGAAAATGAAAGAAACAGGGGAAAAAAAGCAACAATCCCCTTTTCTTCTTAAAGCATCAATATCCCCTGAAAGATAGAAGATGTTGTATGCACAAAACAAGAACAGCACACACAGCGCTTGGCTGCAGTGGGGAAGGAGGTGGTGGGGGAGTGGGGGATGGGGAGGCAGTCCCATGCCCACTGACAGCCCAGCTGGGTCCCACCTCAAGCCAGAGACCACCCCTGCCTCTCAGATTTCTGGCTCAGGGCCTTCTCCACTCCAACACAGTCCCGTGCAGGCTCAGTCCAAGTGTGGGAGGGAAGGGGGCATCAACACGCCGGGGTAATTCTCAGATCACAAGAGAAGAGACCCTGTGGATAAACGCCTTAGCCTCCTGTCCCTTTGCATGAACCAGGAGAAAACAGCACTGCAAATGTACAGAGGTGCAAAATCTGGAGAATGGAGGGGCTCAGAGGAAGATTCGGCAGCCCCTGGGCCCTGTGCAGGAAGGGAAAGGCAGGCAGGGAGCTGGCACATGCCCCAGGCACACCATGAGATCAGAGGAGAGGGGCTCCCCGCTGCCCACCTGAGCCAAGTGCGCTCCAGGAGGTGGTGGGCCCCCACTTCTGGAAGAGGTGTCAAATGAGACAGAAGGCACGTATCCACATGCATAAACATGGTCACGCACCTCATACACACACCTACGCCTGCACATACTACGCCTGCCCCCACGTAAATACATACATCACACACACATGTGCACACACACACACATCTCTGCCCTGGTCTGTCTTCTTAGGGTCTCTCCGGGTCCTTACATATTTGCAGTGTTTCCTCTATGTCCGTCTGTCTGCCTCATCTTCTCCCCTTCTCCCGCACACCATTTAGTGAGTTCGCATGTGTAAATCGCTGAATGCCTAGCACAGCTGAGCGCTCATTACCTGTTAGCTAGGATCGCTGGAGTTGGGTTTCTCCCTCACTCTGCTGCTGCGTGTCTCTCTGATGTCTCTGTCCGTTGCCCTCGATGGCTCTGTCTCTGTCTCTCCCTCCCATGGCTATCTCAGTCTCTCCATGGCCACTCTTTCCCTCTGCCTCTTGCTCTCTTCCTCTTTGTCTCTGTAGGTCTCTCTCCCAAACCCTCTCTCACCCAGTGACTCCCCCCTCCATCCTCAGTCTCTGCTCCCCACCTCAGGCCCTTTCCCCTCCAATCTAGGGATAAATCTCACCCTGAGCTGGACCCAGAACCTCAAGGACAGCCCTCCCGGCCTCCTCCGTGTCTCCCAGACCAGGCTGCCTGAGGGCTGCTCTGTCCCTCATGCTCCTGACTCCGGAGGCAGAGAGCGGATGTCATATGCATAAAATGAGGCTGATAGGGAGATAAAAGAAGTTCACATCCGTTAGGTATTCAGCATCTGGTCCCAGGCGAGTGCCACAAGGCATTGGCCATTTCTAGGATCCTCTTGTCTTTAACTCAGCACACAGATGCTCCGCTGGGCATCCAGGGACCACACAGTGGCTCATTCCAAGGTGGGGCTGAAGCGTGGGTTCCAGCTCTCAGAGCTGTGAGGCCCTGGAGGAGGTCAGTGGGGGCTGGGGAGCCCCTCTGAAGACCAGGGGAGAGCACAGAGCTTGACCCTGACAGAGGAAGATAAGGCTAGTGTCAGATTTGCAGAATGGCACAATCCCAAAGGAGGAGGAAAGTACTGTGGGGTGGGGCAAGGAGGTCCTGGCAAGACAGTGAGAGAGAAAGCTGAGGCGTGAGTGGGGATGAAGTCTAGTGGGAATGAAGGCGGTGAGGTGGGTCCAGCAGGGTGGGGATGTCCCTGCAGTAGCCAGCACCATGCCGGCAGCTCCTGGCTCTTCTTCAGCAGCATTGCTGGTCACAGAGCGCCCCGCAGTGGCCATCACCCTCTCTCAGGACACACATGGTGTTCGGAAGGTAGAGCCCAGCGTCCTGCTCCCGCCCCATACACCAAACATCAAAGAACAACGGTGTTGGCTCTGGAAATTACTGAGCTGGCAAATGTGCTTGTGGAATATGGCAAGAGTCTTAGAGTCCAATTTGCAAATCCACAGAAGCTGAGGACTCTGGGAACTTCTAGAAGATAGGAGTCCTCAAGACGGGCCCAGTTCCTTCCCAGATGTGGCCGGTGTGGTAAGAACCTGGTCTGGTTTTCAGATTCTTCTGAGGGAAGTGAGACCCTGGGTGGGGATGGGCTCAGAAGCCCTGCCGGCCCCGCACACCTGGATGCTGGTGGGTGGGCTCTTCAAGACGTGCCAAGCGAGTCTCCATCCGATGCGGGGCCCTGAGCTCCACCTCAGAGGGACAGCGCGGGGGCAAGCGGAGAACATGTTGATGAAAACCCACTGTGAGGGCCTTGCCCTCCTGCCCAGCTCGCTCTCCCACAGATGCTGGAATGGCTGCAGGGGCAGGAGTGACTCAGAGGGCAGGAGTCTTCCCTGGGGGAGGGTGATGAGGACACAAGAAGGATGGCAGCCATCCACAGGGGAGACTGGTGGGTGGTTGTGTGTGTCTCTGTGGAAGGGAAAGAGTGAGTTCTCCGTCACTGTGGGGTGTGCAAGCAGAAGCTGAGAGCTCCTGTAGGACGGCACAGAGGGGCTCCCGCAGCCCAACACACAGAGGGAAGTTGGTCTAGAGGAGGTCACCCCCGGGCTCCCCTGTAGTCCCAGACCGAGGGGGGGGGGCGTGACATGGGTGTGGCTGTTGGCATCTGGGAGGGGGCACAGCCAAGGGCAAGAATCAGGAGAGGGTAAGGAGCAGGGCCCACTGGGACAGTCGGTGAAGGCACCTGCAGTGGCTGTGTGGGCCTGGAGGGATTTCCTAGGCAGGGATGTCAGGCAAGAGGTTGGGGGCTGGGAGCGGGGCCCAAGGGAGGGACTGTTAGTGCCCACAGAGGAACGGCTGTATTCAAAGGTGGTGGAAGTGGGCTGAGGCGAGGTGCCTGCCTCAGGGACGCACAGGCTCAGCAGGTAGGGAACTGGAGAAGCACTGTGGGTCTAAACACCTAGGGTCCTGCAGGCCTTTGATGCTTCTTCCTTGGGAAGGGGAGGACCAGGAGCCAAGGAGGGTGAGACGCTTCTCTGCGGCTGTGGAGAAGGGTGGGTCATGTTACTGGGAGCATAGAGGACTTCCTGGCAGAGATGGCAGCAACTGGCCTGAGCCAGGACTTGTGTGCAGCAGGAAGAGGGGCACATGTGGGCGTTCTGGGAGGAAACATGGGCCTGGAACTAACTGCAGATGCCGATCCTGCCAGAGAGGCCAGCCCAGCTGAGCCCCGACCCGGACCACATGGCTACAGGAAGAGTGAGGGCGCATCTGTAATTAAGTGAGAAAGCCATTTCCCGCTATTGTCCGATGACTGATACACTGGAGAGAAAGCAAAGCAGTTTGCTTTGTAATGATAACTTTTGGATCTGAGGAAGGTGTCAGCTGTCATTTCTGCTGGCTGGCAAAATGCCGCTCTGCCACCACCCACCCCTACGGAGTGACGGTGCCATTTTAGACCTCAAAAGGCATAACTGCTTGTTTTTCCTTCAATACCACAGAGGAAAGAAATAGACCGCGGTAGCAAAGGCAGAACTCATCTGGAAGTCCATTAAGAGAGCCCGCCGGCTGGCTTTCAGACAACCAAGTAAAGCCTCTGACTCTTGCATGGCCCTTGGGGGCGGAGGTGTGGAGCAGGGGCACGCCAGGAATCCCAAAGGCGCTGGGAGAAGGGTATCAGGGATGGAGCCCGTGCAGTGCCCACCGTCTCCAAGAGCTGGCAGGAACAGGGAGCCCCAGAGCAGCAGGAGGGACTCTTAAAGACCATGGAGTCCACCCCTGCCCAGAATGACAGATGGGAAAACCGGGTCCGAGAGAGGGCTCGGAGCTCAGTGGTAACCCTGGGTGCTGCAATGTCAGCCAGAGATTAGGAGCCCGAAGGTGGCCAGCTGCACCACACAGGAGTGTGTGGCCTTGGGCGGGGTGAGCCCTCCCAGGCCAGCAGGTGGTATAAGGCCTGTGTTGCACAGCTCTCCTGCAAGGACCCCATCTCAGTGCTTCTCCTACATGGGGGAAGACTTCACCCTCTTCCAAGGCTTGGGGTGGGAGAGGGGGTGCATGTAAAGGAGGCTAGGAGGACCGGGTCCTGAAGGCCTCCAGCAATGTGCTCATTAGGTCTCAGGCTCTTTCTTTGCCTCAGTTTCCCCACTCACCCCAAAACAGCAAGGAGAGGCCTGAAGCTGAAAAGCAAAGGAGTCTGGATTTGGTTAGAAATGGGGTGCTGAGTTGGAGGCAGCCTGTCCAGTGTCTGCTTGGGCTGGAGCATCCGTTCCCTTGGAGATCCTTGCTGCCCTTATACTTGCTGTTTTGGGGGTCCTCATTCTGCGGCTGGCTCTCTGCTCCTTCTTTCACTCACCTCTTATCCCCACTGTTTCAAGAGGGCAGATTTATGAAGGAGAAAGTGCCTAACTCCCATGGAGGTCCACATGCAGAGGTGGGCTCACATCCGCCTTGAGCCATGGGATTTACAAACAAGGCTGTGTGGGGAGCTCTACTAAGCCCCAGCGATCATTTAGCTATCTGGAACTGTCCGTTCCACACCAGCCCTTCCCACTAGACCGCATGCTCCACAAGACTTAGTCTATCCCCAGCTCCTGGCACATGCTAGGTGTTTGGCAAGTAACTGCCAGGTGATTCAAACTATCTCCATTTTACAGATGTTAGAGCTGAGGCTCAGAGAAGTTAAGGAAGCTTCCTAGGACCACACAGTAAATAAGTGGCAGGCTGGGATTCTACCCTACAGCCACACCATCACACCTTCAAAGCGGGACCGGGTGACGGTAAGTGCAGGCGACTCAGGGGCTCGGCGCCCTGAGCATGTTCCGTACACCAGGGTGGAGCATCCAGGAAGATAGCTTCCAGAGTCTGCATAGCTCCACAGACAGACAGGTAGACCCGGGTTTGAATCCCAGCCCTGCTGTGCAAGCATCGCAAGTGAGCTGTTGGTTTCTGAATCTATAAAATGCAGGTGATCATAAAATCACTTCCCCTCACCAGACACCAGGCAGGTGTCTGTACGAGCGCCTTTTGGGTAGAGGGAACAGCCAGTCATAAAGACTGTGAGATGGGAGAGTGCCTGGCAAGTTCCAGGAATCGTGTGTAAACGTGCACAGGTATGTGTGTGTGTGTGTGTGTGTGTGTGTGTGGTTCATGCAGGCATCGGTGCATGCATATGCGTATGGAATGTGTAAGCTTTTCTTTGGCCTGTGTGTGTGAGTGTTGTTTGTGCAAGGATCTGTGTGCATGCACGCACACAGGGGATGTGTGTGACTGCAGGTGTGTGTGAGTGAGTGCCTGCATGTGTGGTGAGCCTCCTGGGCCACTGTAAGGCTCAGGCTCTTCCTCCGAGGGAGGTGGAAGTCATTCGAGGCACTTGGCATGGGAGAAACACCATCGGACGTAACCTTCAAGGCCCACACGAGGAGGCGACAGTGAAAGCAGCTCCCCGGGGACTTGGAGCCTCTGGGCTCTGGTTCCAGCCCCAGCACCACCCCCAACAGGGCCTAGGACTGCGGGGTGGCAAAGAGATGGGCTGGGGTGGCAGCAGAGAAAGAAGCGGTTGGGGTCCCCCTGCCCCCAGACCATTTCTTGGGTGTGTTACCATGGGAGAATAGTCACCGGAGAGCAGAATCACACTCAGGCAGGGCCTCAGCTCAGAGGGCTTTATAAATAATGCCCCGAATAATTAAAAAGAGACTGTCTGCTCCCCCTCCTCCTGCCTCCGGGGAGGGATATTCATCTGCAAATAAATTAAAACCAAATCCAGAGATTTGCATCACTCCAGCTCTGGGGCTGCTAGTAAGCAGGTCCCTTGAAGATGCCGTGTGGACTAGAGTGCAGGTATTCGAATTCGCTGCTCCAGGTACAGCCCCGCTGGGATGTCTGCTCTTCTGGGGGCAGAGGCTCTGTCCGCTCTGTGCTGGGGCATGGAGCACCTGCACGCAATTGAGGACCGGGGTCTGGAGACCCGCGTTCATCACTGAATCATGTTTCCATCTGAGTGGGTACTGTCCACACCGGCTGCTCAGGGTCTCTCGAGCGTCTCTGACCAGCTGAGCAGCCTTGGGAAGCCTCAGTTTGTTTTAGGGGAACAGAGAAGGCTATGACTGATCTACATGGAGTGATGACATGCCGGCATTGAAGGGGTTGATGTGACATGGCTTCAAAAAGGAAAAATAAATGGATATGCAAATTCAAGGTAGAATTACATTATGCAACCTAAAAATATCAGCAGACACCAGGCTGAGCCATGCTTCTGTAGAGCCAAGAAAACCTCAGAAGTCCCAAATGTATTGCACTCAGCCATCACAGGATGCTAACCCCACAATGTGGGTCCCAAGCTTATGACCTCCTCTAAACGTGATCACCTCCCAAAGGCCCCACTCCTAATACCATCATGGGGGTGGGTGAGGGCGCAAACACAGGAATCCCTTACTAGCAGTATGTGCACAATCTTTCCTCTGGCTCTCTCATACAGGAGTTTCCACAGAAGTTAAATGTGAGCAGAGTTTTGACGGGCAGTGAGGTCCCACTGTATCTTGTCCTTCTCCACAGATCCATCATTCTGTCCCCAGGGGGCGCACCCCTCCACTTAGGTTAGAGGAAACCCCTCACTGCTCCCGGGGCCCATCTCTGCCTCCGTGAACGGGACCACCTCCTGCAACTGGAATGGGGGCCGGGTGGGGGATGGCAAGAGGCCTGGTTTCTACGTCCCTGGGATAGGTCTCCCCACTCAGGGCTCACACAAAGAGAAGGTGGCAGGAAACAGGTTCAAGGTTCCCCACGTAAAAGGCAGAACAAAAAGACAAAAAACTGTTGAGTGCAACATAGGGCCGCCCCGACCTGGGCCCCCAGGCTCACAGCACAGGTGTTCCCTATGCCTCCACTGCAGGCAACAAAAAATAGCACTGGGACAGCTCACCTGCCAGGAAGGAGCATGGACAACAGCCAGGGAGCCACGGAGCAGGCTGGCAGCTGCACAGCTAAGCCCCTCAGGAAACAGGCAGAGAAACCATTCCAGAGAGGTCACGGGGCTGGTCAGAGGTGGCTGAAATCTGAGCTTCCTCTCCCTGTCCCACTGCCTTTCTCTGCTGAGTAAGAAAATGTCAGCAGGATACAGCTGAGCACCCCTGGTCCAGCATGGCCCGGACACCCAGGAAGTCTCGTTGGAGGCTGAATATCTGCATGGGTGGATGCATCAATAGACGGGAGGGAAGGAGGGAAGGAAGCAGTGAAGAGCGGACAGACGACAAATGGATGGATGGATGGATGGACGGATGGATGGACAGATGGACAGATGGATGGACGGATGGATGGACGGACGGGCAGACGGATGGATGGACGGGTGGACGGATGGATGGGTAGATGGCTGGGAGATGGCACTCTCATCTAAAAGGATACGATCAGGGCATGACTACATCCTCTCATCTTGACACTGACCAGAACAGCATGAGAGCTGGGAGGGAGTCCATGAATACCTATTCATTAATTTAAGGCAGTGTAAGAAGTCATCCCAAGTATGGCCTCAGGAGTCAGCCTGGCCGGATATTTCTACACTCTGACTTGCTCGCTGTATCATGTAGGGAAAGTTACTACACCTTCCCAAGTCCCAATTTCCTCATTTGTAAAGTGGGGATAATGAGAGTCCAACTCATGGGTGCTCACAAGGATTGAATGAGGGTATTCACATAAAATGTATAGCACAGTGCTTATCATATAGGAAGAACTAGAAAATAATATCACTAGTTATTACATATTATTAATTTCATGGTTATTTATGCACTTTTCTTTATTTGTAATAGCAAGGTAACTGTGACAACCCTTCTCAGTGTAAAAGCCGATGGCCTTATGGTAGCCCGTAGCCCACAGTACCTCATATGACCTTGCTTGGTATCTACACTGGTCCCATCTGTCTCCCCTTGATCAAAATGCACTCACTCCCTTGTGCCTCAGATATGCCACATGTGCCCTTCCCCAGACCCTTGTCTCCTGTTCTCAGTTCTCTGCCAGGCTCTTCCCCGAAAGAGCCCGTGGCTCAGTCCCTCACCTCCTTCAAGCCTGCTCAAATGTCCCCTTCTCAGTGAGACCTGCCCTCACTGCTTTGAAAACTGCACCATCCTGCCCCATCTGGGGCACCTCCAGTCTCCCTCCCCTCCTCCATTTCACCCCATAGCACCTACCTCCTTGTGACTTACTGTGCACTTGAATTAATCAACCTGTTTTTCCCCTGCCCCTCACAACAGAATCTCAAATCCATGAGAGTAACGATGTCTACCTCCTCTCTTCCCCGGAGCTACAATGGAGCCTGGCACATAGTAGGCACTCAATAAACAGTAGCTGAATAAACAAATAACGTGGCACAAGGGTGTGCTAAGCCTTACAACCTGTGCCCCCAAAGTCCAGTGATCCAAGTCGGAAGGAGACAGATGTCCAAAGGGAGGGAGAAACAGTTTTCAGGAGCCTAAAGAAGGCATCATGAAGGTGATGGGGCCTTTGCCCCATACCTTGGAGGGTGGGGAAGATATGCTTAGGTCCAGGAGGGGGAGGAGGGCATTCCAAGCTGGGGTTGACATCAACCAAGGCCCTGCAGAGAAGAGGAAGAAGCTCAGGGGCCTGGAGCACAGGGATCCCCCAAGCCAGGCCAGCCCTGGAGGAGTGCCAGGAAAGAGGTGCAGTAGGCCGTGGGGCCACAAGCCAAGGTTTTGCAGAGACTGTAAGAGAGGGTGTAGGTCAGAGGCAGCCCTGGGGAGTCCCATCCCAGCTAGGAAGCCAGACCCCAGGGAGACAGAACGAGCTTTCTCATCAGAGCTGCGGGAAGGATGGATTGCCTTCCCTGAGGAGGCTCAGAAGTGAACATTACCGCCAGCCCTCTTCTGCACCTCATTGCAGAAACTACACATTCTCAGCCCATGCTGGATGAGAGTGGGAAGGCAGAAAACCCACTAGGGTGATTGAAGCCCTTCACTCTAGATGAATTACACCTCTAAGTGGCCCCCCACCCACCCTGCCTGGCGTGATGCCTCCCCCTTTGAGCAGGAACCAGAGGAAGCTGCTGATTAGAAGGCGGCTTGACTGCTGGGTCCAGCCCCACTCGGCTCCCGTGGGTCTGAGTTTGACAAGGACTGATGGGATTGGGGGGAGGGGCAGTGCATGGCCGCTGGTGGTGGAGAGGCAGTGAGCACTCAAGGGCAGCCAGAATGAGCTTCAGCTCTGGAGTCAGATGGAGGTTCCAGGGTCAGAACCTGGCTCTGCCACTTCCCGGCACTGGGCAACGCCTTCAATGTCTCTGAGTCCCATTTTCCACAACGGGAGTGGTGGGAACCTGTCCCAGACTGGGCCACATTGACACCCCAGGGTTTGCAACTGGGACTCACAAAAACTGAGGTTAGTTGAAGTTGGGGTGCTGAGGGTGCCATCCTAGAACAGCCTCATGGAGTCCATGAACAGAAAAAAAAAAAAAAAAAACAGAGGGAGCAGGCATACTAGGGAAACCATGGTGCCCCCCAGGAAAGCCAGGGGGAGCCAGCCTAAGTTTTGGGTGGTTCCCCAATCCAGACCTTCCCTCTGCTGCATTTCCTGATGCTGGGTTCCCTGAGATACCCCTGTAAGACCTCTCCTTATAATCCATTCTCCTTTCCTCAGTCTGATTTGAGACGATGTCAGTTTCCTGGTAGACTGTGTTCCCAGAGACCACAACAATCTCTCCCAGACCACAAACTCTTTGGCAATGGGCCCTGGCCACCACCTGCCTCCCAACCAAGGGGTGATGTCTGTTTCCCCCTCCAGACCCTGTGATGGGTTTAGTCAATAGCATGAGACATCAATGAAACTGAGGGGCTTCTAGGTACCAGCATTAAGACCTGACAGCTTTCCACTCTCGCATCCTGGAGGCAGCCAGCTGTCAGGTAAAAACTGTCACTACCCAGAGGCCACCATGCTGCAAGGAAGCCTGATCTAAACCACTTGGAGAGGCCCCAGAGAGATGCCCAGCACAGTCCAGTCTCCAGACACATGAATGAAGAAGGCTTCCTGAATATTCTAGCCCTAGCAGACAACTCATGGAGCTGACCATTGACAACTGAGCTGTCCCCATTGAACCCTCCCCAAAATAAAAAGCCTGAGCAAACAAATGACTGTGGGTGTTTTAACCATTACACTTTGGTGTATTTTATTATGCAATAACAAATCACTGAAACATTGCAACCTAAAACCATAATCCTCACAACTCCCATCCACTGGGTTCCTAATAGCAACAGCTCTGACAGTGAGAAACACCCAGTTAGGGTGAGACCCCATGCTGAGTGCATGAAGGCCTTGATTTTCCATCTCAGCCTCATCTCTGATTGGCTGTGTGACCCTATTGTCCTAAGTGTCTGAAGGGCCTTCCTCACCCTGCACCCTACCCAGGTCCCATGAGCATTGCTCCTGGACCAGCCTAGTGATCTGGAACCTCACACAACAATCTTCCCTGAACTATCCACACTACTCTTCTCCTCCAGCAGATCTTTACCAAACACCTAATTCGTTCAATGAGCACTTCCTCTACAAATGGCCAATAACTGTATGAAAATATGCTCAGCCTCATGAGTAATCAGGGAAATGCAAATTAAAGCAGGAATGTGATTCACCTTCCTGTTTATCAGGTTGGCATAATGAAGATTGATCATAACTGCTACACAGAGGGGTAGGGCATATCAGAGGTCTTGGGTGCTGGGAAGCAAGCAATCTGCAAGTCATTTTAGGAGCATATACTAAAATACAAAATGCCTGTGGGGCTCAGTTGGTTAAGAATCTGCCTTTGGCTCAGGTCATGATCCTGGGGCCCTGGGATCAAGCCCCACATCGGGCTCCCTGCTCAGTGGGAAGCCTGCTTCTCCCTGTCCTGCTGCTGCTCCCTCTGTTTGTGCTCACTCTTTCTTTCTCTCTCTCTCTCTGTCAAATAAATAAGTAAAATCTTTTAAAAAAATACAAAATGTCTGTGTTCTCCAATTTAGTAATCCCACTTCTGAGTGTACCCCAGAGAAATATTTATACATTAGAGAAGGACACATGTGCAAAAATGTTCCTGCAACATTGTCAGTAGCTGTAAAACTGTGGAATGAACCACACTCCCATTAGCAAGAGCGGTGTGTCCTTGCTCTGCTACACCAGGCTGCCATTACTGTAAGTGGTATTTTACACCACATTCACACCATAACATAGGAAATACACATAGATAATGTACGTAAGTGACACACAGCACCAAAGTGCTGGCACTAGAAGGTCTCTAAGACATATTGTCAAGTAAAGAGCATGTTTCCAGTATTTTATTTGTGTAAACAACTCATGAAATAGAAAAACTCACTGTAAAGGCAAAATTTATGGTATGGAAAGGAACTCAGGAAACACAGGAAGTATTCTGTGGGGACATGGATGGTATTGGGAATGTTTGTCTTACTTTCATTTTTTGACTAATGCGTTTGTGTGTATTTCTTATGCTTTTAAATATAATTTTTAAAGTAAACACTTATGAATACTCATGGATGCTTCCAGGTTGTTGAGGGCAGCTGCTGGGGTCCAGGCTGAAGAGAGACCTGGAATAGGAGGCTCAGATCTGGGGCTGGAGGAGCACAGGAGTGGGGAGATCACTGTGAGCTGGAATTGATGAGGGAACAGAAGGCTGGCTGAGGACAAAGCAAAAGCTGACACCCTATATTTTGGAGTCAAGATGACGGAGGAGTAGCAGACTAAGATGACATCAGGCCACAGGAGTTCAGCTAGATAGTTATCAAACCATTCTGAACACCTACAAACCCAACAGGAGATTAAAAAGAAGAAGATCAGCAATTCTAGAAACAGAAAATCTACCACTTTCTGAAAGGTAGGAAATGTGGAGAAGTGAATCCGAAACAATGAGAAGATAGACTGTGGTGGGGAGGAGCTGGCTCCCAGAAAGTGGTGGAGCAATGGAGCACAAAATCAACTTTTAGAAGTCTGCTCCACTGACGGGTGTTGTTCCAGAGGCTAAGTGGGAGTGGAGCCCTTGTGGGGACAGTGTGGTCTCAGGTCCTGCAGAATCACAGAAGGAATCGGGGGTGTCTGAGTGTAGCAGAGCTTTCAGGTATCTGAGCAGGAAAGCCAACTACAGAGATGGAGCCAAGCAGTGAGCTCTCAGCTCAGGGTTACCTTAAATCATGATCCATGGCACAGTTGGACCACTGCTCTTTGAGCAGGGACCCCACAAGTGGCAGATCCATGGAGACCTACCTTCAGCCACCAGAAAAGCAGAGCGCCAGGGATCTGCTGGGTTTGGAGACTCCAGGTGGGGCCATGTGCCAGAGAAAGAAACACTTGATTACAGGCCCAGTGAGTTCGGAGCACGGAGCATGGCCAGAGACCAGGGAGACTGGAGTGATAGACCACTTTTCTCTGAGGTTGCATTGAGGAGGGGGCCCCAAGCTCTCGGCTCCTCTGGGCCAGAGATTGGGAGGCCGCCATTTTCATTCTTGTCCTCCAGAGCTCTATGGAAAGCGTTCAGGGAACAAAAGCTCCCAAGAGCAAACCTGAGCAGATTATTTAGCCCGGCCCCTGGCAAGGGCAGTGCAATTCCGCCTTGGGCAAAGACACTTGAGAATCACTACAACAGGCCCCTCCCCCAGAAGATCAGCAAGAACATCCAGCCAAGACTAAGCTCACTGATCAAGGAAAACAGC
Source organism: Martes martes (assembly GCF_963455335.1). Taxonomy (NCBI): domain Eukaryota; kingdom Metazoa; phylum Chordata; class Mammalia; order Carnivora; family Mustelidae; genus Martes; species Martes martes. The sequence continues at coordinate 62,865,907 of NC_137899.1, read as the reverse complement.
AGAATTCCAGAGGAGGAGAAAGCAAAGCATGGAATTCATGGATTTCTCCCCATGATTCTTTAGTCTTGCAAAGTTAACTAAATTTTTTTAATTTTATTTTTTTCTTATTCTAATTTTTTTAACTTTTCCTCTTTCCTCTATTAACCTTTTTAACTAGTTTATCTTAACAATGCCTTCCTAAAAAGTATATATATTTTTAAACCTTCATTATTATAGTCACATTTTATCCTTCATTGTATCTGACTTTATTTTTTATATACATATAGGGTTTTTTCCTATAAAAAATTTTGGGATACAATTTCTTCCAACAGATCAAAATATACCCTAAATCTAGCACAGGGCTTTGTTCTAGTCTCCAGCCTGAACAAATTGTCTCCACTTTATTTTTCTAACCAACTTATCTTATCAATTCCTTTTTTAGATTTTTTTTTTTAATTTTCATATTTACAGTCATATTCCACCCCTTCATTATGTTTACTCTTATTTTGGTATATATATAAAAGTTTTTCTTTCTTTAAAATTTTGGGAGGCAGTTTCTTCTAAGAGACCAAAATACACCCAAAATCAAGTGGGTGGCTCTGTTCTATTCACCAGTTTAATATATATATATATATATTTTTTATTTTTTTGAATTTCTTTTTCCCCTTTTTTCTCCCCCTGATTTGGGGTCTCTTCTGATTTGGTTAGCATACATTTTTCTGGGGTCTTTGCCACCCTTTTAGTATTTTATTCTCTTGTTCATATATTCTTATCTGGATAAAATGATGAGGCAGAAAAACTCACCAAAAAAAAAAAAAAAAAAAGAACAAGAGGCAGTACCAAAGGCTAGAGATCTAATCAATACAGACATTGATAATATGTCAGATCTAGAGTTCAGAATGACAATTCTCAAGGTGCTAGTTGGGCTCAAAAAAGGCATGGAAGATATTAGAGAAACCCTGTCTGGAGAAATAAAAGCCCTTTCTGGAGAAATAAAAGAACTAAAATCTAACCAAGCTGAAATTAAAAAAGCTAGTAGTGAGGTGCAATCAAAAATAGAGGCTCTTACTGCTAAGATAAATGAGGCAGAAGAGAGAATTAGTGATATAGAAGACCAAATGATGGAGAATAAAGAAGCTTAGCAAAAAAGAGACAAACAACTACTGGACTATGAGGGGAAAATTCGAGAGATAAGTGATACCATAAGATGAAACAATATTAAAATAATTGGGATTCCAGAAGAAGAAGAAAGAGAGAGGGGGGCAGAAGGTATATTGGAGTGAATTATAGTAGAGAATTTCCCTAATATGTCAAAGGAAACAAGTATCAAAATCCAGGAGGCACAGAGAACCCCCCCTCAAAATCGCACCCAATCATCAAATAGTAAAACTTACAAGTCTTAGTGACAAAGAGAAAATCCTGAGAGCAGCTCAGACAAGAAGTCTGTAACATACAATGGTAAAAATATTAGATTGGCAACAGACTTATCCACAGAGACCTGGCAGACCAGAAAGAACTGGCATGATATATTCACGCTAAATGAGAAAAATATGCAGCCAAGAATACTATATCCAGCTAGGCTATCATTGAAAATAGAATCAGAGATTAAAAAGCTTCCAGGACAAACAAAAACTAAAAGAATTTGTAAACACCAAACCAGCCCTAGAGGAAATATTGAAAGGGGTCCTCTAAGCAGAGAGAGAGCCTAAAAGTAGTAGACCAGAAAGAAATATACAGTAACAGTCACTGTACAGGCAATACAATGGCACTAAATTCATATCTTTCAATAGTTACCCTGAATGTGAATGGGCTAAATGCCCCAATCAAAAGAACACAGGGTATCATAATGGATAAAAAACAAAACCCATCAATATGCTATCTACAAGAAACTCATTTTAGATGTAAAGACACCTCCAGATTTAAAGTGAGGGGGTGGAAAACAATTTACCATGCTAATGGACATCAAAAGAAAGCTGGGATGGCAATCCTTATATCAGATAAATTAGATTTAAAGCCAAAGACTATAATAAGAGATGAGGAAGGACACTATATCATACTCAAAAGGTCTGTCCAACAAGAATATCTAACAATTTTAAATATCTATGCCCCTAACATGGGAGCAGCCAACTATATAAACCAATTAACAACAAAATCAAAGGAACACATTGACAGTAATACAATAATAGTAGGGGACTTTAACACCCCCCTCACTGAAATGGACAGATCATCCAAGCAAAAGATCAAAAAGGAAATAAAGGCCTTAAATGACATACTGGACCAGATGGACATCACAGATATATTCAGAACATTCCATCCCAAAGCAACAGAATACACATTCTTCTCTAGTGCACATGGCACATTCTCCAGAATAGGTCACATCCTGGGTCACAAATCAGGTATCAACCAGCACCAAAAGACTGGGATCATTCCCTGCATATTTTCAGACCACAATGCTCTGAAGCTAGAACTCAATCACAAGAGGAAAGTTGGAAAGAACTCAAATACATGGAGGCTAAAGAGCATCCTACTAAAGAATGAATGGGTCAACCAGGAAATTAAAGAAGAACTGAAAAAATTCATTGGAACAAATGATAATGAAAACACAACTGTTCAAAGTCTGTGGGACACAGCAAAGGCAGTCTTGAGAAGAAAGTATATAGTGATACAAGCCTTTCTCAAGAAACAAGACTTTCTCAAGTACACAACCTAACCCTACACCTAAAGGAGCTGGAGAAAGAACAGCAAAGAAAGCCTAAACCCAGCAGGAGAAGAGAAATAATAAAGATCAGAGCAGAAATCAATGAAATAGGAACCAAAAAAACAGTAGAACAAATCAATGAAACTAGGAGCTGGTTCTTTGAAAGAATTAATAAGACGGATAAACCCCTGGCCAGACTTATCAAAAAGAAAAGTTAAAGGACCCAAATGAATAAAATCATGAATGAAAGAGGAGAGATCATAACCAACACCAAAGAAATACAAACAATTTTAAGAACATATTATGAGCAACTATACGCCAGCAAATTTGACAATCTGGAAGAAATGGATACATTCCTAGAGACATACAAACTACCAAAACTGAACCAGAAAGAAATAGAAAACCTGAACAGACCCATAACCAGTAAGGAGATTGAAGAAATCATCAAAAATCTCCCAACAAGAGCCCAGGGCCAGACAGCTTCCCAGGGGAATTCTACCAAACATTTAAAGAAGAATTAATACCTATTCTCCTGAAACTGTTCAAAAAAATAGAAATGGGGGTGCCTGGGTGGCTCAGTGGGTTAAGCCTCTGCCTTTGGCTTGGGTCATGATCTCAGGGTCCTGGGATCGAGCCCCACGTCAGGCTCTCTGCTCAGCGGGGAGCCTGCTTCCCCCTCTCTTCTCTATGCCTGCCTCTCTGCCTACTTGTGATCTCTGTCTGTCAAATAAATAAATAAAATCTTAAAAAAAAAATAGAAATGGAAGGAAAACTGCCAAACTCATTTTATGAAGTCAGCATTACCTTGATCCCAAAACCAGACAAAGACTCCATCAAAAAAGAGAATTACCAATATCCTTGGTGAACATGGATGCGAAAATCATCACCAAAATACTAGCCAATAGGATCCAACAGTACATTAAAAGGATCATTCACCACAACCAAGTGGGATTTATTCCAGGGCTGCAAGGTTGGTTCAACATCCACAAATCAATCAATGTGATACAATACATTAATAAAAGAAAGAACAAGAACCATATGATACTCTCAATAGATGATGAAAAAGCATTTGACAAAGTACAGCATCCTTTCTTGATCAAAACTCTTCAAAGTGTAGGGATAGAGGGTACATACCTCAATATCATCAAAGCCATCTATGAAAAACCCACAGCGAATATCATCCTCCATGGAGAAAAACTGAGAACTTTTCCACTAAGGTCAGGAACACAGCAGGGATATCCATTATCACCGCTGCTATTCAGCGTAGTACTAGAAGTCCTAGCCTCAGCCATCAGACAACACAAGGAAATTAAAGGCATCCAAATCAGCAAAGAAGAAGTCAAACTCTCACTCTTTGCAGATGATATGGTACTTTATGTGGAAAACCCAGAAGACTCTACTCCAAATCTGCTAGAACTTGTACAGGAATTCAGTAAAATGTCAGGATATAAAATCGATGCACAAAAATCAGTTGCATTTCTATACACCAACAACAAGACAGAAGAAAGAGAAATTAAGCTGTCAATCCCATTTACAATTGCACCCAAAACCATAAGATACCTAGGAATAAACCTGACTAAAGAGGCAAAGAATCTGTACTCAGAAAACTATAAAGTACTCATGAAAGAAATTGAGGAAGACACAAAGACATAGAAAAATGTTCCATGCTCATGGATTGGAAGAACAAATATTGTGAAAATGTTTATGTTACCTAAAGCAATCTACACATTTAATGCAATCCCTATCAAAATACCATCAATTTTTTCCAAAGAAATGGAACAAATAATCTTAAAATTTATATGAAAAAAAAAACTCAAATAGCCAGAAGAATGTTGAAAAAGAAAGCCAAAGTTGGTGGAATCACAATTCCAGACTTCAAGCTCTATTATAAAGCTGTCATCATCAAGACAGTATGGTACTGGCACAAAAAGAGACACATAGATCAATGGAATGGAATAGAGAGCCCAGAAATAGACCCTCAACTCTATGGTCAACTAAGCTTTGACAAAGCAGGAAAGAATGTCCAATGGAAAAAAGACAGTCTCTTCAACAAGTGGTGTTGGAAAAATTGGACAGCTGCATGCAGAAAAATGAAACTGGACCATTTCCTTACACCACACACAAAAATAGACTCCAAATGGATGAACAACCCCAATGTGAGACAGGAATCCATCAAAATCCTTGAGGAGAACACAGGCAGGAACCTCCTCGACCTCAGCTGCAGCAACTTCTTCCTAGAAACATCACCAAAGGCAAGGGAAGCAAGGGCAAAAATGAACTATTGGGACTTCATCAAGATCAAAAGCTTTTGCACAGCAAAGGAAACAGTCAACAAAACCAAAAGACAACCAACAGAATGGGAGAAGATATTTGCAAATGACATATCAGATAAAGGGCTAGTATCCAAAATCTATAAAGAACTTACCAAACTCAACACCCAAAGAACAAATAATCCAATCAAGAAATGGGCAGAGGACATGAACAGACATTTCTGCAAAGAAGACATCCAGATGGCCAACAGACACATGAATAAGTGCTCCACATCGCTTGGCATCAGGGAAATAAAAATCAAAACCACAATGAGTTACCACCTTGGTCCAGTCAGAATAGCTAAAATTAATAAGTCAGGAAATGACAGATGTTGGCAAGGATGCAGAGAAAGGGGAAGCCTCCTACGCTGTTGGTGGGAATGCAAGCTGGTGCAGCCACTCTGGAAAACAGCATGGAAGTTCCTCAAAAAGTTGAAAATAGAGCTACCCTACAACCCAGCAATCGCACTACTGGGTATTTACCCTAAAGATACAAATGTAGTGATCCGAAGGGGCATGCGCACCCGAATGTTTATAGAAGCAATGTCCACCATAGCCAGACTATGGAAAGAACCTAGATGTCCATCAACAGATGAATGGATAAAGAAGATGTGGTGTATATATACAATGGAATACTATGCAGTCATCAAAAGAAATGAAATCTTGCCATTTGCAATGACATGGATGAAACTAGAGGATATTACGGTGAGCGAAATAAGTCAATCAGAGAAAGACAATTATCATATGATTTCCCTGATATGAGGAATTTGAGAGGCAAAGTGGGGGTTTGGGGAGTAGGAAGGAAAAAATGAAATAAGATGGGATCGGGAGGGAGACAAACCATAAGAGACTCTAAATCTCACAAAACAAACTGAGGGTTGCTGGGGGGAGGGGGGTATGGAGAGGGTGGTTGGGTTATGGACACTGGGGAGAGTATGTGCTATGGTGAGTGCTGTGAACTGTGTAACCCTGACAATTCACAGACCTGTACCCCTGGGGCAAATAATACATTATATGTTAATTAAAAAATCAATAGAATTTTTAAAAAAATTTAAAAACCTGATACCCTGAAACCTTCCCCCACCCTCACTCCTGGGTGGGACATACGTGACATTCTTTAGGAATCTCCCAACTATCTTAATGTTAATACCTTGCTAAGAAGGGAAAAACTACCTTGACAATGCAAGGCCTCTGGTATCTGGTATCTGTGTAGGTCCTCTTTAGCATAGGAAAGTTCTATTGAAACCTCCTTTGTCCTTACCTCCCCCAACCCCAGCCCACGTAACTGCCACCCCTCACAACCTGAGGGCAGCAGCACTTTTCTGCCCATGGGTCCTGAGCCCGTGCTTTAATAAACCACCATTTTGCACCAAAGATGTCTCAAGAATTATTTCTTGGTCATCGGCCCTGGACTCCACCCCCACTGAACCTCACTTATATTCTAAAACTTCATCAGAATGGTCAAGGAGGGCAACCTGGAGGAGGGATCCCTCCAAGGCTGGTGAGACCTGAGTGGCTGAAGAGGAGGAGCTGTCCGAGCAGAAGCTGGGTGCCCAGCCCCTGGGAAGCTGCACAGGGAGCTTCTGGCCCAAATAGGACATGGGGCTGGGGAAGCTGGGAGAGTCAGTCCTGCCCCCAGCCTCTCCTGTGCTGTGATTTCTCTGGCTGCTGAAAAGTCCTGGTTGTCCTGCCTGTGATGTTGGGGACTAGGACGCAGGAGAGCAGAGATGCGGGGCTTGACGGGTCCCCATTGCTCGAGTCCCAGGACCACACACACACACATACACAGCCTCTCCTGTCCCACAAGAAGACTTCACATTCATCCCCATGGTTCCCTGTTGGTTCGTGTTATTTTGCATGTTCTTTGTTAAATCACACATCCATTTTCCACCTATTGCCTATGGGCCCAGCACTCTGTCTCAGCCACCTGCTCTCCTTTAGTGGCCAAAGTCGCTAGAGCTGAAATGGCCCTCAGAGTTCATCTAGCCCAAATTTCACCCATACAGACACCAGGAAGAGGGTGACTTGCCCAGAGACGCACGGCAGGCCAGTACCAGGAGGAGGAAGGTGCCAGCCCGTCCCCCCAACCCTCCTCCCCTCCTCTCCCCTCCATCTGCTTCTTCCCTGCAACTCTCCGAGCCCCGACATTGCACCTATGTGCAGAGAGAGATCAAAACACTTGGCTCAACAAATGATGGAATAAATGAATAAATGAGTGATGACTAAGCTAAAAATAGGCAATGCTGGATTTCTCATCAGAGAAAAAGAAGAAGGATTGTGAGAGAGAGAGAGAGATTGAAAGAGACTGTCCACTCCACAGCTGTAAAGAGATTTTCACCCTCCTCTTGGTGTGCCTGCGTGAGCAGGGCTGGGGAGGGGAAAGGCTCCAGGCCTTGGGGGGTATGTTTGGGGGGGTTCCAGGATTAGATACTCACCAGATCAGTACGTGTACATCTGTGCCTATCGGGCCCAGCCCTGAGCACTGTTGGGAGATGAACAGACCTTGACCTTAAGGAACTCAGTCAAGGACAATAGCTCCTAAACTTGAGCCCTGCGTCAGAATAACCTTGAGGATTGTTGCGCCCATCTGGAGACTTCCTGGTGCAGTAGTTGTGAGGCAGAGCAGAAAGGCTGCATTTCTAACAGGTGCCCAGGTCCTGCTGATGTTGCTGATCTAGAGCAGCAGTGCTTCTCAGTCCTGGCCGCTAGGCAGACTCACCTGGGAGGCTGTGAAACCACCCAGCGCCCAGCCTGCTTCCTTAACCAATTACATCAGAATCTCTGGAGAAGAGAACGCAGGCAGCAGAGCTCCTCACACTTCATCTAAGGTGTGGACTGGTATTTTTTCTTCATTATTGTCAATCAGTTGTAGAGCAGCACTTTGGAGAAATATGCACCCATAAAATAGAGTTCTAGAAAAAATGAAATAAGCCACAAAGTTGCATAAATATAGAGTCGCATTTTAATTATTAGATTTAGCAAGCATAATACTACTCTGTCAATTGCCATAGAAGTTTCTTTAGGCTTCCTCTCAATTTCTTTTCTGGTCGCAGACTGGTAGCCAAAAGTCTGCAAACTGAGGCATCTTTGGACACCTGATGTGAGCAGCCCTAGGCTAGACCTCTAACTCTCAGGCTCAGTCAAAGCCAGACAGAGATGACCAACAGCCTAACCTGCTCCTGAGAGTCAAGTCTACAATTCTCAAATCTGGATGAGCATCGGATCCCCTTTCCCCTATCCATAGGGTCCATCCCGATACTAGCCAGAGTTGGGGGAATTTCTGAAATACTTCTCAAAAACATCACTACTGGGAAAATCAGTAAGAGGAGGCTTGCAAACGGAGAAAAATACTATTTTCTTGCAGTCAGATTCTGGGTTGTAAAGTCATCAATTCTGTTTTCTGGCTTTAAACCTATCACTAACTAGCTAAGAGACAAATATTTCCCTGGGTGTAATTTTTTTTTAAGATTATTATTTATTTATTTGACAGACAGAGACCACAAGTAGGCAGAGAGGCAGGCAGAGAGAGAGGAGGAAGCAGGCTCCCTGCTGAGCAGAGAGCCCGAGAGAGGCTTTAACCCACTGAGCCACACAGGCACCCCACCCTGGGTGTCATTTTTCCTTACTATGAATTGGGCAGAAAGGCATCTCTGGCCATGTCGTTTCTGTGGTTCCAATGATCTGGAAAATGCATATTGCCCCCATCGATTCGGTCATCCTTGGCTGGGACAGAAATCATGGTGAGATCTTCTCAGAAAGAATTCTCCAACTCAATGGTCACACAGCTGAGAGGTCTGAGTATTAAACTAATGGCTACTGTCCCTCAATAGGTGCATCCTGGAAGCCCCTCAGTGCCAACTTGAGTTGTGTTTGCCTTTTCCTAAAGGCGAGTTGTTGATTCTTTGACATTCAAACCCAAGATCAGGTCACAGTCATGGACAGAGAAACAAATCTAGAAAGCAACACACCCTCTCATCTTGAGGGATTGAAGTCCCGGCTCTGGGACTTCCCCTCGCTGGGCCTCAATTTCCATATCTACAAGGAGAGGAATTAAACCAGACACTCTCTAAAGTCACTTGAAAGCTCTATATTAATTTGCCAATTATTGCTAGACTTTAATCACAACACAAACATCAGTAAAAGATTGATGTCACGTCCAGTCTTGACCATCAGAAACAGGTGGCTGGGTGATGTTCATCTTGGCCACCTTCTCCCCTCACTTTCCCATATAAAGCCTGTCACCGTGGCAACTAGAAGGGCTGAGTGTGTGATGGGCCCGTCACTGTACTAACCATACTACTGTCCTTAACCCCTGTTATCCTCAGAGGAGGTAGGGACTGTAACACTTTACATGGGGGAATTGTGACCCGGAGAACTGAAAGAAGTTGTCCAAGGTCATGCAGCTAGAATGCAGCAGACACAATTCTAACCGGGCAATCCGGCCTCCGTCAACTCCTGTTGAGCCCCTACTGTATGCATACGATACAACATTGTGCACAGAAGCCATATTTGGGGTCCCCTGTGATGGTAATTATGCTATGTTAAAAACCCATTGCTCCTTCTTCCCAAGCAGCCTGGGGGAACGCAGGACAATGTGAATTCCTTCTGTCCATACTCTATATACATGCCAAAGAGAACAGTAGCAGATCATGTGGGGAGACGTAGTTCTCCATACAGATATTGCCTATCGTCTCGGAATGCATGGCCCCAGTACTAAGTTGGAGAGCGCTATGTTTCTTTTTTTTTTTTTTTAAGATTTTATTTATTTATTTGACAGAGATCACAAGTAGGCAGAGAGGCAGGCAGAGAGAGAGAGAGGAGGACGCAGACTCCCTGCTGAGCAGAGAGCCCCATGCGGGGCTTGATCCCAGGACCCCGATATCATGACCTGAGCCGAAGGCAGAGGCTTTAACCCACTGAGCCACCGAGGCACCCCGAGAGTACTATGTTTCTTAAGGGAAGAAAAAGCTTTTGAGTGAAATTCCAATTCTTCCTTCATGAACAACCTCCGGGTAAGACTGGCCAGAAAAGACAGGTGCTTGATGCCCAGGTGGGCTCAGAACTCTGAGAACTGGGTGGGAGATTTCATAGCAAACACTTTGTAACTTCATAGCAAACACTTTGTAAACAAGAGTGCTATTTCTAAGGATATGCAGACCTTAGGGGGCCGGTCCTGCAGACAGAGAGTACAGTATTAAGGGCAGGGCCTCCTAACCCAAACTACCTGGGTTCAACTCCTGGGTCCACCACTTATTGGATCTGTGACCTTGGGCCCATTACCTAATCTCTCTGGGCTTCAGTTTCCTCATTCCCAGAAGAGGCAACAGTAAGGTTTCTGGGAATATGTAAGTCCATCAGCTGTCAGTATTTCAACACCGGGTAAGTCACAAAGCCTGCTGTTTGGAAAGACAGAAGTCAAGGGGTTAAGTGTGGGATTCCACTTTCTCATTAAATATGCTTCCTTCTGAGAACAGTGTGATGGCCTTCCCTGACTACAAAGTGATGGGAACTCCGGTTTTCCCCTTTTCCTCTCTACCATCTAACTATACCCATCTGTGGGTTCCTTTTGCCTCTCCTTGTTTGCTGTTCTCTCCCAGCGGGGGAGTCAGGCTGAGAAGGGGACCTAGAGTTTCCCTCTGCTTCTCTTCCCCCACTTCTTATCCTCCTGGATCAGCCTGGGTCACCTCTTCTTTTCCCCCTTGAGAAGAACTGACACAGGGCCAGGCCCCCCAGGAAGGATCAGGGGAAGGGCTAAACTCATACCAGCTGACCACAGGTGACAAGGTCACTGTGAAAACATCCTAGATGACTCCAGCACAGCTCATCTGCAAAGCTGACTACAGAGTATGGCCTCTACCAGCCTAAAAGGGCTGACCTTCTCCCTGATGCCTGCTAGGATTCTGCAAAAGCCTGGCTGGGGTTTGATTTCTGTGCTTTGTCCCAGTCTGACCCAGAAGCAGATCTCCCACCACCCCTGGCAGGCTTGGATGTGGGGGATCCCCAGGTCTCCAGGCTCCAGGCCCTCAATGAACCCAGAGACTTCACTCTCTCTGCAGCCTCTAGCCTCCAAGTCTCCAACTGGAACTGGGGACTGTGAGGCTGTGCAGTGAGGCGGGGACATCTTAGACCCAGGGGGCAGGAGGTCTGTGGTCTCCCTTATGGTACCATTGCTCAAATGCCCAGACTAACCCACCCAAATCCAGGCCTGAAGGAAAGACTTTCCCAACCCTCAAAGCAAACCATAACCTACCTCCCCCTGCTAAAGGCCAATTCCTACATTTTAAAGTATTTTTCTTACTATTCGAAGTAACAGATACCTTTCCAAAATACTGAAAAGTACAAAGAAAAAAGTAAGACATCATTGATATTCCCATAACCCAGAGTTATCTGTGTCTGACACCGTGGTTCTATCCTCTTGAAATAGACATATTAGAGGCACGAGCTTCAGTAATAGCCGAGGAAAGGGGTCAGGCACCCGCCTCTACACCCAGCTGCTAGCACTGGTGTTTACAGGTGGTCTAGGGGACTCCCAGGAAAGCTCAAAGCCAAGCCCACACATTCAGGATTCAGGCATCCAGGCCTATGACATAAACAGGTGTAGGGTTATGTCGCGGCTAATGTTAAGTGTTAACCCGGCTAGGCTATGGTGCCCAGTTGCTTAGTCAAACACCCGTCAAAATGTTGCTGTGAAGGTATTTTTCAGATGTGACTAAGCTTTAAATCAGTAGATCTTGAGTAGAGCAGATTATCTTCTGTAATGTGGGTGGGCCTTGTCCAATCAGTTGAAGTTCTTAAGAACCAAGGTCTTCTCAAAGATGAAGGAATTCAGCCTCAAGTCTGCCACATGGGTGCAGTCAATGGTAACAGTGCTGCCTGGTGACAGATGGGAGCTACACTTGTGATGAGCATAGCATAACATTTAGACTCACCAAATCACCACATTGCATACCTCAAACCAATGCACATCGTGGGTCAGCCATACTTCAGTTAAAACAAAAAAACACAAAAAACTGCCAGGGCATCTGGGGGGTTCAGTTGATTAAGCATCTGTCCCTTGATCTCAGCTCAGGTCTTGATCTCAGGGTTAAGAGTTCAAGCCCCGTGTTGGGCTCCATCCTGGGCAAGGACCGACTGCAAAAAAAAAAAAAAAAAAAAAAAAAAAGCCACATGGAAACCATGCCTGAGTTCCCAGGCTGCCTGGCCTGCCTTTCAGACTCAAGATTGCAGCATCAACTCTTACTGGAATTTCCAACCTGCCAGCTTACCTCTGGATTTCAGACCTGCCAGCCCCCACAACTGTGTTAGCCAATTCCTGAAAATAAATCTCTCTGTATGTACCCACATCCTCCTGGTTTTGTTCTTCTAGAGAACCTGCCTAACACAGGCAAAAGCCAAATGGCAGAGCTGCTCTGAGACCCTGGAGCGATAGTCACGGCAGGGCCAGAGGCTGGAGGAGAGCAGTGGGCTATGTGCCCCAGTGACTGTCATTTGGACCACCTCCACCCTGCCTCTTTGGTGGCCTGTGGCCACATTCACCCATTACAGGAGCTGTCCTGATAGCACCCTGCTGGGGGACCCCAAACAGAGGAAACCAGGGAGAGGAGACCGTTCTCCCTCCCTCCTCACCAGCAGGGCGCAGGGACCCATACAGTCAGCAATGTGCTGTCCCTAGCAGAGCCTCTGTCCACAGGCAAGAGCGAGTGGGGCCAAGGCAGGGCAGCTGCCAAGTTCGAGGCCTTGGAATCCCTGCACAGCCAGCATGAGTGGCAGGGGCTCAGCTTAGCGAGGTGGAAGAGAGTCTCAAGGCAGTGCTTCTGGGGAGTGGGAGTGCTACACCCCGCTCCGTCGTTGGGGGCTCAGGGCAAATCCATGCATGAGCCTGGGCAAACCAGAGAGAAGACAGAGAGCCAAATCAGAAAAGCAGACAAAACTGGGACTCTGACCAGAAGGGACCATGAGAACATGAGGTCCCGGGAATACATGACCGCCCGAGAAGGTCACAGAACCTCCCCTGGGAGGCAGGTTAGCGTGCTTCCAGCAACTTGAGTTAAATCCCAAAGGACAGCTGTCATCACATGGGAAGAGCTGTGGGTGAGGACAGCACAGGAGAAAGCAGCCCTCCCACAGCTGGGACACGGCTTCCCTCCTCTCCATGGGCCAAAGCCTGTTGGCCAGAAGCTGGGGCAAAGAGGGGGCCCAATGTCCTGCTTCAGGCCTTTCGTGGAATTTTGATTAGTCAGATGTCTCCTTGTTTCTGGCTTATTTCTGCTCTTCAGCACTGCTGACAGTTTTTGCCTGTCTTGGGAAGGTGGGAGGGGTCGAGTCAGGAGGTGGTAGTCATAACCCCCTCATCTGGACTTGTCACGGCCTAGCCTTGTTCCAGAAACAGCTGAAGACCATGGAGCAGAGATCGAGGGGGGGAGGAAGTGGATTCTCCACCCATTGCTAACGGGCTGGCTGGAGCCGAGGGAGCCAAAGAGACCTTCCGCCCCCAACGAGGCAGGGCAGGGTATCACCGTGTCTGCCTGAGAACCCACCATGGACAGTGGCCCAGCAGAAACCAGAGACCCCAACAGGGAGGCCACACCCCTAGGAATCTGAACTCCTCTGGCTTCTTCCACGACCTGGGGGTAAGTAAGGCAGCCCAGCCACACAGGTGATCCTTATCCCCACTCGACAGATGAGAAGCCTGAGGCCCAGAAGGGGGGGGAAGCTTTTTTCCAAGGGCTGACAGCTGCTGAGTCTGTGCAGGGGAACCAGAACCTTCACTCCCAGTCCAGGTGGGGGCCAAGTGAACAAAGCAGAGGACAAGTTTTTCAGACCACACCTTGCTACCACACTCCCAAACCCATCCCACAGGTCTCCAGGAGGAGAGTCTGAATTGACTGGCTTGCTCCTTTACCCTCCTGGGGCCCCGGGGAACTCCATTAGCAAAGGCCTCACCTTGCCAGTCTGGCTCCGCCAGCCTTGGCCTGGTCCCCACATTTGCTCATATTCCCAGGGTTGGTCAGATGCTCCCTGAGCCACTCAACCGCCGGGTTCACCCTTTAACCAGCCTGACTCCAGGCCCTGCCAGTCTCACAGACCACTCACCTTCTTCATCTTAGGTGTTGGGCTCCTGCCCTCTGGAAAACCCACAAGTCCCCACAAAACAGAGGCAGCCTGATCCAGAAGAAGAGAAGGGGCCACGTGTCTTTGCCTTGGCTCACTCTACAGACAGGGCGGGACAGGGGCATGGGCCAGCATGGCGACTGAGGAGAAGGCTTCCAGGAGGTGGTGCTTCCGCAAGCCCAAGGCATCCGGCCTCCCTGGGCCTTGGTTTCTCATCTGTAAAATAGGAACGTGAACTGTGGGACCAACTGTGAAGGTCCATTCTGGCGTCAATGTTCTCTGGGGAGCAGAATCAGAACCAGAACTCAGGCCGCCAATATGTCTCCTCGACAGAGCCTCTCCTGCCTCGCTCCTGTCTCAGCCAAGCCATTCTCCACCCAGTTCTCTCTCCAATGCCAACATGACCCTGTCACTTCCATGATGGACTCCTCAGTAGCTCTCTTAGCTGGCCCATGTGTCCCCTTGCTGGCACTCTTGTCCACTGCGCTGTGTTGCCTAGGAAGTCTCAAATCCCTCTGTCCCTGACACTCCAAGGCTCTTGCCCTGAGACTCCCAAGAACACCCCCTTTCATGTGTTCCCTTGACAAACATTTGTTCAGAATCGACTCCATTCTAGGCACCTGTTGTAATGCCTCACACAGAGTCTCACACCCAGTGGGTCCCCAATGTCTGCTGACTTTGAACTGGAGGAATCACTGAAAATAATGCTATCTCCTCACATTTCTAGGGAGTGGCTGTTCTCACCCAGTCCTCACAACAGCATGGCCCTCCGTGGCCAGTGTCATGGTTTCATGTTGTCATGGAGGAAATGAGGGAAAGTGGAAAAGGGAGCAAGAGACGATCATCACAACGAGCAGGGGGAGAGGTGGGATGGGGCCCAGGGACTGGACACCCTCCCAGGGGACAGCAGCAGCCTGTCCCACACTGCCCACAGGATCCCCTCCAAGGCTCTCTGCCCAGCCCAGCCCCTGGTGCCTGCTGCTGGGAGGAGCCTGCCCAGGGGATAGGGGACTCTGACATGACAAGCAAGAGCCAGGCTCCAGGTGCCACTCGACACTGGAACCTGAACTATTCCGGAAAATACTAGCCCCACAGCCCTTCTCCAGGCGCCAAGTTCAAGGCTTCTTCGAGGGCAAGTAGAAAGTCTGCCAGAGCTGACTTAATCCCTACTAATCGACACCATGACTTGTTTTTCTGTAGAGTCGAGTGACAGCACAGCTGACATCATAACTCATGCTTGGACCCGGCCTTCCTGAAACAGGATTCGGGAGGAAAAAGAGAGAGAGAGAGAGAGAGAGAGAGAGAAATATCAAAGTGACGGAACTCGCAGGAAAAAAAATAGAATTAAAAAATGAGCAAAAGCCATGTCTGTTCTTTCACCAAAAGAATAAAATTGTATTCTAAAATTGCACTGCAAAAGCGTACTCTGCAGTCTGAGGCTAAATCTGTGTGACCACAGCTGAAACAAAGAGCATCATGAGCCTGGGGGACAGGATGTCATCTGGCCATAAGGTGGGGGTGGGGGAGAGCACCCTCTCATCTGCTATGGCACCTGGTCTGAGCAGGCTCAGCCTCAGACAAGACAGGGGGTCCATGTGGGGGCCCCAACAGGTAGGACAGGGAGTCCGCTAATGTCCGCTCCATGGTGTGGGCCCTGCCTTCCCCATAGTCCCCACTCTGGACTGAGGTACCATCTTACCTCCGTATGGCCTGCTGTACCGGTTGTTCGGCTCTCTCCTGAGCTCCAGGCTTGCTGTCTCCAACCCCAGACTGCCTTGCTGCTCAAGCAAGCCTTCTAGAGCGCAGATGCAACCCTGTCCCTCCCCGGCTCAACACAAGTCCCTCTAAAACTCCAGCCCTCCGAAGTCAACCTTTCCTTTCATGGCCGCACACAATGATTCGACCGCCCCCAGCCGGTCAGCTTTACAGAAAGTCTGAACTCCCTTCAACAGCTGTGGTTCCCGCACATTTTCCTGGTCACCTTTCACTCTGAATTCTACCCCATCAATTTCTGATCCCTTCTGTGTTGGTCGGAATTCTGCAGACAGAACGTGATGGAGACCCGTCCAGCTAGCTCAGCATCAGGGAAAAACTGTCATAGAGTTCCCTTCCTGGGGGCAGCGGCAAAGCAGGCTTCCGGCTGGACTGGAGCCAGAGCCTGGAAGACCACCAGGACCTCCTCCCTCCCACTCTTCCGTGCTCCCTGCATGTGGAAGCTTGTCCTCTCACCCTGGCCTTCTCCTAATGGTACCCGGCAACCGTATAGCTGCTGCCCTTGGCCATCTCTCACTGTTTCCAAGACGAACGGTCTCCCTGTGATGCAAAGTTTTAAAGTCCCGGAGAAGGACTGTGGTTGAGTCAGTTCAGCTCAACTGTCCACCCCTATGCCAACCAACGTGGTCAGTGCAGGGAGGCCTCTCACTTAGCTAGCCTGGTCGACAGCACAGGGCCAATCCACAGCGGCCCGCTGCCAATCAGATCAGGCAGTCGGAGCCGAACATGCCCTCTCAAGGGGGCCAATAGTGCCCCTCAAGAAGGGAACAGCAGTTCTTGGAGGGCAGAACAACCTTGGATATTATTAATGGTTGGTGGTCTGCCAAAGAACCACAGTGCATAACCAGATAGTATTAAAAGTTCATAGTGGGGAGGGCAATTAAGGAAAAGGTTTAAAATGGCTCCTTTCTGGGGCACAAGGGCTGGTGATAATGAAAAAATAAATACTGGTGTTGAGAGAGGGTGATGCACAGCAGAAGGATGGGACAATTCTGGATAAAACAAATAAATGTCCAGTCCCCCTTCCACTTCCCACAGCCGCTGACCCCTCTCTAAGCCTGTACCCTCCTACAGCGCAGCACCCCCTGCTCATTCCCAAACACCGTAACACACGTGGTTGTGTATAGTGCCCTTCTTCTGAAGATGGAGAACAGCCCCGTCACTGGCCATTCACACCTGGGGGAAGCCCTTCCCTCCAACCCATCACCCTGGGACTTGGCCGGCCCCACGGTCCTTGTCTCTTCTCTTCTCTCCGAGTCCCTGGGAGAATCCCTAGCCCAGATCCTTCTCCATCTTGGACGGCAAACTAAATCTAGGCGTTTCCACTGTTTGACTCTTCCAAGCAAACCACCCACCTTCCTTCCAGACCACCCTGAGTTCATCTTTCATAATCAAAAAAAGGCTTGAAGGCATATCAGAAGTAAAAAGGCTCCTCTACCCAGGAGTCCGCCCCAAGGAATACAAAGCTCACAATCAACAGTTTTGTATTAGCTTGCCCCATCACAGTCGCAAACAGGCTTTCTCCCACCAGCACAGCCTCTGAAAGCCAAGAAAGGCTGTTCAGAGGACACCCCAGAGGCTCACCGGTTTTGTGTGTTTTTTACTATTCTTGTTATTTGTTTTTAATCCATTACATTTAGAGAGGTCAAGTTCAGACTTCATGACCTTCTAGGTTCCCTTAGGTCCCCAGGGGTGAGATGAGGATTCAGATGCAGGGAATACTTATGGGAAGTACTCCCAGGAGAGATTCAGAAGAGAAGGGGCAAAGCAGGAGAGAAACGGCAAGCAAGTCCCACAGCAGTGAGATCCCAGGCCAAGTCCTAGTCTCCCTTGACGTCACAGAAGCCCCTAACGTTAGTTACATCTAGAGTTCACTTGCCTCTAGCTAAAGGAGCACCAGCCACTCAATGGCTAAGTGTCCCTTTGAGGGTTGGGGGATGCAAACTCCTGGATACCTGGGGATCCCCACCTCATGCAAAATACGGTTCTAGTTTTCCCAGAGCACTCCACATCAGAGGGGGATTGGTCTGGCAGCACAAGGAATGCCCTGCCTGGGAAGAATGTGGCCGAGCACCTATGTGCCTTCTCTAAAGACCCTTCTAGTACCAGAGTGGATCTAGCTTCCTTCCAGCCTTTCCCCCATGCCCTAGCTCTATGCTGTGCCTATCCAACCAGGTCCCAGCCCAGCTCAGCCCACCTGCTCTTGGCCAGCTCCTTGCTTTTGCTCACCCTGACTCCTGCATCTGGAGTAAAGGTCTGCCCTTTTCCATCTGTTTAAACACTCAAGGTACTTCCACATCACCTTCCCCTGAAGTCCCCTTCATCATTCCCTGAGCTGCCCCATGCCTGGTACCATCTCTCAGCTCCCATCATGCTTCCTTCTGCCCAGACCTCACGGGCTCCATATCCCTTCCCTCTCCTGGCACACTCCCCACAGTCCCCAGGCCATGAGCTTGGCCTTGAGGTCAGAGCCTCTGCTCTCTGTTGAAGAGGACCGTTGTGAGGCTGACCATGGAGATGCCCAGTGACGTGTGTTGAAGAGCCCTGGTGGGCCCCGTGCCAATCCATCAGCTCTCTTTCTGAGTCTGCCCACCCTTCTGAGACTTGCCAACCAATCATCTCCCACCAGGAGCACACTCTGGCCAAGCCCATCCAACCAGGTCCAGCCTAGTCATATCCTGGCCCAAGACTTGGAATGGGGTTTCCACCCTGTCACCTTCAAGTAGAGGAGGACATCTGCTCAACCCCCCAGTTTTTCCCATAAATACTCCCCACCACTACTGGGGCCAGGCCCTACGCAACAGCATGGGGGAGGGGGGAGCAGAAATAAACAGAGGAAGGGAGACTGGGGCTCTGCCTTCAGGAAGGGATCCCTGTCTCCTCCCCAAGCTGGTGGGGGCCAGCCTCGACTGCCCCAGGGGCACTTACAGAAGAGTCCCCATTGAGGAAGAGCCTGGGGCTGACTCTGGCCTGTAAGATTTCAGGGGAGGGTCATACTCTGGGGCTGACACTGTCAGATCAGTCTGCCTTGAGGAGACAGGTGGAGGGGAGGAGGACCTGACCTGAAAAATGTGCCAGGCAGAGAGACCAGAGTCAACACAGAGTATCTAAGGTTCTTAAGTCTCCAGGGCCTGAACCCACCTAGTCTACAACTTCCAGGAAAAGCTAAATGCCCCACTAATCACATTCCTCAGATGCTTTCCCCTCACATCCTAAGATGCTGGAATGGCTGCTTAAAGCTTTTAAACTCCCTACCTTTAGAAGTTCCAAGGGCTGCTTCGGCACCATCCAGACAGGAGTCTTCACCTCCAGAGCCCTGACCCCGCTACAGGCTGGACCTGTCCCCACCACAGGCCAATACTTCTCAGCCTTGCCTGATATTAGGATTCTTGAGGAACCTACTGAATCCTACCAGTGCCTGAGGTGTCCCCCAACCCAACACTCAACCTATAATCAGAATCCCTTGGGGGATGGGCGGCGGCGAGCGAGGACTGGCATCCATGCTCCGTGCATTTGCTGTCATTGGTGTTTGGTTTTCTTTTTTTAATTCAGCATTTATTTTCACATTTACAGACAAGATGGAACAATGATCAGAAGTATACCATAGACCCATTGCCCACATTTACCAATAATTTACATTTCGCTTGACTGTTCCGTGTGTGTGTATTTCTGAACTATTTGAAAGTAAGTTAGAAACATGGTGCCCCTTTATCCCTACATGTGTACTTCCTAAAAGCAAGAATATCCTTTTACCCACAGTGTAGTTATCAAAATCAGAAAGTTGAACATGGATACATTACCGTTATTTAATCCTGATGCCACATCCACACTTCAATGATCCCAAAAGGTGCTGGAGCCCGGTAAAGCTCCCCCAGATAATCAGAAGATGCCCTCTGGCCCCAGGTGAGACCCACCTGAGCCACTCTGTGCTGGGGACACAACCCTAGCCCTGGCCCCCCTCCTCCCTTTCTCAATCCCTCTCTCTCCAAGTTGGGGAGCTCCTGCCAAGGCAAAAGGGGCGGGCTGATGAAAGGCATTAACCCCTTGTCTGCAGGCTGGACACAGAGGTTGTCCCCTGGCTAGCCGTCCCAGGCAGCAGCCTCTGCCCAGCACCGCTATAAATAACCTGGAGGGCGGGCTGTGGGGCGGTGTCACGCCGCCCTGGCCTGGTACGCAGGGGAGAGTGGCCCCTGGGCCTGGAGGCTTACCTTGGCCTCGGTGCCTCCGTGTGGGGGGAGGGAGCCAACTGGGCTCCAGCTGGGGGAAGGGCGGACGGGGCGGGACCTTCGCGCTGGAGCCCTGTGCTCCTTTCCCCATACTCCGCTGGCATGGGGGGTCCCGCGGGGCCCCCGCTCTTCCTCCACGACCCACACTGGCTCCTCTGCCTGCTCTGCCTCCTCCCGCAGCTGCTTAAAGTAAGTGCAGGGCGTGGGGTTCCATATCAGGGTGGGGGCGCCCGAGGCGGTGCTGGGAACTCCGCGGTGGTAGGTGGGTCTCAGTGCCGGAATACTGGACCCGGTTTCACTCAGCCCCGTTAGGAGATGGGTGACTTGGTGGCCGGGGTGAGGTTGAGATCCCTGTATGGGAGGAAGGGTGGATATGGATCCGTTGCCTGGTTGAGGGAGGCAGGTGGAGGGGAGAGGGAACAGACATCAGCTAGGATGGGACTTGGAGACACCTTACCGCCCAGCAGAGTGTTGTGGGTGAATCTCTAGGGTCTAGGGCATGCCCCTCCTCAGGTCCAGAAATTCCCTATCCCCTGGCCATTTTGTCCCCTCCCCCGTGGGTCCGTCTCCATCTCCCCCACCACATCCTCACCCTACACCCTGCCCCGCAAGAGAACGCCAGAGGTGCACCCTCTGTCTCATGCCACCCTGTCCCTACCTGCGTCTCACTGCGTTAAACCAGGCAACCGCCAGTTCCAACTGAACAATGGGAAGAGGGGGCACTGGGCGGATCAGCCTAGCCCAGAGTTTCTGAAAACAGCAGGCACACGCCACCCCCACCCTGTGGCCCGAGTCAGGGTGTGCAGGTGGGTGCTGGGGTGGAGGGTGGAGGGGTGTATACAGAAAGAGCTGATGAGGTAGGGGTGAGGCTAGGAGGGAATGGTTCCCAAAAACAGATGCAGGAGGAACCCACCCCGAACCCTCTCCCCATTTTATAGATGGGGACACCAAAGCTCAGAGAAGGAAGGACATCTGTTCTAGGTCACACTTCTCATGAAGAGCCACAACATTTAAAGGGTTCAGAGAGGCAAGAGGGGCCCAGAGGCCACACAATTCAGGGGAGAAGAACCAGGCTAGAAGTCAGGGAAGCCAGTGTTGTCCCGACTCTACCACACACCAGCCTCTGGTGTCATGGGCCTCGATGTCCTCATATGTACACAGAAGGCTCATTTGTTTAATCGTCTTTCAACAGATAGACAGTGAGCAACCACTGCCCGTGGCAAAGTGGCTTTGCCAACACACCTGATTCAAATCCTTGCTCTGCTACTTAGCGTGTGACCTCGGACAGGTTACTCAGATCTTCTGAGCCTCGGTTCCTCATGGGTAAAATGGAGGCGGTATCAGTGCTTACCAGATAGAGTTATCGTGAGGAATCGTTGAGATAATCTAAGTAAAGCCCTCAGCACTGTGACTGGCACAAAATAAGCCCAGTAACTCCAGCTGTGGTTTACTGCCAGGCACTAGAGACAAAGCACGATCCCCCCAGGGGCCCTGCGCTCCCAGTGGTCTGGTCAGGAGAAGGAGACCGGCCGGTCAGTGCCCCCTATGGGCAGCCAGCCCTCATATTTGCCAGGTCCTTTTAATGACATTGACAGTTGTACTTGGGATGAGTAGAGGCTGTGGAGTGGGTTCACGACCACCTGTGTCCTCCCACGCCTACCCCAGATGCCCTGGGCTTTGAGCTCTTTTTGCCACCTGCCAATCATTCTTGAGATACATGCTTTCCAAGGGAGCCAGATGTGAAGCCCAGGGTTGCCCCTTGCCCCTCCCCTCCAGGAGCCATGATGCTGACTGCGGAACCTAGTGAGCCAGGGAGGGCTTCTGGCTGCTGTCCCAGAGCCAAGGCCAGTTGAAAGGTGGCAGGGGTGGGGGGATATATGTCTGTGGGAGGGTCCCCTGGGTTCTGGGGGTGTCAGAACTAGGAACCTAAGAGGCAACAGTCTGCATCCCCTTAGAATCAACCAGAACCTCCCCCTAGTTTCCTGGGAGACCCCAGTCTGAGACTGAAGACTGGTCCCATGTAACCACCGGGAGAAGAACTGAATCATGATCTCCTTGGCCCCAAAGCGCAGACTTCCTTGTGGTAACGACATTTATTTCTGGGTCCTTGTCCAACTATTCCAAGATTTCTGCTCATTGTGACAAGAGGACATGGGACCCGGAGCCGGAGGTGGGAGGGAAGGCACTGCAGGAGGGACCTGGCCTCCAGCCCTCTCATTCACTGAACTGGCATTTAAGGAGGATGTGGCACAGTGGAGTCCTGAGGGGGAAAATGCCAGCCCACAGCTCCTGCCCTATGGAGTTGATGGCCTAGAAGGAGCCACTGGTGGGAAGAAAATAATGGTAAAGAATTGAGTGTGCATTTACAAACGCTGGTTTTTGGAACTAAGAAAATTGTGTGCAGGTTATGATAAAGTCTGCTGGGAGGTGGAT
This sequence comes from Martes martes, assembly GCF_963455335.1. NCBI lineage: Eukaryota > Metazoa > Chordata > Mammalia > Carnivora > Mustelidae > Martes > Martes martes. Next base: position 62,843,378 of record NC_137899.1, on the reverse strand, counting down.
AGGACAGCTTGGGTAGGGACAGGGCACCCCCGGAGGAGAGCCGTGGGGAGAGCCAGGAGTGGGGGAAGGCCCAGAGAAGCCCCAAACTTGAGAAGAGATGGTGCAGGCTTTGGGGGTCTGGTGGGCCCGGGTGGGATCAGACATCTGTCCCAAGAGGACGGGGAGCTCTGGGAGCTTCCTGAGTAGGGGAGAGACCTGCCCTGATCTGCCATTATGGAAATTCTAGCTGGTGGTTTAATGGGGAGGACATGCTGACCCGGCGCACACTCGGAACCCAGAGGAGCCAAGCTTTGACCTTGGTGCCGGTTGCCCTCCAAGGGCTTTGGGAAGCAGCTTTCTTGAGACAGCATATAATCATGAAGCCTATCTTGTGCACCAGGCACTGGGCTGAGGGCGGAAAGTGAGACCGTTCTTTGCAGACAGGAAAGGAGGTGGAGGGAGGCTAAGTAACATGACAACTGGATTCCCAAAGTCTTTGATTTTAACCTTTTGAACTATTCACTTTCCCCTCTGTGAAGACCCCAGGAGTCTACCAGCCCCTCTTGGACCTTTGGGCAGCAAAATACTGCCGCGCCCCCCTCCGCATCATCAGGGTCTCAGAACAGCCCTTCGGTGGCCTTTTGCTCCAGGTCCCGCCTTCTGGTGGGGCCATCCATCCCAAGAAGATTCAGCTACCAGAGAGAAGACCAAAGCTCCAAAAGTCTGGCTGCACAGTCCTCCCCAAGACCAAGGCCAGGGCCCTGCACCCCTTCCCCACACACCCAGGGCTTGCAACGTGCAGCCAGGGGGCTCTGGGGTCATTGCCAGAAGCTAATTCGTCTAATAACTTTTCCCCAAAATTCAACTACTTTCTGGGTAGTTGACGAAGCCCATCATCCAATTTATTCTCTGTTTTTTGCCACTTTGATGATGTTTATGTACTTTTTAAAAATACCAGTTTGTCTGAGAGCACTGCTTACTTAATTTTGTATTCCTGGCAAGTCTTAAATTTGCACCACTTTACGAATTACAGGACTATTCTGTACCCTCTCTACTGTCATTTTCTACTTTATCTGATTTTTGCCATTATTAGGAGTCTTCAGCCAGTTTGTCTAAAGGCCCTTTATTCAAAATTCTTATTTTTTAAGATGTCATTTAAAGTCCACCAGAGAGAAGAACAGATTTTTCAATATTTTGTTTATTCCCTTTCGCATCTACACAGGACTTGCCACATGCTCAGCCCTGTTCTAAGCACTGCTATGTATTACCTATTTTAAGCTTCATAATACCCATAGAGGATAAGACCTTCATTACCCCCATTTTACAGATCAGGAAGCTGAGGCAAGGTCACGTGCCTGAGGTTAGTCATCTGGTCGTGGCAGGGTCAGGATTCAGACCAAGGAGGCTGACTCCAGATTCTATTCCCTTTACAACAATTTAATTAGGATACTCAGAGAGATCCCAAACAAATCAGAATGGAATGATTTTAGGTTATCTGGACATTAGATGAGTTGATAATTAAGAGGATAATTTTAAACCTAGAGATCTATTCTAGGGCATCCTCCTGGGCAGCCCCCTGCCCCTTTATGGGCGCCCCTCCCCCTCCAGGGTTTCCTCCATCCTCAGACATCTGTGTGAGGGCCCAGGGCTTGGGATAGGTAAAGGGGAGAGGCGTGGAGAAGAGACAGCCACAGGCTGTCAGAGATGAGAAAGAGCACATGATAAGGAGAGGCCTGGAAGTTTCTCCAGGTGAACTGTTGGCAGTTAGAACTGGATGGGAGAGTGGGCATCTTAGAAAGAGGCACCTGCTGGAACCCTCAGGGATGGGAGGGCCCACAGGAAGCTGCTGGGGCCCTTGGGGTCTTCACTTAAAGTCCAGCACCTGTCAAGTTAGACTTGAGTATCTAGTCGTCCCTTCCAGGAAGCCTGCCCAGATACTACTTCCTTCATATGCCCGCCAGCCCCTTACCCTCTGCCTTAGTCAGCCTCCGCCCTAGCACTGCCTCCTGTGTGTCTGCTCAGGGCTCAGAGCCAGCCTCTTCCTCACCCCCTGCTGTACCCCCCACTTCTCCTCCCTTTCTCATCCTCTCTTCCCCCTCTGCTCCTCCTCCCTCCCTTCTCCCCTTTCCCTTTCTCCCCCTTGCCCCCTCTCCTCCTCTTCACTTCACCCTTCCACCCGCCACAGGGCCTGAGTTTCTTCCTCCTCTAGCCCTAGCTGGGCTCAATGAAACCAGTGAATGAAGGAAAACAGTGGGGAGGAATCCTCCCCCTCCCAGAGGAGTCCTCTCTGACCTTGGGCAGGGAGGGAGGAGGCAAGGAGGGAGCTCACCCCATTCCCCTCTGGTGACTGGCAGCCTGGCCGCAGGACCTGTGGTCCCGTAAATCTCCCCGGCTTAGACCAGGGGCTAAATTTAGAGGCAGCTTTGTAGCCAGACCAGGAGGGAGCACTAGGCTGGGCGACACCCCGGCTCCAAGGAGGTAGCACCTTTGAGGCCTGCCTGGTCCCTGGGGCACAGGTTCTGCCCGGACAGAGCCCAAGGTAGACGAGCAGCTGGCATCTCGAAACTGGCCTCTTGCCTCCTCCTCATCTTGCCAGGGCCTCTCCCCCGCCCTTTCTAACATGAAGGCTTCCAATTCCAGGCACACACGGGCTGGAACCAGGAACTGGGCTGGCCCCAAAGTGAAAATGGAGAGAGAAGGAATCTGACAAGTAGGAAGAGCCCAGAACTTGAGCTGCCAGAATTGGGGGTAGGGGTGCAGCTCCACCTGGCTGAGGGGGCCGTGGTCTCATCCATCCATCCATCCATCCATCCAGTCAGCCAACAAACACTTACTGAGCACCGGCTATGTGCCAGGCTCGGGACTGGGAACAGGGGACACAGAGGTGAACCGGACAGATGTGGACTGCCTAGAGTCTCACTGGGTAGAGGTGAGGGCTGGCATGTGGCTCTCTGTCCCTAGGACATCTAAGAGCTGGGTGCAGAAGCCTAGAGTGTCCCTTGCAGAAGAGAGGATAATCCGGGGTGGGGTACCGAGGGGGCCTCAGAATAAGTTATAAAGCCCAAACTTCTCCACATGCAGGCCCGGCCCAGCTGGCTGGGCCTGCGCACACTCCTGCTGTGACCCAACTCCCTGCCCATGGGCCCCACTGCACGGGCGGGAATAGCTTCTTTCTTGACTGGTCTCTGGAGCCCCACAGCCACCCTGTTGGGGACTGTTAGGGACTCTCTGCATCTCTGGACCACAGCCTACCCTTCCTCACCCAGGATCAACTCTTCTGTGTATCTGACCAAGCCACAACCTACCAGACAGTCTGTCTAGTCTTGCCTCAGCCCCTTACCTGCTGTGCAGCCTTGAGAGGTGACTTGGCCTCTCTGGGCCTCAGTTGCCTCTTCGAGAAAATGGGGTTATTTGCAGCTACCTCAGAGGCTGTTGTGGGGCTCGAATGAGCTGTGGTAAAGCACTTAGAGCTGTGTCGAGCCCGTCCTAAGTGCTGGTTTCCCACTAACAAAGCCTCTCCTTCCCACCTATCTCCCTCTACCCTGTTAATGGCGTCCTCAGACCAGAGGCTGGCAGCCTCCTGACCAGGTCCTGCACTTTCTTGCCTCTGAACCTCCGTTGGCTCAGCTCCTGCCCCAGGGATCACTTTCTGCTCTTCTTATCCTTCCCCCAACTTGGACGCAGCTGTTATCCTTTTGAACTGAGCTCCAGTGCCCAACCCTTCGTGGAACCCTGAGTCTCCTTACCCAGCATGCGCTGGGCACTGCTGAACGGGATGCCCAAGGTGGGGTTCAAGCTGTATCTTCAGGGGCCCAGTGCTGGGAAGGGTGCTGAGGGCTAAGGGGGATGAGTGCTGGTTAGAGAGCTGGGGAAGAAGGAACATAGGGTTTAAGGAAGCTTTTCTGGAAGAGAAGGATTTGAGTTGGGCCTTGGGACTCCCAAGAATGGGGCTTGAAGCCCCACCCCTGTGTCTGAGCTCTCTTATTGGACCCCTCCTAAAGGCCTTGCCAGGGGCCACCATTTAACATATGCCGGGCTCCTGACCTGCAGTCACTTGTTTAAGGTACGCCAAAACCCTATGGGGTTGGTATTATCTCCATTTTAAAGACGAGGGGAGCCAAGCTCAGAGAACTTTAGTCACTCAGCCAAGGCCACTGAGCTAGCAAGCACTATGCCCAGAGACCTGAAGGTGGGAAGGTTTGCAATCTACCGGCTCTGAGAGCCTGTGGCCCAGGCCTTGAGGTAGGACTATTCATGGCCGTGTCTCTGCTTTCCTTGGCCCACTGAGAGCAGCAGCCTCTTCTTCTTCCTCCCTGCCCACCCAGCACTCCCAGCAGCCACGGCTCTGCCCAAAATAGGCACCTCCGGGGTCTGTCGTGATTTAAATTGAGTCAATCCCACCCCATCAACCCCTTGAAGAGAAGAACATCTTTAGCTCTGCTGGGTTATTGGACTGGTGGAGAAGTTCCAGAAGACGGAGCCCGGATCTGGGAATTATTCCAAACCCTCCCCTGATCTGCTCACCCAAGCAGCCCAGGCCTGAGCAGCATATCAATACGGAGCACAGCACCCTGTGCCCCAGTGCTCTGCTCAGCGAGGAGGCTCGGCCCCAGCCTCAGCCCATAGCTTCAGATGCAGGGACAGCCCGGCAATCCCTGGGTCCTGGCGGAGGAGGCCTGACCCTCCCCTCCCCTGTGCATTCAGACTGTGTGCTGAAAGATGGACAGGAGACACCTGAGTGACGGGACCACGATGAGGCAGTTGGCGGCTTTGAGAGAAGGAGCTTTCGTTTAAGATGCAAAGTCTGACCCGCCTGAGGGTCCACCCTCAACACCATGTGCCTCTGGGTCAAGCATTGCCTCTGCCATGACCTCCAGATGAGGCTGACTCGCTGGAAATTCTGTCCCCCCGAGGAGGGCACTACTAGCTGCTTCATAAACAAAAAGGGGCAAGGAGCGGGTTGGGAAATGTATGATGGGTCAGGCCTAGGGCCCCCACTCTGCTTAGATCCAGCCGAGGGTGGGACCTCAGAATTCTTGAAAATCCGGGGACCGAGAGTGTTCCCTCCCCTTCCTAGCCCACCTCACCCTTGGCAGGGGCTCCCTGGGCGGCAGGGGCTCCCTGGGCAGCAGGGCCTGCAAGGCCTTCCCAATGCCCAAAAGCTGATGCTGAGGAGCTCCCAGCAGCCACTGGGGTATGGGTACAGCTGACCATGGGCCCTAGTGTCTCTCTGTCCCGCAGGCCAAGATGCCAGAGCTCCCAGCTCATGGAAGCCCCTTACAGACACACACACACACACACACTACAACTGTACTACTCACACAAGTACACATGCCACACAGACATAATGCACCCCCCACATACACCCACACTGATCACACACACCACACATGCCCCTGCTCCCCAGCACCTCTTTCCGTTCCCAGCCTCCTGGGGGAGAGTCGGCTGGTCTCAGGTGCGGTGACAGCCTAGGAATGGGGGTCCCTGTCACCCTAAGCTCTCCGAGGAGCAGCAGGCCGTGTTCGCCCATCTGGCCAGGAGGGGTCATTTATTAGGAGCTCCAGGCCAGTGTGCAGAGATGAAACATGCAGGCCAGCCCCAGCACAGGAAACAGACTGACCCAGATGTGGGGGGATGTGATGTTTGAGGGCTATGGGGCTTTAGCTCCTGGGAGACATCCTGAGGCACACATTGACCCAGCTACCAGCAAGGGAACATGTGACCGGCAAGGGGAAGGGGAGGGACTGCCCACTGGTGGGCAGTGCCTTCTAGAATCCCAGAATCAGGAATGTCAGGGTAGGGAGAGGCACAAAAGTCATTTTGCATACACACACAAGAGCACAAGTGCATTCACACACACACATACTGGCCACAGCATAGGAAAAAATGGTGGCCTTGGGAAGAATAGGAGACGAGAGTTAGAATTCTAGAGTGCTGAGCTCTTCTTAAATCTCAGACCATGCATTCCCCAGCCTCTCTGCCTTTGCACACACTGTGCTCTCTACCTAGGTTGCTCTTCCTGGCACCCTCCTTTTCAGCTGGGCAAACACCTACTCTATCTTCAAAGCCCACATCTGCATGACCTCCTCCAAGATGCTGCCCCATTCTGCCTCAGCAAATTGTAGATGCTGTAACAACTTGGTCCCCCATCCATCTTTCCCACCAAAAGATAGTCCCTCGGGGGCAAAGATAACCACATTTGCTTTATTTCTCTATGTCCAGCACCCATTCTCACGGTTTTTTCCAAAAGATGGGGTCCTGGATAGTCTTTATCTTTTAGATGAAATTGCCATGGTTGCATCAAGCATGTCTGTTTCCTGGTGCATATCCACGTTGGCACAGTGATCCCTTTCTTTTCCCCTACTCATTCTTCTGCTTGCCCCCCAAGTGCCACCTCTTCCAGGAAGCCTTCCCTGTTCTCCCAAGTCCAGGTTAGGTGTCTTCCCTATGAGGAGACACCCTCGGTTGTAACTGCCTGTTTACCTGTGTAACAGGGAAACAAAGTCACATTGTCTGCTCTCCTCCCCTTTCTGTGCCTTCTGAGTGTAGGGGATCTCTACCTGGCCTGGGACTGTCCCAAGGACACCCAGTGGGTTTCCCAACCAGGGCCAGACACACAGTAGGTGTTCTACAAATACTGGTTCGGTAAATGAACAGCTGGTAGACACCCACCCATCCTAAGGAGGAGAGCACTGGGGACCAGGGGCTGGATGGCTCTGATTCCAGCCTTGGAGGTCAAGCTGCTCTGGACCATTTCTAAGGCCTTGTCAGCGTTCCAGTCCTGACCACGTTGCCACCCTGCTGCTTGGCAGCCATTTCCCTCCTCAGTTTCCCTTTATATACAGCAGAAGTGAGAGAGGTAAGGGCTGAGGGATAGAACAGGGTAAGGGGAACAGGCAGGAGCTGGCAGTGGCTAACCTGGGCCTGACCTTGGCCCCGCGTCCCTCCCATCCTCTAGGCTGCCGGGCCAAGCCGGGCGCCCGTGGCCCTGCCCCCATGGGCACTGCTGGAGCAGTATTGCCTTGGACTCACGACCCTCGTCAACAGCTCAGGTATGCACGTCAGCCCCCAAGTGGATCCCGGGAGATTGGGGGGTGGGTCGGGGCCAGGAGGGAGGAGGCAGCTCTCCTGGACCAGACCCAGCTCTGTGGGGTGGTGAATGGTGACTGGCTTCCTGACTCTCATCTCTGTCCTGGGACCGGCCCACCTCCTCTTTGGGGCTCAGGCCCTTCACCAGTGATAAAGGCCTTGGCCCTCAGCTCCCGGCTCCCTGCATCTAAAGGAAGCTGGCTGGGCTGGCATGCTAGAACCAAAGGAGGGGGCCCCACTCTGCTTATCAACTTGAGCAAGAGCGGCAGAAGGTGTAAACCACATTTTCCGGTTGCCGTGACTACAGGTGTCCCCTCCGAGTAAGGACTTGTAAGGCAGCAGCCGGGGCCCCTGAATTCTGACCCCTCGGAGTCTGCCAGCAGTGGACTCCGAGTCCAGGTCAGCCCCTGCGGAGCTCAGAGGAGCTGTGGGCTTTCATAGGCTCTGGAACTCTGCCCCCAGGCCCCACCCAGTGTTCTGGCATTGTCAGGTCTGCACCCACAGGAGCGGCAGGGAAAGATGAGGGCTGGGGAGTGCTCAGGGACCTGGAGCTCCCGCCAAGGCCACAAGGAGGTCAGGGCGCTTCCAGCAGTGGGGTCCAGTCAGGTATCTGAGAGGAAAGCCTTGTGGCCTGCCTTCCTGACAGTGGAGTGGTCCGGAGCTCAGGTGCAGGGGTCAGACAGACTCAAGCCTCCATCTTACCTCCCCCACTTAGAAGCATTGTGGCCCCAATGAGTCACCTAAGCCTTCTGCGTTCACTAACCGGCGGATGCCATGGACTACCACACACCACACACTGTTACACAACAGTAACGTGTTTTCTCACAGCCCTGGAGGTTACGAATACAAGATCAAGGTGTCGGCAGAGTTGGTTTCCTCTGAGGCCTCTCTCCTTGGCTTGCAGATGGCCGCCTTCTGCCCTGGGTCTTCCCACAGTGCACGTCTGTGTCCTAGGCTCCTTTCTCACAAGGACCCTGGTCACAATGGATGGCGGCCAGCACTGATAACCTCATTTTAATTTCATTACCGATTAATCTCCAAATAAGGTCACATTCTCAGGTACTGAGGGCGTATGGATTTAGAGGGACATGATTCAGCCCAGAAGACCACCTAAGCCTCAGTTAGAAAGAGGTCTGAGTCGGCCTCAGAGGCTTACTGTGGAGTTGGAAAGAGAGATCATGGAGACACCCAGCATGGGCCAGGTTAAGCACCCATCAGCCAGGAAATGAGAGCCCCCCCATTTCAGGAGGATCCAACCTTCCCCCCACCAGAGTGCTCTGCTCTGAGAGGCAATACTGGCTTATCAGGATTCTCCCTGCCCTGCCCTCCAGCACATAGCACAGACCCTCACCTTCCCCATGACCCCTGGTGGAGAGTACCCCACCCCTCCTCCCCTGAGTTTAGTGGGGAGGGGCTCAACCTCACCAAAGACGAGGCCTCCCCTGCTTAACTCATAATGTCATTCATCTGTTTGCAAAAGGGATACATTACATGGATATAATTTGGAAGAAAAAATATTTTTAAGAATCAAAGAAGACAATGAGTGTTCATTATTCCACAACCTGGGAATGTTGATAATGTTTATATCCCCTAGGAGTTTATCGACCTACCGAGCCTCATGTTATTTCTTTTGTGTTTTTTAAAAACACATTGCTGATTCTGTGTCTACAATTTTGGAGGCTGTTTTCTCCTCTTATAACTCAGTGTGAGCTTTTTCCCATGCCATTAAATGAGCATTCTCCATATCACTGATGAGACTGCCCAGCAGCGGTGGTGGGGACACATCCTCCTTCCTTCACCAGCCTTTAAGGTGGGACGCATAGGCGGTTAGGATGCCCTTGGGCCTGAAGAATAGTTTCTCAGGTCCCCACATGAAACTGACCTCATTTTAAGTGTCCAGGGATTGAGAAAATGCATGGTGACTGACGTAAGTTCAGAAAGAAGCAAAACCCAACCATCTATTGTTTAGACATACATACACATGATAAAACTGGAAAACTAAGAGCAAGGGAATGATAAACATTTGAGAGAATGTTTCCTCTGGGGAAGGAGTATTTAGATAAATATGTAAGTGGTTGGCAATGATCTCATTTTGGATTTGGTGGTGGATTTAGATTCCTTAAATTTACTACTACATCTGAACTTCCGTAAAAGAGAACTAAAATAAAATAAAGTTAGGCCATGTGTGGGCTAATGATGACAAGTGGTCGTAAGTCAAAAGCTGTGACCAGTTAAACTGTATGTCTCTGAAGTCCAAATAAAGGAAAACCACACATAATTACAAGAGACTTCAGGCAGGCTTTAAATGGATTATTTCTGTTTTGTTCATCAGAGAGGCACCTAATAGGGCATAGATCATAAAGCATGTTATTTATTCAGTCCATAGGCAATATAAGGGTCCAAATGGATTCAGGAATCCCTTGAAACAAAATAACTCCCCAATCCAACATGAGTATGCACATACACATACACACATACACAGCCCGCCGGGCTGGTCAAACGGCCTTGGCCAAGAGAGCCTTGGCCAGAAGACAGAGTTGCTGCCAAGACCTGGAGCGTTCTGATGGGTGCAGGAGATCAGTCAGTGAACATGACCAGCCCTGCCATGGGCTGGTAGAGGAGACAGCAGAAAAATCACCCTTGGTGTCACACAGACCAGCCCTAAGAGATGGCGGCACCAAGGAGGCCCTCCCAACCCAGACAAGACAAAGGAGGGCAAAGTCAATGTTTGAATGTTTGAAGGGCATGTGGGAGTCAGCCAGGCTAACTGAAGTGTAGAGCGGTAAGGGCGTTCCTTGCAGAGGGAGGTCGAGAATGGTTCCGGGGAATGACAAGTCGTTCCAAAGAGCATCTGAAGTTTGGCAGGAGGGAGAGCATGAAGGATAGACAATCTGGAAGAGTATTCTTGGCAGTGCTTAAGAGCTGAGCTCCATCCTGAGGGCAACGGGGAGCCACTCTTAAAGGAAGAATGCCATAATCTTAATTGTAGAAAAATTACTTCGTCTGCCTAGTGGAAGAGACAGGGAGTCCGGTCCAAATGCTGCTGATGTGAGGATGACCCAGGGGTTGAAGAGGGAAATTCCTTTTGTCCATGTGTCAATGAGAATGTGGGAGTAGAAGGTTGCTGAGGGCCCTGCCTGGTCCCATGGCTGACCTTGAAGATACCATCTCCCCTTGGCCATCGCCCCCTGGGCCAAGGATGTGTGGGGGAAGAGTGTCTGGTCCGGGGGCGCCGTCTCAAGTGCCTCCAGGCAAGAGTAGGGCACCTTCTGGCCTCAGCCAAGACTCCCCACCCGCAGCAGCTCCTGATGACTCCCAGAGTCAGAGACAGAATCTATCCCCTTAAATCCTATTTTCCAGCTGACATTTGATGGATGGTGAGGTGAATGACAGAACGTGTGTGATGCTGTGAAGACACGTGACAGTGAGACGCTGTGTGTATTTCCAGTGTGCTCTGCATGCCTATTTTGCTGTGTGCTGAAGGACCGTGTGTGTGTCCAAGCTCGCCTACAACTGCCCACTGCCACAGAAGCTGACATCAGAGGTGGGCCGGGAACACCTGCCTCACCCCGTACTCCTCCTGACACATCCCAGCACCTGTCACACTTCCATGAACCTACTTGCATCCTGTCTCCCTAGTCCCCGGGGGACACACAACCATCCCAATACCTCCCCTCCCCGCCCCAACCCCAGTGCCTGGCCTGCTAGAAGATCTCCATCCCGGGGGCCTGCCTTCCGCCACTGCTTCCTTAGTTAGCAAAAAGGCCCCACAGTTTGTCTATTTGTAGTTGGATTTAATCTAGTTGAGGAAATTTGGAGCCCTCTATAGTTTCTTCCTCATTTACCTATTTACAAACACTCAAGGGAGCTGTAAAATCAACTTGTTCCAAAGTTTCTGCCTTCAGGTCCCTCTCTGCCACATCTAGAATAACACACGATTATGCTCATAATAATAGGATCCATGAAGAAATGGCCCTGTGTCCTGGAAACCAGGGCACCTTGGGCCTGTGGGTCTGTGCACGGGCTCTGACTACCCAGTTGAGATGCAAAACAGCCTTTGGTCTGCCCCTGAGATAGTCACTTCCCAGAGGGATCTTAAGGATGTGTGCTCTCCCAGTTAAGAGCCATCCAAGTCTCCCAGGCCATCCTACTCTGCAGAAACCTGTATGGGAGGCAAGAAGTCCCTGGCCTCTGGTCACTGGGCACTCACCACACCAGCACAGTAGTTCTGATGATAAGCACCCTAATAACTTAGCTTGATTTTTCACTCTTTTCCCCTGTACTATGATCAGTGTGTGAAGGACCCTCCTTTATGCACGAATACAACTATTCCCGGGTGAAGACATGGGCTGACCCTGCCAGCCACATTCTAGCCTATGTGGGACCCTGTGGGCTGGGGCTCAGCCTGGGACTGGGGACAGGACTTGGCCTTGGGTTAGGTTGCAGACACAGGTCAGAAACTGGGGTTGGGACTCAACCTATCTTCCCTTGCTCCTGGCACAGGCTACTATGAACACCCAGTGACCTTTGCATCTTCGGCTACACAGAGCTGAGCCAAGGGCTCTAACAGTCCATTCAAGAGGTAGAAGACCGGCCTGGCTGGCAGATCTGCCCCTGGTACCTGCCAACCAGAGAACCCTGGAGAGATGCCAGTGCTCATCTCTGGTCTCAGTGCCCTCTGGCTCTCGGGCTCTGCCTTCCCAGTGACCAAAGCATTCATATGGAGAGCGGTGGAACTGGAACATACCAAGGCAGGCCAGCCCCCCTCTTCCCCTCTCTCTGCTTAGGACACAGTGTTAGCTCAGGGTGCTGTTGGCCTTCTCTGGCAGGCTTCTTCCCAGGGGGGGCCAGCAGGGGGGAGGACAAGACTAGTTCCCCTGGGACTTCCAGCCCAGTGGGGACTGGGTCCCAGCTCCCCCTGCCCTCTAAAGATAGAAACACTCAACACACGGTCACACACACATCTACACCTTCCTCAGGCTTTGTGTCTCAGAACTCAGAGCCAGAGACTCTCAGGGCTGGGAGGGGCCTCAGAGAACATTTGGAGAAAACGTTCTCGAAGAACTCTTGGAGAAACAGCCCCAAGAATGGGGGTAACATCCAGGGAGAGTAGACACAGAGGCAAGACCAGAACTCAGCCTGAGTTGAGGTGTACCATACCCAGTCCCTGTCTCCTGAGCCCAGATACACACACACACACACACACACACACACTCTCACGCTGGCATGGAAACTAGCTTCGGTTGGCCCCCGCCAAGCCAGGAGGACCAGAGACATGTTCTTACTTCTCACTTTGTTCTCTCTGGAGCTCAGGGCAATAAGACCAGGGTATTCGAAATCCCCCAGATGATTTCAGCCGATTTCTCCCCTGGACTTCCCCCTTTCCATTAAATGACAACACTATCCTCTCCCCAGTCACCCAAGGGAGAGACTTGGTGCTCTCCTGGCCTCTTGGCTCCTCCGGGAACCCCCTCACTCTCTCACTCCTCTCTCCAGTCCCTCCTCACCAGGGCAGGCTGTCTTCTGAAATACCTCTCTACCCCATCCTCATGGCCTGGTCTAAATGTTCATCCATTCAGGCCACTCGATCTCGCTAGACTTTTCCGTGGCCTCCCTGCTGCCCTCAAAGCCCCTTCAATCCATTTCCTTCGCATAGGCCACATGGGCTTTTCTAGAGCACACATCTCCACGTGGGCTCTTCGCTCCCCTCTCCGCTCCCCTCTCCGCTCCCTTGCCTCCCGTCTCCAGAGTCCCGCCTCAAGGAGAGGAAACTCAGGCCGCCCAACTGTGGCTCTCGGTTAGGGAGGCTGCAGTGGGTTCCCCCGCGCGCGGGTGGGCGCGCTTTGCTGCCCCTTTCAGCCCCGGGGCCTGCGATCCTCCGACGGAGCTTTCCGGCACCCCAGGCGCATCTCCTCGTTCCCCGCCACCCTCGTCCGGACGTTGTCCTGGCCTGAGGAGACGGACTCCGGGCGGGGCAGGGGGCCGGGAGGCCCTAGGGACCCGGAGGCCGGGGGGGCTGGAGGCTGGGCCCGGCCAACAGGAGCCACCCGGCCCCGCCCCCTGGCGCCGCCATTGGCCGCGACCGAGCGGGTGGACCCGCGGCTCGCCGCGCTCCGCAGCTCCTCTCCGCAAGGGTCCCGACTTGGCAGCCCCGGGCGGTGGGGCGCGGTGCCGCGAGGCTGCCCGGCAGGTCGGAGCTGGACGGGCCGGGGCCGGGCCCCCGCGCTCCCCGGACGGCTCACTCTGGCACCCAGTCCCTCGCAGCCACGCCGGGCGCGCACTCACACCCCCTCTGGGCGCGCGGCTCCCGGGCGCGATGGACGCGGCGCTGCTCTACAGCCTGTTGGAGGCCAACTGCAGCCTGGCGCTGGCCGAAGAGCTGCTCTTGGACGGCTGGGGGCTGCCCCTGGACCCCGAGGGTAGGCGGAGGCGACCGCACCGGGCGGCGCGGGCTCCTTCCCGGCGTGCTGAGTGCGCCCCAGGCCCCGCGCTCCGAGTGCCCCCGGCACCCCAGCTAAGCCCTTCTCCTCTGTCTCCCGTCTCCCAGGTGTCTACTACTGCAACACGACCTTGGACCAGATCGGGACGTGCTGGCCCCGGAGCGCGGCCGGAGCCCTGGTGGAGAGACCGTGTCCTGAGTACTTCAACGGCGTCAAGTACAACACGACCCGTGAGTGCCCTTCCCCACCCCCCACCCCCCAATTCTCCGCGGCGGACTCGGCGTCGGGCGCCGGGGAAGAGCGGTTTAGGGAGCGGGCACAGCTCTGGACCCGGCGTCGGAGACCTGCCGAGGGCCGCGGCGGCGTCATACCGCTGGCGTTGAGGTCCCCTTACAACGTTGGAGGCGCTTCCTCTGTTCCCTGCCCTACTGTAGCTTCAGACCAGTAAGAAGTCTGATTTGCCCAGAAAGGGAAGAAGGAAATACTTGCTCCCTTTTGAGGGTTTTGAGGGTAAATCTCTCCCACATGTTATTTACTCTGGGTGCCTGAATTTCACCTTTGTTCAGCCAGTGCTACCGGCACTGGGTGGGCGGGGGTGAGGGGGGGGCGTCGGTATATGCTCGGTTCCCAAATCCAGGGGTGAGTGCGGTGATCAGACCCTTCCTACCAGAGAGAAAGGAGGGCAAGAGGCAGGAAAGATGGGGTGAGCACTCGTGTTGGGTGGGGGCAATAGACGCTTCTGGGGCAGAGTGTGTGGGTGGCACCTCACCCCTACCGGGATGTTCCAGACTAGCTCTCTGGGCTGTGAGTCAGGACTCCTGGGCAGCGTTACTCCTACTGCCCAGGTGATGTGTGATTTCTGAATCAGGACCACCCCACATTTCCCAGGGAGAACAGCCCAGGCCCTTCTTCCTCCTGGCAAACCACTGGTTGGCTTGACACTCTGGGGAAACTAGCACCAGAAGCTGCTGGTGGGGTAATTCAGCACAGGCTGTGGGGAGTGGGTTGGGGCAGAGTCTGTGCCCTGCGGGAGGTCTGATGGGTGCCAGTGGGAGTGTCTTGTAAGACCATGGGCCCTGGCCCACCTTGACCAGCCACTCACATCAGCAGCCCCATCCCACCAGCAGGGAGAGGTCCTGCTGAGACCCCCAGGACTTCCTTACCTGAAGCCCCTCATCCTGGAAACATCATAGCAACCTCTCTCTGCATATCTGTGTCTGAACAGCAGCACAGCTCCCCATCACCTCACACAGGCACCGGTGCACACACGCAGTCACGCACATGCGTGCATGCATGCACACACACACACACACACACACACACACCCCTGCCCAAACTCTCAGGGGCTGAGGCCTCCTCAGAGAGCAATGGTTAGAGAACGAGACCACTGCGCCCGCGTCTAATGCTAAGCAGCACTCCCTTGTCTGCACCAGTGGAGGGCTCTGGTGGGCCCAGGGAGGAGCCATGTTCGGAGAAGTCGTGCTCCTAATGGAAGCTGGTGGTAGAGGTAGAAGAGCTGCTGAGGAAGGTTTCTGCATTATCTGAGGACAAGCTTCCCACCCATGATTAAAATAAACCTCTCTGGGTGAAAGTGAGCTCCCTGACCCAGGGAACTCCAAGCAGAAGGAGTGACTTCCATCCTCCTTTCCAGTCCTGAGATTCTGAAACTGTGCTTTTAGGGTCCCAAGAGCTGAATCAGAGGATCCTAGGGTCTCTAGTTCAGACTGGCCCTGGGGACAAAGGGCCAAGTGAGATGATGAGGCCTCTGAATCCCATAGCCATGAACCTAAGGGAGCTCTGCTCTGGTTCCCCTCTCAGCCTGGGCTTCTCCTATTTTCCCCACCAATCTGGAGCTCCCCAACAGTGGGAGTCTCTTCTTCAGAGCTGAGCACAGTATTTCTTCAATCAGCTTATTGATCAGCTACTATGTGCTGGCCACTGCGCTGTCATTGAGGCCCTTGCTCACAATTGCAACAGACAAAGGGCATACAGAGTGACAAACACCCTGATGGAGGAGAGCAAGGGGGTTGGAGGATGGGGGAAGGGGGACAGGTGAGGCAGAGGAGACATCCTGAAGGAGGTGTTGGAGCGCATAGCAGACCACTCTACTCACATCAAGTGAGAGGCTCAGAAAAGTTCAGGGCGCCCCCGAGGTTGGCAAATGGAGTGCCAATTAGCTCCCAGTATCTAATGAGCAATTTTCTTCATTTGGACCAAAGTGCTGGCCACACGGTAGCTGCTGGGAAACCGGAGCACAGGGCACTGGGAGCATGGCCATTAGCCAGTGCAGCCAGCTGAGGTGGGAAGAGCAGAGAAGCTAATGGCAATGGAAATACCGTGACTGCTTCCTCCCCTGCCCTGCCTCCTGGTCGAGGCTTCCTGTTGCCCCATTGCCTTTGCAGTGGGATCCTTCCTTTACGAAGGATGCAGGGAGGAAAACAGCTCCGACGAGAAGCCTTGGGGAAGAGGAAGAAGAGTTTGGCTCCTCTTCCTGCCCACTTTTGCTAGGCTGCAGCCAACCCCCCACTGAAACCTCATTCTTCAGAGGGCCGGCATTCCTGGGGTAAGAAAGCAGCTAGTCATTAGTCCCCATGAACTTTCTTCCACTCAGCTGAGCACAGAGAATCTACCACAAATCTACCAAGTGTGGATCATTTTCCAGGTGCCAGCTACCCTGGAGAGAGCTTTGCCCAGGTGATCCCACTCATCTCCACCTTCTCAATGCCCGCCCCCCCCAGATATGTAACCCTTTCATGCCCATATTGCAGTCAGGAAAACTGA
The DNA here is from genome assembly GCF_963455335.1 of Martes martes. Lineage (NCBI taxonomy): Eukaryota > Metazoa > Chordata > Mammalia > Carnivora > Mustelidae > Martes > Martes martes. The sequence goes on along the minus strand of NC_137899.1, from coordinate 62,827,089 downwards.
GGCTCAGAGACATGAAGTGACTTTCCCAAGTTATAGTTCATTCCTAGGCACCAGTGCAGGCAGAGAAATCCACAGCCCATACTCTTAACCACGGGACAATGTTGCCTCCAAAAGAGATAATTTTCGGGGAGAGTTTAGAGGGACAGAAGGACTCATGTCTCCACTCTGGAGGACTGGGGAGGGCTTCGCCCACAGAGCTGGACTTAGGGGGACAGGGCAGATTTTAGCAGGTGAAAGTGGAACAGGTACACAGGAGGAGGTGAAACCATGCTTTGTCCCTCGGGACCGGTGAGTGTTATACAGACTATAGGTAGGAGGAGAAAGAAACAGACCAGAGCAGACGTATGGATATTGGTCTGGTGATGCAGGGTGGTGCAGTGGGTTTTGCTGTCCATGCAGGATAGAGCCTAGGGCAAAGGAGGTCTGCTGTGGGGCCCAGAGCCTCTGGAGACAAGAGGAGGGATCAGGAGGCTACTACAGCTGCCCAAGTCTAATGGGGACTGCAGGAGCCAACTGAGGGGATGGAAGCAGGAGACCTGGGCACCTGGAATATACAGGACTGGGGTGAGATGGGGACTCAGGAGGAGTCAGGGATGACACCAGGACAATGCTGAGCCTAGGTGGAGGTATGTTGGCCCTAAGGAGCTGGAGGGACATCTGAGTGCAGATGTCCATCCAGAACATAGTCGGCTGGAAGGGGAAAGCCCAGGAAAGCGCCTTCTGCTAGAGACGAGGCCTTCTTGGATGTGAGGTTAGGTACAGGTGGCCCGTTGGAGAGGACCATTCAGAGTCCTGATAATTTTTACCCAGAGACAATGTCCAGATGCAGCACAGCCAAGGGAAAGGATGGGACTTGTCCATGGCCACACAAGCTAGTCCCTGCAGAAGCAAGTGAAATGTCTGTGTGTCCAAGTTCCCTCCGGGGTTCTTCCCACCGCGCACATTTCTGTGCCCCAGGTTCCGTGGGCCTGGGTCGTCATTTGACCTGTGTTAACTCATTAATCTTTACGCTGACACTTTAATGGAGGTGTAGTATTATCCTCACACGACACACGGGGAAATGGAGGCACAGAGAAGTTGATTGTCTTTCTGAAAGCCACACGACTTGTAACAGCATAAGGATTCCAACTCCGGCTCTGCTGCCTCTCAGAAACAACTGTGTTGGCTTAAACAGAGAACGGATTAGTTGAAAAGATAACAAGGAGCTTGTGGCATCACCAAGTGGGCTGAAGAACCAGATTTGGGGCCCCTAGCCAAGAGCTCAGGGCAGAGCTGACCCAGTAAGGGAACTCTGCTCTCCCTGAGTGCGACCTGGCCACCAGCCGGGCCACAGTCCTGCTGCCACCAACCTCCCAGGATGCTGAAGCTTCCTGCGGTGGCCGCTGGGAGCCTTTCTCCCCGTCTCCATTTTGTGGACCCCCAGCTCACTAATGCCCTGGGGGCAGGTGCCTCTGATGGGGCGGGAGAATATGGGGGGCTCTAGGTCACACACCCTGGCTCTGGAAGATGAGGGCTCGGCATTTCAGTTCTGGGGCAGGAGGTGGCCTCTTCCTCCCCCCAGGTTTCTTGGAGGCCATATGAGATGCAGATTCTATCATATCAAATTCTATCATAATGTCTATACACAGTACCCACTGGAGCAAGTCTGATCCCCTTCCTGGGCCTCAGACTCCCTGTCTGCAAGGAGAAAGGAGACGGACGAGCCCGAAGTAGGCAATATACTCCATTTCCTGCCACCTCCCACCATCCTGAGCCCATGTCTGTGTGTGCGTGTCTGTGCGTCTCCCTGTCTCTGTCTCTGTTTCTCTCTCTGTGTGGCTCCAGCTTTGTCTTTGGATGTATTTGCTGTTTCTTTCTGTGTGTATGTTTTTGTCTTTCCAGTGTCTGTCTTGTTTTCTGTCTCTGCTGTTCTCTCTCTTCCTCCTTGCCTCCCTCCATCCTCCCTCTCCAGCTCTCTTCCTCCCTCCATTTCTCCCTTCCCCTCCCCACCCTCTCCCCTCCATTCTCCCTCAGTCCTCTCTCTCTCCCTCCTCCCTCCTCCTCATTTTATTCTCCCTGCTTGAACACCTGCTCCTGCCTGTTCCTGGGGTCCTCGTGGCTGTGGGGGGTGAGGGGGGGCTGTCCCCTCCCACACGGCGCTCATGTTCCCCCTGCAGAATTGCTAAACCCAGCATGGCTCAGCTTCAGTCTCTTGCTCTCAGGCTCCCACCGTGTCCTGTTGGCAACTTCAGGGCCCATGTGTACTGAGGCATATGCCAGAACAAGGGGAAAAAGTACACTCCACCTGACCTAATCCCTTGGGGAGGCCTGGGGGTCTGTACTTCCCAGAACCCCACTCTAGAGATGTGCTGAAGCATGGCTTGTGTTGGAAACATAAACTGTGTGGTCTCCAGCCAGGGGCATCTTCCCACTGGGTCAGCCTGCTTGTGTAGAAATCCCCTCTTCAGGGGCGCCTGGGTGGCTCAGTGGGTTAAAGCCTCTGCCTTCGGCTCAGGTCATGATCCCAGCGTCCTGGGATCGAGCCCCGAATCGGGCTCTCTGCTCAGCAGGGAGCCTGCTTCCTCCCTTCTCTCTCTGCCTGCCTCTCTGCCTACTTGTGATCTGTCTGTCAAATAAATAAATAAAATCTTTAAAAAAAAAAAAAAGAAAGAAAGAAATCCCCTCTTCAGCTCTGAGGAGACATGGTGATAAGAAGGGCTGGACCCTGCCCTCAGAGAATCCCAGGCTGCCTCAAGACCAGACTCACACAAACCAATAGTCAGGGATTGGAAAGAGGGGCTTGGTGGACCCTGGCACATTCCTGGAAAACTTCCTAGAGGAGCTTCTTGGGAGCAGTTCTTGAAGGTCTTGTGGAGCAGTGGAGGCTCCACATTTGTGTCATACGAGGGTATAAGCCTCAGGGAGGGTTCCAAATAGAGCCTCCCCTCTAGGCTGAGGAAGTAGAAGCTGGGAATCTAAAAACTCAGGTCTACATTCTCTGTCCCCAAGTGAGACCTGTTCACATCCGGACCCCTGAGTCCCGGGGGCAGGAAGTTAACCCTGTGTAAGAATGGTTTTCGTGATGGGAGAGAGGGAAGGTGGGACATGCCTGGCCATCACTGAGGGTTTGGCAAAGAGGAGGAGGAGGGAAGAGAGACTGAGCAGAGTGGATACCCCTCTGGCCATCCAGACATTCTGGAACTTCCCAGCTGCAAGGCCTCCTGTTCAAGTGCTGCCCTCCCCTCCCCTGTTGCTTAGGGGTGGAAAATGACTAGCCCAGAAAGGACAAGACACTTCCCTAGTGTCCCACAGAGAGCCAGGGCACTAAATGGCCTCTGCTGGTTCTGAAAACTCTTGGCCCTTGAGCTAGCACTTTTCCGCCTTGCATGCCCAGACCTGGGCAGCCGAGCAGCGCGACAGTGATGTCTCAGCTGCCTCCTGCCTGAGGACCCTTCATCTCAGAGAGGACCAAGGGTGCCACCACTCCTGATCTCCCTCCCTCTCTTCCCAGGGATCCTCCAGCTGCTCACACGTCCTCTTCCTGCCCATCTCACCTCTCACCGGGTTTGTGAGAGTAATGCCCTCTTTTTACTAGAAACAAGTTCTTCAAACACGAGAAAGACCTGAGTTTTCCAGGGGCTCCTGTTCTAGAGGGAAAGAGAGAGAGAGAGACTTTAAAAAAAAAAAAAAAAGACTTTATTTATTTAGAGAGAGAGCAGAAGACAGAGGGAGAGAGAGAATCCCAAGCAGGCTCCACGCCCAGAGTGGAGCCTGACGCCAGGCTCCATCTCACAACCCTGAGATCATGACCTGAGCTGAAATCAAGAGTCAGAGGCTTAACTGGCCGAGCTCTCCAGGCATCCTGAGAGAGAGAGACTCTTGAAAAGAGCTTTCTGATAATAGCTCTTAAGTGAAATAGCACAGTCACGATTGCAGGAGCTCTTGGGAGGAGGTTGATTCCAAAAGAAGGGGAAGGTAAGCTGGGAAGACTTCACAGAGGAAATGTTGTTGGAGAGGGTCTTGACAAATTGGGCCAGTGATGTGCCAGCTGGAAGGGAGAGTGCGAACAGATAGAGAGGAGACATGGTAGAGGGAATAGGGTCATGGAGGCTTTGAACACCAGTCCAGGCCATGGGCCTCTGTTCTGCTGGTGGTAGTGCTGCCAGCTGCTTACCCATAGCCCCACGGTACAGGAACGGAATATTCTGAGGGGGACACTGCTTGATTTTCGGGATGTACCTTTGAGATCTAAATCCAGGCTGCCTGAGAACTTTAACCTTGCCCGTCCCCTCTCCTCCTTCCTACTCAGTAAAGTCAGAACTGCAGCACCCTTACCTGCCCGACCCCCAGCCCCAGGCAACCACCTGCAGAGTCTGGAACCCACAGCAAAGCCCCACCCACAGTGACTCTCAGGGACCATCCCCAAGGGCCCCAAGGGCTGTCTACCCATCCGAAACCCGGTCCTCCAGAGCCTGGTGGGGAGCTCCTGTTACACCTGTGGAGGTTGGGGTGAGGGAAGGCAAGAGGAACCCAGATGCAGATCCAGGAAGGCAGATCTAAGTCCTGGCTGTGCCCTGATTCACCTAGGGACAGGGAGCGCCCCCCCCCCATACACGTCCCATCTGGGTGGAGGGGACAGAAAATATGCTGTCCTTGTGAGGCCCTGTCACACCTGGGGAGACGCAGCTGCTTGGGGTTTCTGTGGACAGCTGGAGTGCTGTCAGCAGGGCGAGTAAAGAATAAGGCCCAGAATAAGGAGAATTTGTGTTCTCGGCATCACGTCCTTGAGGGTCCTGCTCATGGCAAGGATGGTTATCCTCGTTCTGGGTGGTGTGGCCTGTCATCTCTGAGAGCCACCAAAAGTCTGTGGCCCCTGGGTGGTGCTGTGGGAGGGAGCAGTGGGAGGGAGGGTCTGATCCCAGAGGCCTCCAGAGAGAGGCAGATCCTTGGCCCTCCAGAGCAATGCCATTGTCGGTAAAGAGAGGACATAGGATTCCCTTCGAAGATGTCTCCACCGCACATTACTTCACAGAAACTACGGTCGAAAGCTGGTTGTAATTCTGGCCAGGCCACGGACTGCTTATCTCACCTTTGGGCAGGTCTTTCTCCTCTTTGGGTCTCGGTATCTCTGTATTAGGTGGTGGGGGGAGCTTGGCGAGTTCTCATGGTCCCCCAACATTGATGATCCTCTTCTCCACGGCAGTCTCTGCCTCAGGGGTCCCCCGTTCGCCTTCTCCTCCCTGTTTCCCTGTGCGGGTCACAAGCTGGCGTCATGCCGACAAGCCCGTTGAGCGTTGCTAGGGATGACTGGCAGGAGGCAGCCCCGCACCACAGAGGCTGGAGCTGGGTGGTAGGCATCCTCCTCCCACTTGCATCAACCCTGGGGAGGACTGTGGTCTCACACAATGAGCTGGATTCCAGTCACACCTCTTCCCCGTTTCATGGGCCCCATGCGGGCTGCATGAAGCAGCCCTGTGCCTCCCTGACTCAGTTTCCTCGCTGTCTGCTGTAAGTATAGACATTTCCCCCTACCACGCCTCTCAAGGACGGAAAGGCATCATGAGCGGAAAGTCCTTTGGAAATAAGGAGCTGAGGGTTTTCGGAGGTCCAGATGGACAGTTGGGGCCCCGAGAGCAGTGTGCACACAATACTGAAGAAATGGACTAGAAGTTCCCTGTCTCTCACTCCAGATGTCCTAAGCAGCTGGCCCTGGGGAGGCCCCTCCCAACCTGGGGTTTGTGTTGATGATGGCAGGTTTCCAGTCCCTCAACCCAGCATTCCTTCTAGGTCAAGCTGGTTCAGAGCTTGGAGGAGCAACCTCAGCAGCCATCCCCACCCCCAGTGGTCTGTGATCAGACCCAGACAGGAAATGTTCCAGCTGGGCCCCAGAGCAGGCCAGCTCTGGTCCACTGCCACAGCATCTAAGCAATGCAGGGGTGTCGACTCCGGGAGAAGCGCCTTGTTTGGGAAGCTCGGAAAACTACGCTGTTGGCACCATGACCAGCACTCCCCCAGATGGTGTCTTAACTGGACACAAAGAGCAATTTGTCATGCCCCACAGCATCATTGCCTCATCCAGCCAGTAGAGAGATTTTTTCGACAAAAGATAAGAAAGGTGACCAAGGTGAAAGGCAAAGACTTCCCAGCAGGGCCTCAAGCCAGGACAGGAAGAGCATGGCCATCACTTCCCAGGGAAAGTCAGTAAGGGGGCTTGAGGGTGGCGTATCTGGCCCCTCAGGCATTTTCTGCCCCAGGGATCTGGACATGAAGTTGCTAAGACACTGCAGGTATGGCACAACTTGCTGCATCTTCTAGAACACGGTGGCTCGGTGACCCCCAGCATGTCACTGTCCCTCTTTGGGCCCCTCCAGACCAAATGAGAGAGAAGCTGTCTCCCCTCTTATATTCCCAGGAAGATGCCTGCTAACTCAGTCCCCAGGATGCTTTCCTGGGACCAGGGGAGGCTTTCTTGCCAGCAGTGGGAAGATGCCTGACTGCAGCTTCGTGGTTTGGGACGGACAGCCCTTACCCCGTGTGGGATTGTACTCATGGTGCAGCCCTTCTGACAGCAGGGCTCAGCCTCCCTGTGGCCTGTGTGGGAGACCTAGGTGCCTCCTGCCGGTAAGACTGTTGGGCATTTGCTGTGCAGCTTGACAGAGCCTGGGTGCCCAAGGTAGCAGACTGTCTTCTTGGCCTGCTCTGAGCCTCTCATCCTCATTCAGAGTTAGTCACGTAGACAACAGCACCACCTCAGTCCGTCCTGAGCCCCTGTGTACTCAGTCTGGGTAGTTCTTAGGGAAGGGCCAGAGGAGAGGGCAGCCTAAGCCTTCCCCACCCCCACCCCCCTGGGCTAGCTGGGAAAGAGCAGTCCTAGCCCACCAGGGAGCAGTGGAACCCTCAGGGAGCTGGAACAGCCATGGAAGCACCTGGAGAAGCTGGGGCTGAAGCTGGGCCTGAAGAGCCTCACAAATCAGTGTGATGGATGCAGACCCGAGGGCTGTGTTTCAGGAGCTCTCCAAGGCCACCCACATGCTTGGGTGGGGAGTGGGGGGGTGGGGAGTGGTACCATTCTGCTGTCCACAGTGCTGAAAATTCCTGTCGTGCACAGTGACCTCATTCCTTCAGTGAATAGTGCTTCTGGCCCTTTCCACCTCCCTGCCAGCATTACTTGACCTAACTTCTTGTCAGTTCTCCCCAGATATCCATCCCCCTCCACCAGTCCCACTCACTCCCTGTGCCCCACCTGTCTCTTACAATCTTTCCCCCATAACCGTCACCCAAAAATGGTCCCTCATGGTCTCTGTCTCCCATGCCTTGTCAGTTAGACTGTCAGACATAAAAGTGCCCACGTAGGGAGCACCCGAAAGTGCTACAGGGACGTTTGGAGTTGTCAATAGCTCGAGGGTAGTATTGGTGTTCAGCGGGTTGAAAGTCCTACACAACAGATAACCAATCAACCTGAGATGCCAATAACATCTTTGAGAAATGATGTACATCACTTTTTTTTTTTAAGATTTTATTTATTTATTTGACAGAGAGAGACACAGCGAGAGAGGGAACACAAGCAGGGGTGGGTGGGAAAGGGAAAAGAAGGCTTCCCACTGAGCAGGGAGCCCGGATGTACATCACTTTAACTAAGAGGAGAAACTGAGGCCAAGAGGCCAGGGACTTAGCTAAGGTCACTTAGCCTGCCAGCCAGAGACAAAACCACAGCTAGAAGAGCAACTCCCCTCTTCTCACAGCCAGGCTTCCGAACCGCTTAGATGACTGCCTGAACCAGGAGCTCTCATCCGAAATGGGTCGGCATCTGAAAAAGGGACAGGCCACGGTAATGGGGGCTTTTGACAGGACAGGGGCACTTAGGGGAAAGAGGCCTGGCACACTGCGAGAAATAGGGAGCAGTATTCCCAGGCCACAGAGCCCTGCACGAGAGGACCCTGCTTGCATCCTTCAGACCCTAATGCCCCTGGCAGGCCACACCGCACACCACCGGCATTGATCTTCGGCAGGGGCACTTGGGTTGCTGTGGCAACAGGCACAGACCTCACCGCATCCAGCTCTGAGATTCTGGTCCGGCCGCCTGCCCTCAGATTTTGCATGCCCATCCTCCCATGGTTCCCAGGTTGTTGGGGGGGGGGGGGACTCTTTTGTCTTACTCTGTCTTACTCTCTCCTGTCCAAAGCTGTGCTTGAGGGCACAGTGTCCTCATTAGCCAGCTCCCCCGAAGAGCTGGGCACATCTGTCTTCCAGGCCTCTGATACCTGGAGTCTGCAGCCAGAACCTCATCTCCAGGCACGACTGAGCCCCCAGAGGGGAGCCCCCTTCCACCACCACATCCCACAGCTCAGACCCTGCTTTCCAAGGTATTGGCACATCTGAGTTCGTTTGTTGCAGCCAATATGGACTTCATGGCTAATTCCTACAGGAGACCTGGGGACCCCCATATAGTCTCTGCCTACCTGTCTGTCCCCAGGGAGCTTAAGTTCAGTAAGCAAAGAAAAAAAAAAAGGGATCAGGTCCAAAAAGATGAAACCCTTAGTGAATTATGGCAAATGCTCTAAACTTGATGTTTGGTGTTCAAACTATGGGTCAGAGCACCATAGTGGATGGTGAAGTCAAATTCATGAGTCATGACCAGCATTTGTATAGAAAATAAATAGAATTCATTAGAATAGAAGAGGAGGAAGAATATCATAGCTGTGGTCAAGATGAATTTTGCTTTGTGAAACTGGCCTCACTAATGTAGGGCGTGTGTGGGCTGGAGGTGGGGGTGTGGGTGGGCTGGATGTGACGGCACAGGGATGTGTTGCTGGGGCTCAAGGACAGTTGAATGTGAAGGCCCATGTTTCGAGAGATGGCAAGGCCTAGAGGAGGCATTGAGAGGAAGAAAAGAGATGGCTTGAATGCCTGGGCAGCTGGGGAAGCCTGCGGGAGGAGAGGGCGCTTGACCTATGGTTTAGAAGATAGGAAGGGGTTTTTCAGTGAGAGTGAGGAGGGTGTTTCAGGGTGGGGGGGTTCGGCACAGAACCGGCTATGTGCCAGGCCTGCCAAGGCAAATGCCACGTGCCATGTGGAGTGGTGGCAGAGGGGTGTGGCTTCCAGAAAAAGAAAGCCAGGATAGAGAAGTCATAAAATTTGGTACCCCTGGTAGGCATTGACATAAGGGACCAGGAAGGTCTCAGATTTGCATCATCTCTACCATGACTTCCTCCCTCCTCAGGCCTACCCCATGCTTATTACCATCATGAGATATCATACTTGGGAAAGTATTCTGAGTTCCTGTCTTTGGTTAGCCCCACACCGATCAGCCAGACCAGACTCGCACTCCAAAACAACTCAGGCCAGGGTCTGAGCAAGGGATGAAGTGTGAGGCTCAGGGTCTTGGGACTCTTGGGTGGGGTGGAGTCAGGGACTCAGGAGAGAGAAATCTGTGAGATGGGAGCAATCATAGAGGCCTTCCTGGAGGAAAGGGCTTAGCACTGAACTCCAGGAAAGCTGGATAACATCTATGAACACATCCTTAGAAGATAAATGTTCTGACCTTTGAACCAGAGCCAGGGTTGGGACCTGTCTCACCTCAGACAAGCCGGTTGAGAGAGACCCTAAACCCTTACCTGTAAAGGATTATTCATTTTACAAAAGGACCAGCCTTCCCCCAGATACCTTTACATAGGTCTATTTGACTCACCCCGCACTCTGACCTCCAGTTCAGTAACATCACTAACCCTATGCATTGGGTTCACTTAACTGTAGAAATTTCTCTTTCTGTAGTAAAACAGCCCTGAGGAAGGAGAAAACCCAAGAGTGGATGTGGGTGCCATGTTTAGGGCTAAGGGACTGTTGTCCTCACTTTGGGGTCAAGATCATCTCGACTGCCACCAGGGCCAGGCGGCATCCTTAGGCCAGTAACAACCCTGAGCCTGAAGACTCTCTGAGCTCAGAGCACCAAATTAAAAAACAATTAAGCTAATAGAATCTCCACCATTGTTTATGCTCCTCAACAAGTGCTCCCTGAATCCCACTGCTTTGAACTCACTGTCGGCTCAACAGAAGTGGGTTTTTTAAGTAACTTAATTATTTCAGAACTCATTGTTTCCAGAAGCAATCTGTTTCTCCCTCCAGCTCTATGACTCTCTGCTCTGGGAGCTACTTATTTTAATTAGCTTTGTAGTATATATCTGACAGCAACCCAAAAGAAAAATCCACACATAACTGCCCATTAGCCAGAGAGCTAAAAAAGCCAGCATAAGTCACCCCCAAACCACAGATCATTCAGAATTTGTAAGGAAGTAGGGGAGATCACTTTCACATTCATGGGGCAAAGCAGAGGCTGGCAAAGGGCTCTGGAGTTCTCAGGTGGGAGGTTTATTCTGGCTGAAGGTTGAGTGTGGGCTACCTGGAGGTGGTGGCTTGGGAGCTAGGACTTACAGTCAAGCTCAGTTTTCAAGAAAGATGAAAGATGCTCAGGAAAGATGAGCATTCTCTGATCTTCCTGCGTTCCCCCAGGATGGAGCCTGCACTTGTGGCCATCAGACACTGGTGCTCTGAAGAGTCTGGGCAGACTCCTGTCAGACACCAAGAGATCTCACACAGTGCTCTCGCAGGCAGCCGCAGCTCAAGGTCGGCAACACAGTCCTGCTTCCCCAGGTGTCCCTCGTTCCTGTGTCCCACTGCTTGGTAGCAAGGGGTTTAGAACGTGCAGCCTGAAGCCAGAACTTCTGGATTTGAATCCTGGCTCTACCCCTTCTCATTTCTACAGCTTTTGACAAGTAGGTTAATCTTTTTGTGCCTTAGTTTCCCCTTCTGTAAAATGGGTTACCATTACTCATGGGGTTGCTGGGAGGATTGAAGGGATGAGCGTATCAAGAGTGGTCTGGTGAGCGGCCACTCTGTGAAGGGTAGCTGGTGTTAAACAGAACTGCTGCTGCTGGGGATTAGTACGGATCGCCTGCGTATAAAGTGAGAGAAGATAGGCACCTGGACGGCTTAGTCAGTTAGGCAGCTGCCTTCGCCTCAGGTCATGATCCCAGAGTCCTGGGATCAAGTCCTGCATCAGGCTCCCGCTCGGCAGTGAGTCTGCTTCTCCCTTTCCCTCTGCTGCTCCCCCTGTTCATGTACTCTCTCACTCTCCGTCAAATAAAATAAACAAAATATTTTTAAAATAATAAAAATAAATAAAATGGGAGAAGAATGGGAATTTGGTGTGTGAAAAGCAGCAAATTTGCAGGCACAACCAGGCTCCCAGTCAAGTTCCATTCCAAACAAAATTAAATAAGGTATACAAAACGCTAGTCAAAGATTATATAAAAAATGGGTCTTATTCTGCATTTTAGCTACCATGTGTGGTAAGCCTTTTGCACAATTTTCACCTAAATGACTTTCCTGTGAACTTTTATTTTTTTACAAAATATTTTATTTAGGGACGCCTGGGTGGCTCAGTTGGCTGGGCAGCTGCCTTTGGCTCAGGTCACCATCCCAGGGTCCTGGGATCGAGTCCCGCATCGGGCTCCTTGCTCGGCGGGGAGCCTGCTTCTCTCACTGCCCCTGCCTGCCTCTCTGCCTGCTTGTGTGTACTCTCTCTCTCTCTCTGTCAAATTAAAAAAATATATATATATTTTATTTATTTATTTGACAGACAGAAATCACAAGTAGGCAGAGAGGCAGGCAGAGGGCGGGGGGGAAGCAGGCTCCCCACCAAGCAGAGAGCCCGATGTGGGGCTCGATCCCAGCAGCCTGGGATCATGACCCGAGCCGAAGACAGAGGCTTTAACCCACTGAGCCACCCAGGCGCTCCTCCTGTGAACTTTTAAACGTGTGTTGTGTTTCCTGGCCTGGAAAGGCTGAGAAGTATGAACCTTATCCCGTGGGCACCCGGGAGCCAGGGAGTGTTCTTGAGGAAGGGAGTGACCTGCCTCTTGGTGGTTGGCATCTTTTGTAGGGAATGCCTATCGGGAGTGCTTGGAGAATGGGACGTGGGCTTCACGGATCAACTACTCACAGTGTGAGCCCATTTTGGATGATAAGGTGAGTGGCCCCCACCTTGCACACCCCTCATCCCTGTACAGGTATCAGGACTCAGGTTGAGCATAGAGCATCCCAAGGGTGACAGAACCAGTCCTTGTGCAGCCCAGACATACCTTTTTGCACTTCTTCCTCCTGCCTCCACGTCTTGTCCCCTGCTCAGTGACGCTACAGTAGAGAAGGGGGACACAGACCTCCACCTTTGGGAGAGCTCTGGCTGGCAGAGGACACAACCATCTCTAGCATGTGACACAAGAAGGGAATGACATTGTGACCCATGTCCCAAACATCTAACAAACTGTGTGACTTCCTTCGTCCTCCACTGGGCCTCAGTTTCCCCATCTAGCATTCTGATTCTGTGGCTCCATCTGGAAACAAGCACAGCCTCCGGAAAGGCTGGGCCCCAAGGGGATCTGGGTCCTGCTCACACCTCAGCAGCCCCCTTGCTCTGGAATTGGGCTCCAGGCTGCGTGCAGTGCCAACCTCCTCCCCTTTGAAGCTACACCTCGCTCCTGACCCAAAAGGACATGTCGCATGGCCACCCCCCTCTTCATTCACCATTATAGCCCCCAGTGAGTCTGCAACTTTCCTCAAGAAGTCCAGGTTCAGAGGGAAAAGGTTGAGCTACCCTGAGAAAAGGATGCTACAAAATGTGAGCCAAAGTGGGTCCGTGGTGGGGCCATGGGAGAGGCAAGTGAGATGGGTCATAAAGAAGGAGACTCCCCCCAGACCTCTGTCCTCTCTCAGCCCCTCTGAGCAGTGGCAAACCATGGTGGGCATGGGGTCAGGGGTAGCCTGCCCTGGAAAGAAGGAGTATTTTACCTGCCTCTGTTTACAACTGCCAGCACATAGTGATCATAAAAAGGAGACCGGCTTTTATTTGGTATTAATATTGTTCTTAAGTTCTCTACGGACATTGCACCCCCTTGTTGCTGCATCAGGAACAGACGGATCGCAGGGCACCGTCCAGACCTCCCCGAGCCTGCTGCTTCTGAGGCAGGAGGGCAGGATGGCTCCATTATACAGATGTCAAAACTGAGGTCCGGAGATGTAAATCCACTCGCCCTCAGTCACTCAGCCAGCAAGGGTCTGAGCTGAGATTAAACACAGCTGTGGCAACTCCCAGTTCAGAGTTAAAAAGATAATTAAAATCTCAAGATACCACGTCAGGCATATTCTGGGAAACATCAGGGGGGCTGACTGCAGCCCTTTGTCTCCCTGTACCAAGAGCCACCCGCGGCCAACGGGAATGAGCGCGAGGAGCCAGATGTGGTGATGACACTTGAAGCCACTTCTGCCTCCAGGCTCAGGACACACAGGGGGGCCATAGCTGGAGTGGCCAGCTCCAGCCTCTGTGTGCCCCATGCCTCCGTCCACCTGTGTGTCTGTCTGTCTGTCCAGCAGCGGAAGTACGACCTGCACTACCGCGTCGCCCTTGTTGTCAACTATCTGGGTCACTGTGTTTCTGTGGCCGCCCTTGTGGCTGCCTTCCTGCTTTTCCTGGCCCTGCGGTGAGTTCCCCAACCCCCCTCATGGCCTGCTGCTTTTCTCTGCCCCTTCCCCCACAGCTCCCCCTTTACCCCTCCCAGATGGTCTCGCCTCCACTCCGCAGGGTGGGGCGGGGCCCTGAAGCCAGTGGACAGAGGGGTCTGGGGGAGGTGCCGGCCTTGGCTCAGAGAGGTTACCACAGGGGGAATGTGGCTCCTGGGGCAGCCCTGCTTTCATTGGAGGCTGAGTCTCTTACCTGGCCTGGGGGGTGGGGAGTGCCAGTCCCAGCTGTTTCCTGACCCCAGGCAGAACCCTGCTCATCTCACTCCCAATCCTGCCTGACCCCCTACCTCCCACAGGAGTATCCGCTGTCTGCGGAATGTGATTCACTGGAATTTGATCACCACCTTTATCCTGCGCAACGTCACGTGGTTCCTGCTGCAGCTCATCGACCACGAAGTGCATGAGAGCAATGAGGTCACCAGGCCGACCCTTGGGGCTGGGGGGCTCCGGGCACTGGGGGCACCAACCTCTCTTGCCCAGTCCTCAGATGGAGACCCGCACCTAAGCTCACCTCTACCCTGATCATTGTCCCTCCCGAGCTGGGGCCAGAATTAGGGCTAGCTAGGAGTAGGGCAGGGGGTGCTGCCAGACCAGGGTCTTGGGAGCAGTGCAAACCTCAAACCAGACTGGGTTAGCCTCTTCTGCTCCCCATCTTCTTCTTTTTTTTTTTTTTAAGATTTTATTTATTTATTTGACAGAGAGATGGAGATCACAAGTAGGCAGAGAGGCAGGCAGAGAGAGGGGGGGAAGCAGGCTCCCCACTGAGCAGAGAGCCTGATGTGGGGGTCGATCCAGGACCCTGGGACCATGACCTGAGCTGAAGGCAGAGGCTTAACCCACAGAGCCACCCAGGTGCCCTGCTCCCCATCTTCTAAATCTAGGACCTCCCAAAGACCCCTTAGAGAAGAAGCAGCTAGAACTAAGCTCCATTGAACTTTATCTCAATTACAATGAGAGACCTGTCGGGGTTATTTTCCCCATTATACAGACATGGGAAGTGAGGCTCAAGGAGGTTACATGACCTTGTGATGCCAGCAGGATCTTGACCAGGGCATCCCATGTGTTAGCTACACAGGCTGGAGTTGTGCCAATGGCTGCTGTACTCTGTCCAAATCACTGCAAAACCCGAGACTAACCCAAGGCCAAGCACAGAGTCCTGTGGCACACCATCAAAGACTTCTCAATACATTTTCTTTGGACGGTGGACCTGAGCAGACACCCCACCCGGTTTGACCTTTCACTTGCCCCCCATTAAGCTCTGCCTCGGCACTTACTGAGTTCAACCCAATCTGGGGAGCCCTGTAGCCCCATACTAACTTGTACTGATAAGATGTCACTTGACTTGGAGAAAAAGCAGGGTTGGGAGGAGGTGACCTTTAGCTTCCGACCTCAGCAGGCCTTTTTGAGAAGAGGAGACAGACAACCACGTGGGGCCTGAGATCAGGGCTAGGGCCCTGGGGGAAAGACACGGAGGCAGAGAGCAGCTCAGCCCAGGACCGCTGACAGCCGGTGCCCTCAGAGCTGGACAGAGAAGGCGTGTGGTGTCTGCGGGGCAGAGAACTCCCATCACTGGGCTCCCCTGACCACCGTTCCCCAGATCTCAACCTCGGCCTGAGGGTGCCCTGGGGAAGATGCCTGGGGAAAGATGGCTAGGTCAGGAGGCCTGGGAGCTGGCCATGGCTGGCTGCAGCCCTGGACAAGCTTTTCTCCCCCAGCACCCCCATCTCCCCTCTGCAGGGTACTTGGGAGGGTGGGTAGCCCCGCTCAAAGGGACAGGGACAAAGGCAAATGGCAACAACCGTCATTTCTTGGTGCCTGCCTTAGCCAGCCTGCATCTCCTTGACCCGCCCTGTTAGATGCCATTAGCAGTTTCTCCGTGTCCCAGTGAGGCTCAGAGGGGCACGGCAACCTGCCCCAGAGACGGTGAGTCTCCACCCAGAGCTGGCCATGATTATCCTAAACCCAGAATCTTACAAATTTTTGATTTTGGAGAATCACCTCAATGGCTGCAGCTCTCCTTCATAACCCTGCACTATTATTTATGCAACAACTTTCTTTTAATTGATTCACTACTTTTTTTCTACATGAGATTTCCTATTTCATCCCTAAATGGAAACCTTGCTATGGCTCAAAGATGGCTCTCGAAAAACTGACCGTGAAAACAACAGTGTTGTTCAGTCCTAGCCTCTGCCTGCAGAAAGCTCAGAGCCAGACTCCCTCATTCTTTATGAAAACGAGATCAGAAAGTGCGGGGGGGGGGTGCAGCCCAAGAAGGGACCAGTGCCAGGTGGCACCTTAACTTCACCCCAAACAGGGAGACAGAATTAGGGGGCACGTGAAGCTTCCCAGAGGGAGGTTAGAGGGTCTAGAATGCATGTCCACGAGGTGACTCTGGGCAGGTGCCCGCACTGTGCACTGAGCCCTGGCCCCAGGCAGCCCCTGACCGCCACCTGCCCCGTGCAGGTCTGGTGCCGCTGCGTCACCACCGTCTTCAACTACTTCGTGGTGACCAACTTCTTCTGGATGTTCGTCGAGGGCTGCTACCTGCACACGGCCATCGTCATGACCTACTCCACTGAGCACCTGCGCAAGTGGCTCTTCCTCTTCATCGGATGGTGTGAGGGTCCCTGGGGGTCACGGGGCCTAGTGGGGAGGGGGAAGTGCTGACAAGGTCACCTCCCTTCATCTTGAGTCTGAGGACAGGTACACACCCCTGCCCGCCATCCCCAGGACAGGGCAGGGAGGCAGCCACTCCCTTCCCTTGCTGGTGGGGAAGAAGCAAGCAGTCCCTCCAACAGAACACTTCACAGACACCCCTCCTCTCCTTGCCTGGGAAGACCAAGCCAAAGACCTATGTCTCTGGCTTCGAGAAAGAAGCTGACCAGCTCCACTTCTCTATCAAATGGTCTCAGAAAACTGTGCTGTCCCTTCATCTGTCTGACCCGCTTAGAGGGGGTTGCTAAGAGAGGAGAAGGGGGGTCAGGATGGGGCCGTGGATGGCCTGCAGTTGGGTGATTGGTCCCAGGCCCCTGTGGTCCCCTCACCCTGTGCTCTACAAGAGGGCCCTCATCCATCTGTCTGTCCGCCATAGCCTGTGTCTGTCCTTCTTTCAGGTATCCCCTGCCCTATCATTGCTGCCTGGGCCATTGGCAAGCTCTACTATGAAAATGAACAGTAAGTGGGACCGGCCAGCTGCGGGGGTCAGAGGGGTGTCAGGAAAGGTCAGGCCAGGGCTCCAGCCTAGCCATGGGGCAGGAGTTGAAGCCCTACCAGGACAGATTGACTTTCCCATTGTCCCTATATTGAGAAAATATCCCTGGCACCCCGAGATACTGTGGTACTGGGTGTCATGAGTTAGGAATCATGGGTCTTTCAAATGCCCTAATGCATAACCCCCTTAGCCTTCAGTAAGGCTTCCTCCTCAGAGCAGCATGTCTGGCCCAAGAAATATAGAGGAGGCCAAGGGCTAGAGGCCGTCAGCCTTGAGCACATCCAAGGGTGTCCATGAGCCTCTCCCAGAACCCTGGGCCAGAGCAGGGGTACTTGTTTTATTCTGGAATCCCCGTCCCTGCCTGGGGTACAGTGTCCCATTCTGCGACCCTCCCTGCTCTGGAGCTGTTGGTATATAAGCCACACCCAGATGATGGCAATTCTGGCCGTGGGTGAGCCAAGCAGAAGCTGGGAAGTTGGACGTCACCAGCTGAAACAAGAGGGGACAAGGGAATGTCAGTCTTCGGACACAAATCTCTAAGGGGTCTCCGCAGCTGGAGATTTGGGGGCAGGGGCAGAACCGGACTGGACTCCAAGAGCTCAGCTTTGGGAAGAGCTCCTAGTGATTAAAACTACCCGAGAACAAGAAGGCCGCCATGGGAGGTAGTGAGCTTCCTGTCAACGGGGGTGTTAAAGCAAAGACCAAAACCCTAGCGCTGGGAGGCACCAAGAAGATTCCTGTCTAAGGCAGGGTGCACTGAATGACCTCTAAAGTTTGGGAGGACACAGTCAGAATTTCCCAAAGTCCACGTGGCCCTTCCTGAGGTGTAGTGGGAGTGATTGACAGAGCCAGACTGCATCCCGGCCCCATGGCTCCCCTGGACTTTGAGCTTCTACACCCACCCGCATCCCCCGAGAATAACCAAGCCTCTGCTAGCGACGGGCTCCCTTCACCGGGTTAACCCAGCCTCTGCTAGCGACAGGCTCCCTTCACCAGGTGAATGAGGCTCAGCTCAGAGAAAGGCCAGGGTTCAGGGCTGGAGAAGGCGTCCGCCTCTCCACCTGCTGCTTTGTGCGGCTCAGTGCCTGGCACGTGGAGCAGCAGGTTCCAAGGAATACAGGGACAGGTGCTAGAGGGTGCTTGGGCCCTGGGCCAGCAAGGGGGAGCCCAGCTCTGCTTTCATTCATGAGCCTCCTCTCTGCCCAGCACTGGGTACACATCCACAGTCTGGAATGGGGTAGGGGAGTGAGAAGGAGGGTGAGGAGACCCAGGGCCTGCCCTCAGTCCAGCTGGGGAGACCAGACCCTCCATGGAGGGCAAAAGGCAGCCCATGGGTGAGCCAGGATGGTCAGAGGGGCCAGGGCCATCCACCCAGGCATTTTGGGAAGACAAATCCCTAGAGACTGGGTCTCAGGAAGGGTCAAGCCAGAGAACCTTGGGCCCAAGTCTACTGTGGTGGCCAGACCGGGACTGAGCAGGCCACTTAGAGCCTCCCCATCTTTGCAGATGCTGGTTTGGCAAGGAGCCCGGTGACCTGGTGGACTATATTTACCAAGGCCCCATCATCCTTGTGCTCCTGGTAGGTTCTCAGTAGGGACCGGGATGGGGCCGGGCACTGGGAGGGCAATAGAGGACCCACCCGGCAGAGATGCTGGGGAAGAATGTGGCCTGGAGTGGCCGTCCTGCACACCCTCTGTACACACCACCCTACTTCCTGGCACCCCCCCCACCACTATCTGACTGGTCTGACTGGCAAATTTCTAGTGCCTCCTACATCTGATGTCCCCTTCACAGGCAAGGGGGCAGCTATTAATGGCAAGAGAAGGGTGTGCGGACTTCTGTTCAGCCCAGACCTACCCCCCTCTGCCCCCAGCGACCCCCTCTGGGGCCCAGCCCACCGCCCCCAGCCTGGAACAGTGGTACCAGAATGAAGCGTAATGAGCAATTGTTCCTTGTCCAGCTCCCGACCCTTTGGCAAATGTATTCGCATTTAAGGTATAATTGCTATCACGTCTTTAATCCACAACGAGCTTTAATTAAGGTAGAGTTTAAGTAGAGGCTGCATTCTACAAAAATGAACCCATTATATATCATACATTTTAAAAAAGAGACATGTAAAAAAGCCCCATAAGAAATTGGCATTTACGTAAGACTTATTTCAGGCTTGGTAATTTCAGGCTCTTGTACGCACCAGCTTCCTTAAAGGGCCACCCGCCTCTTGTGGGATACATAGGCGAGAAAGAGAAAGAGAGAGAGGAGAGAGCAGGTGCCTACTGGGGGTTCTATGGTCCACCCTGGACACAGTCCTTGTTTATCTCTTTCATTTCCCAACTCCTCCTTTTTGTGACTTCTTCAGGGATTCCTTTGCCCCCCATCTTTGGAGTGCCCTTGTTGTATATGACCTGGAGATGACTAGGGAGGTTTTCCACCCACTACCTGAAATTCCACCATCAGAAATTCCACCTTATTTCAGAGGCAGAAGCCAGTCCTTGTTGGCAGTCGAGGAGAGGGTTGAGGATGGGAAGGAGTGATTGTCCTTGGAGTCCCAGCTGCAGTGAGTCACTCGTCCCCACCCTCCATGTGAACGGAAACCCCTTGAGACCCATCGCCTCCCAGCCAGCTGCTGAGAGCCCATCCTGGAGGGATAGGGCTTTTCGTGAATCTGGGGCCCCGCCAAGAAGGCTGGCCTGGGTCGGGCTTCGGTGATAGTGGGGAGGGAGCCCCCCCGGCTGCAAGGATGTTGGGCAGCATGAGAAAATGAACAGAAAAAGGGAGATGGGCATGGGGGGACCCCATGTGAGCCCCCTCTCCCTGCCTGCTCCTCCCTGCCCCTTTCTCTGCTTCCACCCCCACCTCTTGGCCCAAGAGCCCTTTGCATCTCCCTTTAGGCCCTTACTCTATGGCACTTATGGAGCTTCCCATTTCCCCCAAGCCTGTCCAGAAGTTTCATCTTTATAACTTCCAAATCTCGCATCATCCGTGGCTGGAAGTGGGAATTATGATCCCCATTTTACAGCTGGAGAAACTGAGAGAGATGAAACCTCCTGCCCAAGGTCACCACTAATAGCTCGCTGAGCTGAGACACAAGGGCTGGTCACTCACCCCTGCCTGTCCTCTGGGTTGGGTATGTGCTCAGTACCCCGCCAGCCCTGCCCTCCCCTGATGGTTCATGGCTGCTTTGCTGCTGCTGAAAGACACGACCAAGCTTATTTCTGGGTTCTGGGAATTGAATTGGCTGGTTCAGTTTGCAGGAGGCTGTTGTCACTGTGTTGTCATGGAAAAGGCGTGTGACACTGGGTTCCACTGTGGACCAGGCACGGGGCTCAGGGCTCTGCATGAGGATTTTAACCCATGCTGACCTTCCAAGACAGGCTCTCTGGTGTCCCCTTTGAGCCAGTGAGGACACAGAAGTTCAGGAAGCTTAATGAAGCCACTTACTTGCCCAAGACCACGAGAGCGCCAGAATTAGAGCCATGTGACAAGAACTTGGTGCCAGGCGTTCATTTTGGAGGTGGTCCCAGGAAGCACTGCGACGGGTGGGAGTGGAAGAAAAGGCGGGGAGGAAGCCAAGGTGAGGTGATGAGCCGACTTCCATGGGGACAACCATGTAGAAGAGTGTCAGAAGGATCCCCCACTGAAGGCTTGGAGGCTGGGTTACTTCACACACTTCCTGCCTCGTCAGTGGAGGTGGCCCTGGGGACATGAAACCTGCATATTTCCAGGTCGTTCTGTTATGAGGCTGAGCTAGCCCCCCAGGCACCGAAGGAAGCCTAAGGCTGAGAAGTGTCCCCGGCAGCAGCAGAGGACTCCCGGCTGGGCTCCTCCAGGGCACGGAGCATTGGGTCTGTCTGACTAAAGTCTCCTCGTTCCCTGCTTCTTCCAGCAATGTCCCAGCAGCCCCTGTGCCACATGCAAATTCCAGGGTCCCCCGCCTTCCCCTGGGAATGTCTAGAGTGGGCCCAAGATCTGCATTCAGACGAAGGGCCCCGGGAAACTTGGCTGTGCACACTCAAGTTGGAGAACTCGATGGGCGTTGTCTGGGTTTTCTCTGTGGCCCAGCCAGGGCCCTGCGCGATAGGACCCTGGGCGTGGGCCTTTGAGGCTACACCTGCCTAGAGCGTGCCAACAGGAGGAGAAAGCTGAGGCACCCAGTGAGGACCAGGCCCCCAGGGCCCAGGAAACAGATGGGTCTCCAGGCTGCTGGAGGCGTCTGGTGAAGTCACTGGGCTCCACGGATGCCCGTGGCACAGACAGGCCGGCCGTGTTTAACTGCCCTGGCAAATGGGCAGTCCCGGAAGCTGAGAGCAGGGGAGCTGTGAGAGGAGGGTCCTGAGCTACGTTGGGAGCACCCCAATAAACCTCCAGCGCCCAGAACTGGAGGGAGCAAGGGATATCTCCGAGGCAGGGAACCATGTCTGAAGTCCAAGAGGTGGAAACGTCAGTCTGCTTTCCGCCTCCCTCCCTGCCTGTGCACAAGCGACGGTGAAGTTCAAGGAGAGTCTCCCATGAGCATCCTTACCATCTGGAGAAGGAGCTGGGGTGGGGGTGGGGGGATCCCAGGATGCTCTGCATTGATGAGCTAGGTCTCTACTTTCTCTGCCTTGGTGGCAGGCGCTATGCTGTGGGGCATCCTAGGACAAGTCCTGGTCGTGGCCTCCTGGGATTTGTGACCATGAAGGACCTCCTCGCTTGGAGCCTCAGTTTCTCACCTCTAGCATGATGATGCCAATCCCTGCTTCACGGGGTCACTGGGTTGACCCATGGTAGCCCTCGGGCCCCGTCTCCAGCAGGTCCTCCTCACACCGGGAGCCGCGGGTCTGGCTCCTGTGCTGATGGGCTTCACAGTGCTCTATTGACCTCCGATCTCCCATCCCTGGCAGTGTGGCCAGTGCCTTATCTCTGCTTGCTTCCATCTGGCCCAGAGTTCTTTAACTCCTGCAGGAGCAGGAACACGACACAGGGGTCAGGGGGAGGATGCTGAGGCCAGCTGCCTTGGTTCAAATCCTGACACCAACGTGTCCTTTGTGGCACGGGCAAGTGATGGGGCCTTTCTGAACCTCAGTTTGTACATCCGTAAAATGGGTATAATGATCACATCTACTATATAAGGCTGCTGCTTGTGGAGTGCTTGGAACAACACTTGGAATGATCTGTGTCCTGGGCCACATTAGGGAGCAGTAAGCCTCCTTTGTCTGTCCTGGCAGCAACCATAATGTCCAGATCTCCATTCTGGGCCTGACAACGCACCACCGCCTCCCAGGCTGGAGCTCTGACCAGACTGGGGTGCTCCTCCCACGGAGCCTCATTAGGAATTAATGTGCCAGTGAGCATCAGAGTTCCAGGAAACACAGGGTGGGAGAAGGGCTAGACTTCATGGGGAGTTTCTCCAGGGGGTTTGGCTTACCCTTTCACCCAGTACCTTCTCCCCTCGGCATTCCCAGAGCCCCTGACATGCAGGCTGCCCTAGAAACATTCTGCACTGGGAGGTCCCTGCCGCTGCTGTTCTAGAAGGAGGTAGATTTCAGTGCTCACCTCAGCCACAGTGGCTGCCAGCTGGCATATCTCCCCTATCTCAGGGCTTTCTCTCCTGGCCTTTCTCTGCCTGGAACCCAATCCCCCACAGTCCATCAGCCCTCAGCTCAAATGCCATTTCTCTAGGCCTTTCTGACCCCTTTCCCCTAGGCCACAAGACTTCTAGGAGCAGGGACATGGCAAGTCAGCTCACGGAAGGAAGGAAGGAAGGAAGGAAGGAAGGAAGGAAGGAAGGAAGGAAGGAAACAAACAAACTAGGCTGGACAAGGCTAGGGTACAATAACCAGTGCTCACTGAAGAGCTGGGATTTGGGATGGGAAGAAGAGGGAGGTCCCAGAGTGGAGAGCTCGGTGTGGGCTGGGGGCCCGAGGCTCCCTGGAGGAGGCGCCCATGGAAGGATGAGGTGGAGAGCATCCTGTGAAGGGCATGGCTGGGGACCACACTCACAAGGGAAGAGTGACTTTCAGGCTTCACAGGCCCAGGGAGAGCTGGAATGAGGGCAGCATCATCGACTGCCTGTCTCACATGAGTGGAGGGGATAAGGCTTGTGTCCCAGCTCCTCTGCACCAGACCCTGCCCCTGCCCTTGCCTCAGCACGTGGAATGGGACCCTGCATCCGGGAGGTGAAGGCATTGTCGAGTAGGTGTTTAGGTGGATAGATGGATGGAAGCATGGTTGAATATAGGGAATGTGCCAGAAATGAGAATATATTTTCTCTCCAGGCCCCCAGAGCATCCTCCCACTTAGAGGTCCGGCAGAGGCCACAGGGCTGTCTGTCCTGGGGTGTCTCCTGGTGTCCCCCCACTCTCAGCCTGGGATCCAGAACTTAGGAGCCTCGAGAAGTGACAGATTCTTGGGACAGAGCCTCGGGCGGAATGTGTGTGTCTGTGCATGCGCGCGCACACATACACACACACACACACAAGTACTCACACAGGTGCATACGTGTGAGCCAGCAGATGCTCTCTGACCCATGGGCACTTCCTCGGGAGAGACTCCCAAGGAAGAGAATCTCTCTTTCCTGTCTGCTCACGTTTGGAGATAGTTGTAGAGAAACCCTGGCATGCCCACATCCCCAGATTCGCAGGCTCTCGTATGCACACACTCACACAAGCAGAGACAGACCCCACCCACCCACCAGAAGTGTTTGGAGGGCAGCACACAGTCACGCAGACAAGCTGGCGCAGATGGACGGGACACTGGCAGGCCCACGGTGACCATCCACAGCACGAGCCTGGCTGGGGTGGCCCGGGCAGGTCCTGGAAAGAGACTGGGTGTGTCAGCTCTGGCACCAACAAAAGGCTTGAAACGAAGATAAATGAGGCTCTTCCAGGAGCCCTGGAGCCAGCCCAGCAGCCCATTCATCTTCATTGTCTCAGATGTGCCTGGGAAGTGTTTTCCTGGGGGGCAAGGGAGGGACGGTAAGGGATTAGTCACTCCTTCTGGCCAAGTCCATTCCCCCAGGGAAGCAGGACCTCAAGGGGAGCCCTCAATTGACAAGGGGAAGACCCTATAGCAGGCAGGGCAAGGGACTGGGTCAGAGGCCTCGCCAACTCCTGTGGCTTCCCCAAGGGGGGGAGGTGTTGGGGGACTTTCTGAGGAGCTGTGCCTCAAGAGAAGTGACCTTGGTGTCCTTGGTCCCTATCTCCAAGGCCGCTTTTCCCCCCGGGGTCTGGAGGTGGAGAAGCCAGCCCTGGAGCCCTCCGGGAAGGGGGAATTCTGCCCATCCCAATGAGGGAGAAGCAGAGGCCTTGGGACCGCAGGCAGGGACTGGGGTGACAGGTGGGATGGATGTGTGCATGGGACATGAGATTCAGTGGGTTATGGGGGGGAGTGGCTGCCTCTCAGTTCATTCCCTACCTCACGGTCCTTCCTTTTTTGCCTTCCCTCCCTCCAGATCAATTTTGTATTTCTTTTCAACATCGTCAGGATCCTCATGACAAAATTGCGAGCATCCACGACATCGGAGACAATCCAGTACAGGTGAATGACAGGTGTCTTAACCCCCCGAGGGCAGAAATGAGGCATCTAGGCCGGGCCCTCCAAACCCTCACAGGCCTCAACCAGGGAGCTTGCTCGGCACCTGAGTGAGGCCCAGCTGGCAGTGTGGGCTCAGACCAGCTTTGTCGCCCTGTCACCCCCCTAGGAAGGCGGTAAAGGCCACCCTGGTTCTCCTGCCCCTCCTGGGTATCACCTACATGCTCTTCTTCGTCAACCCTGGGGAGGACGACCTGTCGCAGATCGTGTTCATCTATTTCAACTCCTTCCTGCAGTCGTTCCAGGTGGGGTACGAGACCAGATGGGGCACCGGTGTCCTCACAGAGACCTCACAGGGGACACGGTTCACACTGAAATAGAACCCCAGCCCTGGGCCGTGGCACCCCCACCCCGGGGGTCAGGCGGGCTCACCCACAACTGGGTCTCTATCACCCTAGCCTGCACCTGCTGGTGGCCCAGTGCCTGTTCTGAGGGGTTTTGACAGCCTGTCACTCGCAGTGAGCCCCAGGACTCCCGTACCGTGAGGGTGGGCTGCCCCCGAGCTCGGAGCCTCTGGGCCCAGGTATTCCCAGCTGTCCTTGCAGAGTCGCTCCCCAAGCAGGTCACTGATCCTCCCTCCTTCCTTTCCAGGGTTTCTTTGTGTCTGTCTTCTACTGCTTCTTCAATGGAGAGGTAGGAGGCCAGGCTCCGGGGCGGTCCTCAGTTCCCAGCTCAGGGGAGCCACCCAGTCTTTAGGGAGGCCCCGGGGTCCCTGACTCTGCTCAGCTCTGCCCTGGACAGGGGAGGGGATGGCCGGAGAAACCACCAAGATTTGGGAAACAGGAATCCTGCCTGAGGGTCTCCAACCAGTTTAGAAGGTCCCCTTCGCACTTCACAAAGGCACTTGGAGAGATGGGTGAGCGGGGAGCCCTGGCTGCAGGGTCTCACTGGAGACAGATGCTGGAACACCACTGGTAACAGGGAGGCATTGCAGGAGTGAGTCAGGTGTGAGCCGCGCATCCAGGCCTTTATGGACGCAGGGAGCAGGAGAGACACCAGCACATTCCCCCACCACGGAACAGATCACACAGCTTGGGGCCAACACCAGGGAACAAGGTACTGGAGACAGGCTGCTTAGCTCACACAGCTCAGAATCTCAGCATAAGCAGCTTGGGACAGAGGCTCACACCGGCCTGTGCTGGGTGAGGACCCACAGTGGGTTATGGGGCCAAGAGTAGACACAGCCCCAGGTCCTGAGAGCTTCCAAACACTCAAGGTAAGTGCCATCCTGAGATGGCCAGTGCCATCCTGAGACACTTCCCCTGCCTCTGCAGAGAGCGCCACTCTCTGCCCACCTGGGTCTCTGTCAATCAAAGCAGACCCCGACATGGGCAAGGCCGACAGTGGAGACTGGCCTGGGCTGGAGGGCAGGGAGAAAGCTTTCAAAGAAAACGCAGTGACTCTGGGGCATTTATTCTGGTCAGCCCTGTGCTAGGCTAGCATGTGGGGGACACCACCCATTTTGCAGAAAAATCCTTTAGTTGCAATACCAATGAGAATAATAAGGCACCGGCCACCATCAGGTTTTGAAATGACTGGAACTGTTAGCTTGACTTTCTGTCTCAGCAGCGCACACTATGGGCTATGGCCAGTGAGGCAGGGGCTGTCCGCTGGGGGAGGAGGCTGGAGGAAGGGCTTTCAGGAGGGACAGGGATGCCAAGTATGTGAGAGCGCACAGCTTTCCAGACGCCAGGAGAGCCAGAAGCAGATGTTCAAAGCTGGGGCTTGGGTCCCACCATAAAGAGGAGATGGCAGAGGGAGGGGGCAGGGAGGGCAGTGCACCCCAAGAAGGGGTGAGCAGGGAGTTTCTCCAGGACAGGGGTGAGAACAGAGGGCAGGAGCTTCAGAGGCTAATGGCTTCAGGGGAAGGACCTGCTTTTGGAACCAGCCAGTGCCTACCTGGGTATGACAGTGGTGGTCGGGAGGGCACCGCAGCCTCCCTCCCTTTAAGGGCCCTGCAAGGGGCAGGAGGCGGAGAGAAGGCTCCTGGTTCTGGGATTGGTGCCTGCAGGCCCTGCTGAGCCGCTGCCTCCCTCACAGGTGCGCTCAGCTGTGAGGAAAAGGTGGCACCGCTGGCAGGACCATCACTCCCTCCGAGTGCCTGTGGCCCGGGCCATGTCCATCCCCACGTCGCCCACACGGATCAGCTTCCACAGCAGCAAGCAGACGGCCGCCCTGTGAGCCCCCCATCACCCCGCTCGCTCATCACTCACCATCAGGACAGCTTCCCTATCCCGTGGGGTGCCTCTCTCTGGGTTCACTTTGCCACCCTGCCGCTCAGGCCCTGGTGGGGGCGCAAGGGAGGGGAGAGATCAGCTGGCCAGCCCTACTAGAGGGAGGTGTGCAGCAGCAGGCCGCACGAGGCTCTCAGGAGCCAGGCCCGCTAGGCACAATGTCTCAGTGCAGAGGGAGCAGAGGGATGTCACAGAGACACCTATTCCCGCAGAAGAGCGGGTCACATTTCTTCAGGCATTTGCCCACATCAGCCTCTCTCCCGGCATGCTCACTATAGCCCCACTCACAGGCAAGGAAACTGAGGCCCAGCACCAGGAAGGGCCTGTCCAAGTCACACAACTCATTCATGGCAGAGTGGGGACTCCCCATTCTGTGTGGGCTTTCCCACCAACAACAGGGTGACATCCGGCCTTGCTCCCTGCTCCCTGCCTTCTGCCTCCCAGCTCAGGCTGGCCTCTGCAGTGAAGGGGGCGGGACACAGAAGCAAGGAATTAGTTTGGTTTCCTCCCAGGGGCTCTCACCTACACGCCACCCCAGAGCAGGCCATCTCTCTGCCCGTCCCCAGCCATCCTCCTGTCCCTGGGTCCTGGAAAAGATGCTGCTTCCTGTCCCAGGAGAGCTTTTCTCAACCTAGTCCACAGACTCAGGGCCTTGGGGAGGGACATGAGAAGAGGAAGGTGCAGCTAGGATAACCCTATGCTTTTAAGCCAACCAGATACATAGTGCAGATGAAACGAGGAGGAGAAGCATGGTGGCCGGGGGCAAGGAGTAGAAAACCAACTAGGTCTTTGGTGATTGGAATGAATCTCCCACCTCCCACTTTAGACTAGGCTTCATTTCAGCCTCCCCTTCAGAAACATGTCGGCTCTCTGTGAAATAAACCATGCCTCTGTGGAAACAGCCTTTCCTCAGGTCAAGTCAGCCAGGCATACGAAGGGGTGCTGTGGCCAAGGATGGGGAGCTGGATCCATTCTCATTTGCAGAGCCCACAGCCCTGGCCTAGGGCTGGTTCTCCTCTCTGACCTGTGTGTCTGCCAGCCTGTCCCTTCCTTATTCCCCCAAGACAGTCTCTACCCCTCCTCTCCTACCAACAGCAGTTTAATTCAGCACAGAGGAGAGGGGCAGCTCACCCAGCACGCCACAGCCCGTCCCAAAGCCAGTGTCTGAAATCCAGAAGCAGGTATAGACCACGCCCCACAGTATCCACGAACAATACCACAGGACATTTCCAGGAGAGGGTTGGAGTGGACAAGAGGAGGCAGAGGCCATCAGGTCGGGGTTCAAAAGAGCTTTTGCTCTAGGAATACCACCAACATATTTTTTTAAATAATTATCCCATCTTGTATATTCTTCAGTTGACATCTAATATTGTTTTAGATTTTTAAATTGGCGAGAGGTGATTTCTGGCTTTTGGCAAATATTTACATTTTAAAATAAAACTGCCAAAACACTTTAAAATACATCACTAAGAATCCAAACACAGCCGTGATTTAATAGCCAGGCTCTTCTGTTTGAAAAAAACAAGCTAACCAGCTCTTCCTCAACAGCTGGAAATTTTACATTGTCCCTTCTTTCTTGGAACTTGTATCTTCATTCCATTTCCCCCATAGGATTTTATACTAAGGCAGTGTTTTTATGGTTTAAAGTCTTTCCTTGATCACCTTCTCCTACTTCTCTGCCACAAAATGTATTTGGAAATTGAAATAGAAATATTTAATTTTCTGTAACTAAAATTTGTGAGAGATTAAAAAAAAGAAGTCTTCTGGATTGAGTTACCACAACTATTTTTGATATAAAATATAGGATACAATTGATTAATACAACACAGACACTTAAAGTTCTTGTAAGGCAAATGTTAAACCTAAAAAGGAGAATCTATTGAAAGCACATCTTAATGGAATGGATAGGAATTTAATTGTTCATGAATCCGTGGGTGAATATTTATTGCTGGAATAAATCAGGACTCAGCATCTTTTCTTTCTTTTTCATTTTTATAGCTTCACATGCTGAGAATGAGAAGCCTTTTCACATAAATAAGTAGATATCACTCTGGTCCCTGACCTCCTTCTGAGACATATGCCCAAAACTGCATAGTGATCTATCATCAAAAATTATGTGTCAGCCCACCACTTAATTAAGTCCTCTTTAAATGTGGCTGAAAGAAATGAACTGAAAACCATTTGACTTGCCAAAGGCTTGGCTACCCGGGGCAGGCACTCCTGCCACCCTTCACCAGGGGCAGCTGAGCTGGGGGGAGGTTCATGGCTGGGCGCTGCACCTGAGGGACCTGTGGCCGGGCCCCCTGCTTTGCTTCTGTTGGCGGGAAGGGAGGGGGCTCCCTGACTCTGTACATTCTAGAGACACAGGACTAACTCTCATGAGCCTTGTAAAGGCTCCCTGGTGCTCAGAGGCAGTGTACCGCTGCTTGCATTAGCATCGTTGCCGGTGGAGCGAGGAGCTCAGTGCTCATCACAGTAGTGCCAGGCCCCGGCCCCTCATCGCTGCTCCTCAGATGCGGCTCCTCGCCCCACGGCCCCAGTTCCCAGCTGGCAGAGCAGCCAAGTCACGAGCCTCTGCTCAGCAGGCAGTGTGGCCTGTTCCTGCTTCAGTTCAGAGAAGGCCCCTCGTTGGTCCTGCGCTGACTGACACGTATCCCCTCACCCCTGCACCCCTGGGGCCCTCGGTCAGGCCCCCAGCCCGGCCTCTGGCTGTGAAATGCCAGCAGAGCCAGGAGGCCCTCTGTGGGTCTCCCGCTGGGGAACCTCGTGAGGTTCCTCACAGCCAAGCCAGGCCTCGTGAGCAGCTGCCTCAGCGTGGACAGTCCCTTGCTGAGCGGGCTTTCCTGCAAAGTGGCCTTGTTGGCAGACACTCCTCCTTAGGAGTTAGGTTCTGGCACCCAGACCCCTCAGGGCCCTTTCGTGCCCTCATTTATAAAGCTGAGGAGGGCTTGAGACCTCAAGGGGATTCCTCAGCCCGGCCTTCTGGCCCCACTCAAGGGGATTCCTCAGCCCGGCCTTCTGGCCCCACTCGGACCGAGCGGCCACAGAGCCCCGACCCTGCACGGCTCCAACCCCCTGGCCTGTACTCAAAGTGGTGCTCTGAGGTGCCCGCTGGGGTCCGAGCCTGCAGAAGGCAAGGAGGCCCGCAGGCGCGGCAGGTGTGGGGCCTCTGTGCCAGTGGCATGGAGCGTGAGATGTGTCTCTGCTGGAGGGTCTATGGTGAAGGTTCCACCTGAGGCCTGAAGCTGCAAGCGCCCTGCTCTCCTGTGGATGAGGCTGACTAGCAGAAGGGAAAATGGACCTTGAGGAGAAAAAAAAGGCTCATGGAAACTGACTACCAACATGTGGACATACGTAGCAGGAGACATACACAGGGACTCACAGATGTGGAGGCCAACACTCTGAGAGCCGCAGAGGGAAGCCCAGATGGACACCGAGATGCCTGGGGACATGCAGAGGGGCACCCCGCCACCAAATGCACAAGCGTCCATCAGCCAGAGTCGTGCCCCATTTACTGAGCACCACTGCACACCACATAGGGAAGTAACAGCACAAGTAACACAAGGTTCCTGTTCCAAGAAACTCAGCATCCACTTGAGAAGAAATAGCTCCCCAAGGGCACCAGGGAAAAGCAGGAGGAAGGAGGTTCTCTGCGTCCCTGCCTGGCTGGATCTGCCAGTGTCCGTTTCTGTCTGCTGTGGTGAGGAGAGGGTCAGGCCTAAGGACCGAAAACAAGTCAGGTTCTGAGGCTGGCACTTTCCTCAGCTCCCTGCACTTTCCACAGCTCAGACCACGCCTGTGGTGGCCTCAAGCCAGACAAGGTTTGGGGGACACAAGAACCTCAGCTGCCCTCCCCTAGTCCCTGCCCATTTCCCATAGTCCTGGGCAGCCCGGACTGCCACAGAGACAGACAGAACTGGAAAAGGAGCCCAGTGTTTGCTGCTCTTTCTTCCGGAGCATCTTCAGAGCGCCATGGGCAGATGGGGTGCATGGGCAGTGAGGTGACAGGCTGGAAAGGGGGGCTGTCACTCAAAAGGTCGCCCCTTCACGTGTCTGAGGCTGACATAGGGTGTGCCTGGGGGCTGCAAGGCACAAGGGGAGTCCTTTCCTGAAGTGACACTTCAGCCAGGATCTGGGAGAGGTGTGTGGAAAAGAGCTGTGCCTCCAGCCAGGGACCCTGGCCAGGGGCTCTGAGAACACACCTGGCTGGCTCATCAGAACCAACGCGGCTGCTCTTTGAGAGCAGACCTTGGAAACCTTTATCTCCAGACTGGGGAGGGATATAGAAATCTACATGTTCACAAGACCCTCAGGTGTTTCTGTTGCTGTCTGGTGCGGGAGCCACTGAACTGAACAAGAAACATCTTGTCTCTTCTTTCCAACACAGACACACTACTAGTACTACTATTACTACTACTACTACTACTACTACTACTATAGAAAGGGAAGGTGAGTGACCTGACCTACCTTTCCGTAAACCTCTAAGAGAAGGCAGCTGGAGCAGGAAGAAAGAGGCAGGTACAAAACATGTAAGAGTGTTCAGCAATATGCTGATTACGGTTTCCAGCTCTGCCCCGGAAATGCCAATAATTCTCCAGAGGAAGCCACCCCCCTCAGAGATGTTAGTTAGCAGGAGGGATGGGCTGAGAGCATGCTGAGGTCCCTGCCCCATGCTGACTGAGTTTACCCCGGATACTGTTGGTAGGGATTTCTTTGCTCTGAGCCTGAAACCCTCCCACAGATCTGCGGCATGCTTCCCGCCCCACAGAACCACCACAGTAGACTCCATCTAGTGAATCCTGTCCATTCTACAGGACCTAAGAGTCCCTCTTCCAGGAAGCCTTCCTACCAGCGTTGGTCAGACAAGTCCCACCTGGGAACCCATACGGCAGACCATGCCAGGCTCCACTGCCAGGCTGGAATTGCTCAAGGCCTGTGTTGCCACTTATGTCCACAGCAAGAGCTCTGCACCCAGTAGGAGCTCTAGAAACATTCATTGAATAAACTGGCCTTTCACATTTGTTCCACCTAGAACTGGTAACTCATAGGCTAGAGTCCAGTACTAGTAGAACAGACCAAAAGTACAAAGAATCCCAGAGATCTATTAGCTTTACAGTGGGGGAAAATCCATTCTCTGGCTCCATACCCCACCACCACCAGAGCCGAGGGCCAGGCCAAGCCTGAGGGCATCCCCTCTCCACGTGCAAGCAGAAAATTGGAGGAGGAGAGCCTCTCCATTCTTCCAAGACTCCCTGCAGGTGTCCGCCTATTAATCTCACACCATGGGGCCCTATGCCTCAATGGGCACTGTCTTCCTACTGGGTGGAGGTAGGGGACCAGACCTGTGCCCCCACTGTCTAGGGTTGAGCCCACAGTCCTATCCCTGGGGAGTGGAAGCACTTCTCCCAACCACATGTCCTGGCTTAGACAACTGACTTTATGATCACCCTGCTTAAACCTCGCATTTGTCTGACAACACAGCAGGGACCACAGAAGAATGAACTGCCTGGATAAATGAACGATGAAAGCCAGGGCCCCAGACATTTTAGAATGTTAGCTACTGCACTTTGGAAAGGGAGCCCAAGCAGGGAGACCTTCTGAAGCCAAGTCCTGCTTCCAGTCTTTGATAACTGCTGGCTGGGCAAATGAGTAAGCAGGAAGAGGCATCAGCTCTGGAAGAAAACCGTCCCTCTGTTTCTGCTGTGAAAACAAGAAAGTAATTAATTGTGCTTCATAATTAGTTCTGCCTGGCACCAAGTGAAGCCTTCTCTGGCTCTCTGAGGCCCAACCGCATGTGAGGAACAAACCAACATCACGGATCCCCATGGAGGCTCCTCTGCCCAAGAAGACAGAGAAATTCAAAGACTTGTCATTTCTTCCTGCTCCCCCCAGTTCTGGTCTCCGTGTCCTCTGGAGAAGGCTGGTGGTGGACCCATGAGGGATAGACCCTTTCCTTATTCCTCCAGCTTGGCCCAAATAGTTTATCCTTCTGGGGCCTTCCAAAGCATGCAATACGGAGTCTGTGCCTCTAGTCCCCAAGCTCATGGACTCCCCCAGCCCTGTGTCTCCACACCCACCTCAGTCCTCGGTTTGAAACAGATTCTGGGCTATCCCCCACTCCATACCCTCAACACTGCACACCTACTAAGTGTTAAAGTCTTTATGATACGGGATCATCGAGCATGAAGCTCAAGAAAGAATTCCGGAGACATTTCACAGTGCAAAAAGGTGCTTTTAGTAAAGCACGGGTACAGGACCCACAGGCAGAAAGAACTGCACTTGTGAGTGTAAGGAGTGTCTAATATATACTTTGTACTTAGTGGGGGTTAGGGCCAAATCTCTTTTGTGTATGTTGAAAGTAAGCTTTACAGAACCTTGGAGGTCTGGCTGTTGTCAAGATAAGTTTACACTTTCTTATCTAGTAAAACATGAATCATGAGACCCTTGAAGAAGGTCACATTCTACGTGTCTCAGATGTGCATCAGTGGGTCCCATGTTGTATATGATTCTTAGTCATATTCTTCCTGCCTTTGTTTCCCTCAACATTTCTATCTGAAGGAATGAAGAGAAAAGGCCCTTCCTTAGAAATGTGGATTCTTTCCCTACCTAGAAAAATATAAACATATGAAATGTGCAAATATTACACATTAAATAGTGCAGAAAATTTTTACAGAAATCCTCAAAAGAACCACAGACCCAAGTTTAAAAGCCCATGACCTCAAGATGAAATAAAGACACTCTCATGGAGCTAATTAAAGAGCACCTACATGGGCAGAGCTCAAGCCTGCCTGTGTTAGAGGCAGCGCACACTCTGCATCACACATGCTTCTGAGCCCACTCCAGACCTCCTGAAACGTAGTCCCAGGGGGTGTGATTTCACACTTTTAACAGGCTCCAGGAGCGCTGCTCATCCGGGAGGGCCCTTCTCCCGCCTTCCTTCCTTCCTTCCCTGGCACACAAGGCCCTCAGCTCACTGCGTCTCCTGCTCGGTCCACCTCTCCCCTGCAGGACGCAGCTCTGCCTTTCCTGCACCACCTACTGTATGTAGGTTGGGTCTCTGGCCAGAGCCTTGTCTGCCCCTGCCCTGAACTGCCAGTACCCAGGAAATGTCAGGGTTCCAAGAGAGATTTCATTTGAACAAAGGGTTCCAAAGCATGAATCTGAAAACCACTGTGTTTATACAGTCTTAGTCCCTTGGGGGGACTCCTCTTGGTGCCGGGTAGGAAGGAGCTTTCTAAGTGAGATTGCTAGAGGAAGCTTCTACCAAAGCACAGTGGAATGAACCACAACAGTACACAAATCAGTGCACGTAGTAGGGCCAGATGTGTTACTGCACTGAACTTGGAGGGAGAAAGGAAAGAAGGGAACATGACACATGCCTCAGCATAGCACACTGGACTAAATGTTTTCCCATGTACTTTCTCACTTAAGCCTCTTAAAAATCCAGCAATATAGAAAAACTCAGCTTATAAAGAAAAAAAGAAAAAAATGCTGGCTACCCTGAGCTTCCAATTCCTCTCAAGGAGTCTAACCCAGACCTGGGAACTCTTGTCCCTAAAGGGCCTTGAAGTCTTAGAGTTTCTCTGCCTCGAACTTCTTCTCAGAGTCTATAGATTTTATAAGAATTTTTAAATTTACTACTTTCATTTTAGTTATAATCTTAAAAAACTAGATTAAGTTATAATCTTAAAAAGCTAAGATTAAAAAATCTTAAAAAGACTTTTAAGGCTTAAAAGTCTTTAAAATTTAGTAATCATCTTAAAAAATATTTGACCTTAAAACACCCTTTTCATAGTGTCAATGAAAGACAGTTTAATCACACAACACATGAGCTACAGTTCCTCAAACTGGGGATTCCCTGATATATTCCACGGAGTTCTGAGAGTCGGTGTTCCCGATCAAGGTCACTACAATACACTGAATTTGTGAACGTGCCTCGGCACGAACGACTCGGTGACTGCCAGGCTTTTCCTGAGTGGAGACCTGCCTTTTGAGCCAAAGCTGAGTTAGGTATATGCGTTAGGGAATAGACATTCCGAAGTAAGCCAGTTTTTACATCCAAACACTGAATGTGGGAGCCACCCTGGAGAATATTCATTCTTAAGTCAAATATTTGTTGAGCATCTACTGAGTGCTCACACTCTTCTGGGCATCACAGGCATACAGCCATGAACAAAACAGACCCAAACCCCAGACCTCGTGGAACCTACATCCTGATGTGGAGAGTGAAAAACAAGATACAGAAGGAAAATATGCTATACAGCATTAACCGATAAAGGGGACATATAAATGTATATATATATATAAATTATAAATTATATAAATTATATATTATATATTATATATCATACAAATATAATATAAATTATACATTATATATAAATATAAATTGTGTATGTGTTTGAATATGGAGAGAGGAAGGTATGGCTCAAGGTTGAAACTGTAAGTGGAATCATTTGGGGAGCCCTCATTCCTGAGAACTGAGGGAGTCCTTGTGAGCATCCAGTCCTGGCGGGAAGCACTGCAGACAGATGGAAAAGTCAGTGCCGAGGCCTGGCGTGTATGTGTGTGTAGGTAGGTGGGGAGGGAGATGAGGGAGAACACACAGGTGTGTGGGTGTGTGTGTAGCTTGGTGGGGAGGGAGATGGGGGAGACCACACAGGTTTGATTCTTGAATGAGAAGAAAAGCCACTGAGTCTGAATTTGTAGGACCAATGGGATCACTTGGGCTGCTGTGTTGAAAACAGGTTGTGAAACAGAGTTCAGGTAAGAGTCTTAAAATAAACCAGTGGGGAAATGGTGATGGCGGGACCAGGGTGGGGGCCTGATTCTAAATACCCAGGGAGCATGGAGTTGATGGTCTGAATGAGGCATACAGGAGGAAAAGCAGTCAGGATGGGCACTGAGGAGCTGTTACTAACCGAGAGGTCAGGTTTGCAAGCTTGCTCCAGAATTCTTTAGAGAAAAAAATGGAAGGTCTGGTCTCAATTTCTAAAAGAATGTTAATAAGGATTTTTTTTTAAAGCTTTTTCCCTCCCTTTCCCAAAAGCTCACTGCGCTTAATCTATCAATTAACTCACACTCAGATGCCGAACAGTGGGTTTTGATGAACTAAAAAAGGTTTTAATTAGGCTAAGTTGTTTCAGTTAGCATAACTGTTTTTGCGTTAATTGCTGGAGATTGAGTTTTAAGACATAACAAATGCAGACACTGTCTGGAAAAATACACAGGCTCACTTCTGTACCAAGTCCAGAACATTACAAGCTTTGGCTCCCAAAGAGAGAAGGGCTCTCTCTTCCCAGCCTCACGCTCACAAAATTTCCATTAGGTTCAGGCTCAGGCTGTGGCTTAGGGACAGGGACACGGAAGGCTACACTAGGACCATCACAACTAGATTCTGGAAGAGTCGGAACTAGAATGCACTTTATGTCCGGCACAGGCCCGCCCCCCCATCCTATAAGTTCGTGGCTCCATGAAATCCCCCAGGGAAACTGAAATCCCACTGCACACTTGCCCCTCCACCCTGCCCACTTATCTAATTGCCTCACTGGATACACGTTCTTATAAATTCACATTTTCAAGGGAAAGTCCTTTTGAGGGAGCAATGAGTCCAGCATTTCACATGGTAAGAAAGTTCCCAACAATAGAATGGTAGGGAAAACACCAAAAGGAACCACAACCCCGCGTGAGGGCTCCCCCACAGCTCATCTTGACTACACTGTCCCTGCCCCGAACACACGCATTACAGAGTGCGGGCTCCCACACAGTAGACGGACATTTGCTCACTCAAACAGACCCCTTTCTCTTTGAAATCCAATTGCACATGATGAGGACTGCGGCCTCTCAAGCCAGTGTCCAGGGCTGTAGTTCTGCAATCTCCTCTCTAGCCAGCTTGGAGTGGCCTTAGATTTAAAAATCAGGCCAGAACTGGCTCTCCCATTGGCCTTTTCCACTTAACACAAATGCCAGCCACCCCGCTGGGCCCAACACAGGTCCATCTATCTGCTTAAAGCTCTGCTGACAGAGGGCTGCTTCTTTCTTTTTAAATGAGGACATGAAGTTTCTCCAATGGTGAAGGCTCGTCAGCTTTGTTTATACAAAATTGCCCAAGGTGATTGTACCCAAAGGTAGTGTCAGAGCCTGAACCACACATGGACATGAGAATTCAGGCCAAGGACAGGAACATTCCTCTCAAACAGTTCGAATGGCAAACTTCAAGGAGTGAGGGGGAAGACAAACACTCAACTGTTTCATTGGTAGATGTACTGAACACTGAACCCACTCTGTTCAACCAGCTTCCAGAAAATGAAATAACCCTCAAGGACAGTAGCAACAGGACTGAGTGACTTAAGTGACAACTCATCTCTCCCCTCTCCAAGCAAAGGCCCTCTCTTATGGCTCAGTCAGGAAGTACAGATTAATAGTTTTTGCTGGTGATAGAAGGTTAAGTGCAACTATATCCATAGGTAATGTGGATTTATTTCTAGGGCACCCAGCTCTCTCATGAATAGATTCCATTAGCTAAAACAATCGCTACTGTTACCCTAAATTTATACTGTTTTAGGGAAAAGTAAATAAAGGTCTAAAAGTGATTTCAAGTATTCACTGAACAAAATAATTTTGCAAGTTGGTGTCACAAAGATCATTTGACATCTGACATCTCTAGTACCATCTCAACCAATTCTCTATTTTTATGACTTGACAATGAATTCCTTTTCTGGAACTTCCAGCTACGTTCTGTATTTTACAATTATGAGTTGTTAAGCAATATTAAAGTCCTGGTCTCCTGCACAAGTCAGGCGCAGATGACCTCTCTGGACATACCTCCTCATTGTATCTGAATGCCCTGAAGTCCAACCTAGGTTTTAAAGGAACTACTGTGTTCTTACACACATTCCATGGAAACCAGTTTGAATCTGACCCTTCCCCATCACTGATTTTGGAGAGAGTGATGAACAGGAGTAACTTCTCTGAGAGCACAATTCATCCAGCTCTCTCTCGTTGAACTAGCCCACAGCCTGATACACACAAATAAACAAAGAAAAATAATTAAGAAAACAAATAATTAATAATTTAAAAAAGAAAAAATAATTCATTAAAACTCACAGAGCATCAAGCCAGAAAGACTCTGGCTTTAAATACATATTGAGCTTGAAGAGAAGGGTGTGCTTGCACGCAAAACTCATGTGTTGAGAGCCTCTTCATTCAGGAGACAGTCCTTCACCTGCTTGTGCCCAGAATTGAGCACATATGGTACAAACAGAACCCGTGAGCCCTACTACCTGCCCACGTTCCCCACTTGGGTAATCAACCCTTGATTACTATAAACTGAATAGTTTTCTCTCAGGAGAAACCACACACTGGCCCTAGGGGGTAACAGAGAAGAGAAAGGGAGGGCTCCCAGAAGTAATATCCAGGACTGACCTCACGACAGATTATTTGCCAATAAAAAGTGAAGACAGTTTTAGTTCTAATCCCTTTATGATCCAAAGCAGGCAGATCCCACTATGTATGAAATATTTATCTTTACTATTAATGAGCTCATAACAATGTCTGAGGTAGTAGTGACTGACTATGCGGGTACTCGCTGTAAAAGGAAGTAAATGAGAATAAGCCAAGACCACCCCCAGCCCCAGTGTGAGAATGCTAGACTATATACCAGGTCAAGAGCTTTAAGAAGTTTGAGGTGAAAGGAATCCCTACAAAATGAACACTCAGTTTATTCAAAATCTAGTTTCTTCTAAAATGAATGCTTTAAAAGGCACCAGGCAGAATAGAAATAAGCTTCAGTAAAAGGCTTTCTTCCCCCAAGAAGTTCATTCAAAAATTCAAGACTCATCCAAAGTCTATGTTGAATACCTACTACGTGCGTACTGTGGCAGGTATCACTGGGGAGGAGAGAAAAATGAAGGGAATCCCTCGGAGATCCACTACTTCTACTGTTCCTCATACCCAAGACAAAGGGCACGTTCTAGAGACCACCCCATCCCTACGCCACACTGAGAGGAAGCTGAGACACTAGACAAAGTCCTAACTCTGAAAACACAGTTGTTCAAATTCACAGATGCCTGAATATCTTCCCAACAAATAAATATATGTCTTCTGAATGTTCTGTACAAAAACATAACAGAAATAAACTGCTAAGTCAGACAAGACAGGTGGGGCTCCTCCAGCATCAGGAGTTCAACGATCGTCAGGGCTACTTGCAAGGCCAAGTACAAGCATGCCTTAACATAGCAGGCTTCTGCCAACACAACCCCTCCCGGAGGCTCAGAAAAGCAAGGTCTTCTGTCCTCAGAACATCGTGGCTGGCAGCCCTAAGAACCCTCAGCAGCACGTTTCCTCCTCCTCCGCTGCTCCTGCCGCCCATCCCCCTCCCCAGCTTTTCCTAGAACTGGTTCCAGCGGCTGAGGGAACGCTATCTCTTTAACACATTACACCACTTTCTCAGAGAAAGAAAAAGAGCAGAAAAAGCAAATCTAGAGAGACAAAGTAGGTAAGTGGCTGCTCGGGACTGGGGTTGGATTAGACAGTGATGCTACATGTACATGTAACTTCTTTCCAGAGTGATGGAAACAGTCTAAAATTGGATTGCAGTGATGGCTGCACCATTCTGTAAATACATTAAGCATCACCGAATTGGACACTTAAAACTGGTGAGATTTATGAAATGTAAATTTTACCCCGATACAGCTGTTAATTGAAAAAAAAAAGTATTAACCGCGTTTAACATTAAGTCATGAGCATATCGATTCAAAGGTGGGAAAAAAACAGCTTTGCTGAAAATGCAGAAACATGAGCAAATGGATTCCAAGTTTGTTCAGAATTTCTTCAACTTTAATTGTGGGGGTCAGATCAGGCAGCCACTGAGGATAAAATGCAGTCCCCAGGAGTAATTGCAATGCTGTTTGTAAAGTGGGCATGATAAGAGCTATTTTTTTATTAGGGCAAGTGGTCAAAAGTCACCAAAATTGTCATCATTCCTCGATTGTCTCTTTTTTACCAGTCTCTTGCCCTTCAAAGACAGGATACCTGGCCTCCACGTCAGCCCACGTGATGCTGCCGTTGGCCAGATCGCAGACTACACTGGGCAGTTCGGAGACCTGAGGAAATGAAAGAGAATTCCAAGAATCAACAAACTTGATTAGACTGTCGAAAGATAGACCCTGAACTCAGGAGACCTTACAGAGAGCAGATGGGTGTCTAAATAATGACAAGATTCCTCTGCAAACTGGTTCCTCCTACTAAAGCCTCCTCACTTACTTCTACTCACTTCTCTCCCAGGCCTGGGTTCATGCTTTTCTTCCCACCCAGAATGTCTACCAGCTCCCCTGGATCACTCAATTCTCCCATAAGCCTTTCCTAATTATTCTAAGTAGCTGCCACCTGAAGCTACTTTGTGAGCATTAACTTTAACTCTAAGAAGGGAAGCTAATCAAGGAGCGAGTGAGGGAGACTGGCAAACCGGAGCACCCTGACCAAGACGGTCAGCTGTTCCCACGTCACAACTAAACACTGGCTACCACTCAGCAGCAGTTCCTAAACTTGAGCGTGCATCAGAATCATCCAGGGGTCATGTCATGCCCACTCTCTGTCAGTTTCCAACCTCCCACCCCACCTGTTTCTGATTCAGTAGGTCTGGGCTGAAGAGTTTGCTTATTTAACAAAATTCCAGGTGATGTGAATGCTGCTGGTCCAGGGACCACACTCTGAGAACCACTATCAGGTGAGAATGTAGTTCCAGAGTAGCCAGATCTGCCTTTGTAAAAAGACAAACCAGAAATCTTTAACTTCCAAATTAGACTATAAACACCTCTGGAAAAAATGCAGTCTTTTACTTCTGTTTTCCTATTATTAACTCTCTGTAGCAAGCTAAGTACATAACAGGCACGCTAAATAAAACCTCTGCTCAAAATTAATTAGTCAGGCAGTTGTCAATTAGTGGGTGTTCTTTCCTTCCCCTTCTGAACTATTCCCATCTCCATTATCCCTTCCCATTAAGTAAAATTACTGAAACATTATTGGCTATTTTGAATGGATTCACAGGAAAAGTTTATACATACATAGGTATCCACACATATGTATACATTTGTATAGAAATATAAAAGTAAAACTGTCAAAGCCCCCCAAAGCCTGGCAATAAAACTATGGCAGCAACCACTTGGGATCACACTTCTCTTGCCCAAATAAACAACTACATAAAAGCAAACTGCTGGAGAATGAGCCCAGAGTGAGCCAAATGGTTATAAAACATTAGATAACTGTTAATGGGTATTTTCATAATTAAACCAAGGGGATCTGAGAATCTGTGCTCTGTCTGATAGAAGCCTATGATTAAAATTCAAAGGAAAAAAAAGGAGTGGGGAGCATAGACACAACAAAATACAGGTCAAATCAGAAGAAACCAGGATATATTTCTAAGACTAAAAATGCCAAAGACAAGGCCAGCCACCTCTGCTCTAATCTGCCGCATGGAGTCTCGGTCCCGCAGAGTTGCCGTGTGGGGGGTCTTGTTCACTGTATCGAAGTCAATGGTGATGCCAAAAGCCACGCCAATCTCATCAGTCCTGGCGTAGCGTCTTCCAATAGACCCAGAGGAGTCGTCTACTTTGTGAGAGACGCCATTTCTGGTCAGGGCTTCCGCTATCCAAAATAAATTAAGTAAATTAAAAATAAAAAATGAACAAAGGCCCAATGTCATCTACATGTTGTCATACAAGATCAGGAGCTTATAAAAGAGACTAAGACAAGAGTACAATAAGTAACAGTTGCAAAAGAAAGAAAAATCACCAAAATTTACTAAGTGCCTCATTATAGCTCCTACCTATATCTCACACAGCTGCAGAATGAGTATCAGAGTAAGAGCCAAGGCCAGGAGGTCCTGTCCAGACTCCCCCACCTCTACTTGCATGACCCCAAGCAACTCAATGTACTCTTCCCACTTCCCAACTCTGAAGTCAGTGAGCCTCACCACAGGACCACTAGGTACCCGTTCAGTGCTGTGGGTCCAGTGGGTGCAGATCCACTAGGATGGTTAACCCCCAACGAGGATTCCCCCAATTAAGGGAGCAATGCCAGGGT
Source organism: Martes martes (assembly GCF_963455335.1). NCBI lineage: Eukaryota > Metazoa > Chordata > Mammalia > Carnivora > Mustelidae > Martes > Martes martes. The sequence goes on along the minus strand of NC_137899.1, from coordinate 62,785,443 downwards.
CAAGAGCAGAAGCAAGGATATTTTAAATCTGACCCTTGGGTCCTACCCTGACTAATTCAAATGCTAGGAGGAAACATTCTGAACAAGCACACACCCTCTTATAGAAGTAAGGGCAGAAGCTAAAATCACTTAGATTTATTTACTCTTTATTCAGTACATATTTTTATTGAAAAAAATATATATTTCCTAAAATTCAGTCTACTTGATAGTGTTCCCCTAGAGATTACCCAACTGGATTTGCTTACATAATTCCTTGACAAATGGCATGAACTCCTGGTTTTGGCTCAGTGGCAGGACCGAACATTTGAATGGAGCTACTACAGCAGGGAAACTGAAGAACTGCATGTTTTAAAAAAAGAAAGAAATCCAAAGACATTCGTTTATAAATATCTAAATATTAATGTTCAAATTTCATTATCAAAATACCAGAAAACATGATTTGAAAAGCAATGTGACAAAGAAAAAGCACGGTAATCAGACCCAGAAGGATGTGGTTTTCAGCTCTAAATCCGAACTGCCTTAGTGAACTCTGGATCTCAGTCTCTCCACCTAAACACAGGTACCTCCCATCCACTCTTACTTCACATGTCTGTACAAAGCTGAATGATGTGAAAGCATTCAGAAAGCTACCATATGAGATGGTCATTTCTGGTACCACATAAAAGCCTTACTTCTTTCCGTGGAGACCCCTAGAGAAGCTCCTGTCAAATCATCAAATAGTAAGTGGCAGTGCCGAAAACCAAAACCCAACCCTGTCCTTTAAGAAATTCAGCATCGCAGGGCCCCTGGGTGGCTCAGTGGGTTGGGCCTCTGCCTTCTGCCTGGGTCATAGTCTCAGAGTCCTGGGATAGAGCCCCGCATCGGGCTCTCTACTCAGCGGGGAGCCTGCTTCCCCCTCTCTCTGCCTGCCTCTCTGCCTACTTGTGATCTCTCTCTGTGTGTCAAATAAATAAATAAAATCTTTAAAAAAAAAAAAAAGAAATTCAGCATCGCTGAAGGGCCTATGAGCCTTAGTAACCAGGTAAGGCAGAAAAATTTAATTAGTTTGCAAATGTATATCCAAAAGGAATAGGGTGAAACCAAAAGAGATGCTTTGTATACCTCTACTGAAAAGTACAAACCTCTTAAACTGCTCCTCAAGTAGGCTTCAGAGTTACTAAGAAATAAAGACAGCAAAGATATTCTGTGGAAAGCAAACTAGTCTACTGCTTTCAGTTGGAAATAAGAGCTGAACCCAGTTTTTAAATAAAATTTGTATAAAAGGCCCACAGGAAGGCAAGAATATGGAACTCTGAATGAACAGGTCCCATAAAAATCACTGACATGGATTCCAACTGAGTCCCTCAAAAGCCTCATTAGCCTTAAATGCCAAGCAGTGGTGACTATCCCCACTGTAACCCCTTAGACTCCACGGATGCCCGAACCACAGAACACTCAGAATTCCACTCCTCTCTATCTGGTGAGAGAGAAGGGAGGAACTGCCTTTATAGAAAAATATTTTTTTCAATCTCACTGGCAATGTTTTTATACCAAATTCATAGGAAAATGGATTAAGGAGCTATGTGATAAAAATTTAGAAACATTTCTGGCTTCTCAGAGTCTAATCAAATTTCTATTCAGAAGGTAATCTCTATGTCATTCATAAAACACTGTCACTAATTTGTTCTTGCTTAGCCCTTATAAAATTTCTATTAAAGTTCTGGTTATATCAATATTGTTAGATTCAGAGAAACAGCTAAAATACTCTTTAAAGACCTTTTTATTAGAAAAATAAACAGAAAAGGCTTGAAGCAAACTTGGTATCTAAAAGAACACTTTGAGTGTGCCACCAGTCCTCAAGAATAACCATGCCTTTATTTATACATCTGGTGTACAGACCAGGTTCTTATGATCCGCTGAATGAATGAAAAGCTATTCCTTAAATGTCAGGAAATGAAGATGCAATTACGGCAGAGAATAAGACAGTAGGTTTATTAGCTACATTATGACATAAGAGTATGTCAGACTTTTTAAAACACTGGCACCAAGAACTCATGAGTCTATTCTTCAAGGTTAAATGTCCTACAAAGAACTACAGAGCTGATGTCTCACATCACATACACACAGCCCAGAATGGTCATGCAGATAAGAATGTTTCATTCACTTTATTTGGCATATACAACCTCTCCACTCTAGCCAGTCTTCGAACTGATTTTCCTGGAAATCTGTGCCCATAAACGACAAGAGTGTAATTTCTACAGGCAGTGGCGAGGTGAGAAACGTGGAATAAGGCAGAACGAAGAGATAAAGTGCAAGGCATGGAGCAGTGATTCAGAAGCATCAGGGCCAAAAGACAGTGTGTGGGAGTTAATGAAGACTTCTTAGAAATATTTACCTTTAACAGAACTTGAATGCCAGGAAAGGCTATCTCCCAAAAACCACTGCCCAATTTACTCTCCACTGGCATCACTTGGGGTTCTTTTAAGAAAATATAGATCCCTGGGTCTCAGACCTATATGAATCAGTACCACTGGACGAGAAGCTTAACCCCAAAAGTCCCTGAATTTTGTGCAGTTTTGAGAAAGTACCCTTTAACCCTTCACCAATGCATAGATACAGTTATTTGGTTTGTCCAAATTCTATGAGCCATCCCCTTCTTCCCAATTTTCTGAAAACATGAGTATATCCAGAAAGTGCCAGTATCTTCCATTGACACAATACAGATAGTTCCCCTATCGTAATATGCTCTGTCTCAGAATAAAGAGCACCAGGCAATTGAAACAACCCCAATGACCTACATATTCCAAAGCTCAATGAGCTAACAGAAGAAAGTTTTCACTTTGTAAACAGTTAAGCAAAGATGAATGAATGTTAATGCCGCTAGTACATTCGGTAACTAATCATTCATTCCAGAGTCATCTTAATAATGTACTTCAGTAAACTTCATGCCCTGACACTGTGAGAGAATAGCATACTATCCAAGACAACTTACCGTTCTCTGCTCATCTCCCTCACGTACATGGAATGTATGTTCAAATACTGTATACATGATCCTGCCCAGGCCAAAGGAGGGTTCAATTACATTCGGAACAACTTCTTCCACTGCAAAAGAGATAGAAATCCAGTAACATTCTCTCCAACCCTGCATAATGCATTGTGGGTCCTCTCCCAACAATTCTTATCAGCACTAAGAAGTTCTCTTTTCTAGATGGACTTGATTGATCCTATACATCAGGACAAATAAGTCAGAACATTCCTTAGAACTATTTGCCAATAGGAAATATGATGCCTTTAACATTTTTCACCAAATTCTTTGTTTATACAGCATAAAACTGAAATAAGGTACCAGAGTGTTCCTTCTGTAGTGTGCCACAGCATACTATGTACACCAAGTACACCACACTTGCTAAGCTTTGAGCAACAGCAGCTACTCCATCATCTAGAAAGCATGAAAACTCTCCAGCTTTTGTAAGACTTTGCTAGAATGAGAAATCTACCACCATAGATTCCTACACACAATCCTACACACAATCACATGCTTTGTGGATTACTTTTTATCTTGCTATCTTGATGAGAACTCTTTAAGAAAGTCAAGTTATTGCCATCGTACTCCCAAGGTTCTGGGGTCAGGAAGCCCTCAGAGAAGAGTTTGCTTGGTGATCTGCACTCAGTCAAAGACATTTACCAGAGGCTTCACATGGGGAGGCTATATCTGTGCTACACAGAGGAAATGGATTCATTAATACTTATTATTCAGAAAGGAAGGACTGCTAAGCACTGGGCCTAAGGTAACTGACCTTAATCTTGGATAGTTTGTTTCAAGGGAAATGAGAGAAGTAGAACCAAAAATTCACATATGTGGAAGAAAAGACAGGCTGTTTCTTTTGTCTGTGATAAGGAATAGGCATAGGGGTGCCTGGGTGGCTCAGTGGGTTAAGGCCTCTGCCTTCAGCTCAGGTCATGATCCCGGGGTCCTGGGATCGAGCCCCGCGTCAGGCTCTCTGCTGGGCGGGGAGCCTGCTTCCTCCTCTCTTTCTGCCTGCCACTCTGCCTACTTCTGATCTCTGTCTGCCAAATAAATAAATAAATAAATAAGAATAAGAATAAGAATAAGAATAACATGACCAAAGCATCTCCTGCCCATCCTCCTGGGTCACCCAAGCCATGATGAAGCACAGTTCTGAACCAGAGCAACTAAAAAGCCCCAGGGCAAGAAGGATCCCCTGTTTACTCTGATCACTGCTCAGACTGTTTTCAACAGCTCACTGAAGCCTGGCCATAAGGCAGGCCAAAAACAAATGCTTCTGAAATACCCACCTACTACTCTCAGTTTCCAGAAGCTTCCACTCAGTCACAGTTAACCATAAGCATCCTTTGTATATTCTCCAAAACACTCATATCCCAATTCATGTAATTTGTTCTACAAATAATAATCACCTCCTTATCTTTTAAAAAAGTATGAGAGACCAATTATCTAAATGAGTTTTTAAAAGGTTAATCTGCCACAAAAGAGTGAAGGGGTGAGTTCTCTCCTTTGCTTAAAAAAACAAAAGGATATTTCCTTAAAATGTGAGCAAATGAAAAGATGGTTTTAATTAAAGAGATATTCTTCATATGCACCTCAGTTCATAGGAAATACAAAGGTGGCATTATATTTTTTAGTATTAACACAATTTATTAACACAATGCCTTTTTTAAAAAGGCAAAAGATAATGCCCTAAACATATTCATCAAATTTAGGGTTGTGGCATTAAATACTTATTTTTCTTCTCCAAATTTCCTGTAAAATGGTTATATAATAAAACTTAAACTTTAAGGAGTAATGATTTTTGTGTTTGTTTCTTAATTATTTTTTACAAACTTACCATGTAGTGTTTTCTGGAATCTCTTCACGTTGACCATGTCTTTTGTCAACTGAAATGTTTTCCCCTCAGTTTCAATAGTGAATTCCCTACAAAGAGAACACATCATTTATTAGGGAAAACATGCATTCCTATGCCTTAATTTAAAGGAGTCTTACCAACTGCTAAACTCTTTTCATTTTAAGTGTAATATAGGTTGGTCAACTTTCCAGATAAAATGGCTGAAGTCAAATTTAAATTATTTCATAAGGAACACCAAATTATTATTTTAACAATGGAACCAAATAGTATTCTGGAAAGCACCCAAAAACGTGACTAGTCTTATAAAATTCCACAAGTGCCTCAATGATTAATTCCTTTGCTTTTGAGATCAAAATAAAGCCAAAACCACTTTTAAAAAAAATTTAGCTTTAAAATAATTACAATAAATTTGTCAGAGATAGGTCTGCTGGCAAAAAGACCACTGTTCCCATTATTGTCCCAAGAAATGCAAAAATGATCAGCTTGTCATCTTATACAAGATAATTTTAAAACTCCCACACTAATTCCAAAATAAACTTTGACACTTATGTTGAAGATCAGCTTAAAGAGGGTTTTTTTTTTTTTTAAGATTTTATTTATTTATTTGACAGAGATCACAAGCAGGCAGAGAGGCAGGTAGAGAGAGAAGGGGAAGCAGGCTCCCCGCTGCACAGGGAGCCCGATGCGGGGCTCGATCCCAGGACCCTTAGATCATGACCTGAGCCGAAGGCAGGGGCTTAACCCACTGAGCCACCCAGGCGCCCCATAGCTTAAAGAAGTTTAATGATTCTGTTTGATATGTCAATATAAAACATTATCCCTCCAAAAATCAGTGACTGCATTATGTTCATATCCTGAGATATGCCCATTCCACTTCTGGTTAGAAGAATTCACCTTTATGAAGTGTTTCATGTAATTATCAAGTGTTTCATGACATGTATTTTAGTTTATTAGGTATTTCCTCCCATTATGATCGGTTTGGATTTGTCTTGGCTCACAAGCAGCTCAGTGGCAGGAAAAGAGAGCCCTCATGTGGTTGTCTTTAAGCCGTGTAGTTGGCACACTTTGTACTGCATTTTGCTAGTTTCTAGCACTAATAATCTCATGCAACATGAGTGGTTTTCACGAATTTCCTCCATTTTTACTATTCTGTCTGAAGTTTGTAAGTGCATTAAAATTCCATTACATAAACATTATCAGATATATTATGTGAGTACAGTCTAGGTGTAGAGTAGGTAACGGTCATTAAAAAAAGCTGAAATTAGCAAAGAGCCATTATTTGAGATTAATTAATAAAGGAAACTGTCATGTTTATGACAAATAATGATATCTAACTAGTGCTCTTACTTGTCCATTTTAATGGCATTTGATGTGTTTTAGCATAAACAGATGTTAATTCTGGGAAGCCAGTATGTTTTAAAATTTTCCTACTGAAATGCACAATCATATCTTCAACTTGTTACAAACATTCATCTTACAAAACTTCCTTTGACAATGTTCTCATGCAACCACCATCGCCCCAAAGCTCCATTTCAATCCCCTCCACTCCCAGTCAACCAGTGATGTGCTTTCTACCACTATAAACTCGAATCATCTTTCCTAGTTTTACATATATATCCTTTGTGTCAGACTTCTTTCACTTTGCCTATTATCTAGGGCCGGATATGAACTATCTCATGGTTTGCATGCCATATTCAGTCTTTTGTATTCTTTGCCCTATTACTTTTTTATTTTTTAAAAAGAGTTTATTTGCAAGAGAGAGAGAGCACAAGCAGGGAAAGTGGCAGAGGGAGAGGGAGAAGAAGACTCCCTGCTGAGAAGGCAGCCTGATGTGGGGCTCAATCCCAGGATGCCCGGGATCATGACCTGAGCCAAAAGCAAACGCTTAACTGACTGAGCCACCCAGGCACCCCTTCTGTGCCTTTTTAAACAACACCTAGAAAGTAATGCAAAACTCAATGGGAGAGCTGTACCAAAAAAAAACAATATAAAAGATTTTACAAATTCACTTAAAAAACTGTATTCTTCAGTTATTAAGTATTCAATAAATGGCAATTAAACCATTCAATAATGTTTGTATCTTCAAACTCCCATTTTGTTTTTGTTTTGTCTGCTTACTCTAACAATTACTGAGAGAAGGGTGTAGAAATCTCTGACTGTAATTGTGGATTTGTCTATTTTTCCTTCCAGTTCCGTCAAGTTTGCTTTATATATTTTCAGGTTGTTTTTAGTTGCATAGAGTTAGAATATGCCTTGATGAACTGATCCCTTTAACATTATGAAATGTAACTGTCCCTGGCAATTTCTCTTGTTCTGAAGTTGACTTTGTCTGATACTAATACAGCCACTCCTGACTCAATGATTAATATTTGTATGGGAAATATCTTTTGATTCTTTTATGTTTAAGCTTATTTGTGTATTACAATTACAGCAAGTTTCCTGTAAATAGCACTTAATTGGGTCTTGATTTTTTTTAACTAGTCTGACAATCAATGGCTATTATTTAGATAATTACATTTCGTATAATTATTGGTACTGCTGAGTTTAAATCTAACATCTCAATAGCTACTTTCTATTTGTCCCATCTTTTCTTTGTTCATTTTTCCCCTTCTCCTGCCTTCTTCTGGAGTATTTTTTATTATTCTATTTTATCTCCCGTAAAAACCGGTTCATTATTTATATCCATTTGGTTTTTGCATGTTTTTCCAGGTAATTGCTCTAGAGTTTACCATATGCACTTTTTCAAATTTATCACAGTCTACCCTCAAAAAGTATGTATGCACCTTACAACAGTATATTCCCAATTCTTTGTTCTCATCCTCTGAGCTGCTGATGGCATACATTTTACTTCTATGTTATAAATTTCACAACATATTGTTATTGTTTTTGCCTAATTTTTTAAAAAAGATTTTATTTATTTATTTGACAGAGAGAGAGAGACACAAGTAGGAAGAGAGTTAGGCAAAGAGAGAGGGGGAAGCAGGCTCCCTGCCAAGCAGAAAGCCTGATGCAGGGCTCAATCCTAGGACCCTGAGATCACGACCTGAGCCGAAGGCAGAGGCTTAACCCACTGAGCCACCAGCGCCCATGCTTAATTTTTTTAATATTTTTTAAGACTTTATTCATTTCAGAGAGAGACAGGTCGTGTGCGTGCACAAGTCGGGGAAGGGACTGAGGGCAAGGGAAAAGCAGGCTCCCCGCTGAGCAGAGAGCCCAACCCCAGGACCCTGAGATTATGATCTGAGCTGAAGGCAGACACTTAACCGACTGAGCCACCCATATGCCTCTGTTTTTGCTTTAAACAGTTCATTACATTTTAAAGAAATTAAGAGATGTCATTTTAAAGAAATTAAAGAAAATGTCATTTATATTCACCTACATACTTAACATTTATAGACCTCCTCAATACAGGTCATGTGTTCATGCTTTTTCATGTTGAGAACTTTTTTTTTTTTAAGTAGGCTTAAAAAAATTCCAGCATGGAATGCAATGTGGGGCTTGAACTCACAACCATGAAATCGTGACCTGAGCTGAGATCAGGAGTCAGACACTTAACTGACTGAGCTACTCGGGCACCCCATTAAGACATTTTTTATTGTTTGTCAGACACAGTAAAATTTTACGTTGTTTAGTACTGAATTTTGTCGTATTCCTTTACAGATCTGTCTCTATTGTTTTTATATTTATGCTTAAAACAATTATAGAGACCACTCCAAAGTTCAAAAAAAGAAGGACTGAGAGAATGTCATTTCTAATTTTTCCTCAGTCACTTCCTTAGACAAATCTCCCCCTCTGAGAAAGTTACGGGGTGGGGGGGAGAGATCATTTCAAATCTATTTCCAGGCTATAATGCCAGAATCTCAGCAAACACAGTTCTTGAAATACTAGAGATAATACTTACCTGCAAAAAATTTCTAGAGAAACTGATCTCACCCTTTCAGAACCTGCAGAGAGGACATAGCTAAGTAACACCCACAAAAAAGTACACATTTTGAGGCGCCTGGCTGGTTCAGTGGTTAAGCCTCTGCCTTCAGCTCAGGTCATGATCTCAGGGTCCTGGTATCGAACCCCACATCCAGCTCTCTGCTCAACAGGAAGCCTGCTTCTCCCTCTCTCTCTGCCTGCCTCTCTGCCTACTTGTGATCTCTGTCAAATAAATAAATAAAATCTTAAAAAAAAAAAAGTACACATCTTAAATCTCACCCTTTTTCATTCAGTAGTTTCTCCATTTCTGTAATGTAACACTCATCACAAACAGCCAGGTACTCCAGCACTAGCTTTGCATCCTTCTTATACGCCTTGCCAATTGCTCCCTTATTGGGTTCAAACTGAACAACATTGACTGTTTTGTAGGAAGTAGTCAAGGAACCAAAAAGCACAGTGAACTGCCGTAGTATTTTGGAAAACGATCTTGAGGACAATCCATCATCGAATTGAAACAACTAGTTCTCTATTGGCATCCTAGATCCCGCTTATAATGACTTCAAGTGTAAGATGAAATAACTACCCACAGAATCATTCAGACAAACCTCACTAAAAGTAAGTAAACACTGTCAACAGAGACTTCTACAAAGTTACAGTGAGATGAAAGGGATATTATCTAACCAGCAACATAACCTGATACACAGCATAATTACCTCTGCTTAGCATTTACTGATTTCTGAAATGTCCCAAACACAACAGGATCTACCTGCTGTCACTGGCCTAGCCCTAAGATGAGTTCATGACCTCACTGCCTGGTAAAGAATGGAAATTTCTTTGCTGATTTACAGACTAAGTGAGCCAAATTATTATTTCATCTACCATAAAATGGCACTCATCTTTTAGTAGAAAAAGTATTCCCTAGGTGCCCTTTATTTAAAGGTGCAGGTATAGAGAAATGTGTTGTGGAGATAGCTGGGAATAACTGGCCAACACCCGGAAAGACATTCAGAGCACTCTTCTGAATATGCTTCTTTCAAAGCATAAATCACACCAAAGTGGGTGTGTCAGATAACAAGAAAGAGACTAGGAAAGGAGCAACTACATGGGTAGAATAATAGGTTTAAATAAGTGCTACCACAATATCCAAAACATCTCAGTTTATCCACAGAATGTGCAGACTTGGATTTATCCATCTTCAAGAAGTTTACACTTTAGACCTGAGTTGCTGAAGCGACCAGAAAGGATATGGGCTCTTTCAGAGGTTTCTCAGCTACAAGTGGGACTTTGGTGGCTCGAGCATGACAAGAAAGGTCATAACAGGAACGATCTGCACATCCGACAATCTCAATCCAGCCCTAAGAAGACATAACAAATAAAAACATTTATTACGCTGGGTTCATTCACAGATACATGCAGATTATAAGGAACTTTCACATACCCAAAGATAATTTATTATAGCATCTCCACTCAACTTTTGTAAATGTTTGAAATGGGAATTGTTCTATACATCAGGCAGCTAACAACGCTATAAAATATAATTCACACATGTACACAAAGTGGTCTTCTTATTTTCTGGGCAGATTTATTTTGCCATATTGTGAATGTGGGATAAACTAACATATTCTAGGATTTAACTACGAAAATAAAATGTGAACTTAGACAAAGTCAGTAGACGTGTTTCAAATTTGAGACCATGATTCAAAATGAATGTGGCAGAAACCTCTACTCTCTTTGGATGAAGTGTCTATTGACCTCACAACCTGACATCAGATGGCTGTGCTAAACACACAGCTCAGCTGGCCATGAACGTGGTCATTTGTGTTCAATTCAGTTTCTTACACAACAAAAGAAATCTCAGTAAAGAGCAGGTAGCATTTAAGTCACAGAATAAAACTTAACAGCAACGCCACCACAGAGATGTTAAAGGCTTATTTTAGTAGATATGTAGTTAGTCCTCATGAATATTTATCTTTTCCCTTTGATCCAAAGAGTATGAAAAATTGCAACCATCACAACTACTAAGCTTTCCAAGCATGTGACCACATGGGGTGCATGGACTAAAGAGGGCAAAGATAAACCTCACAAGCTCAGAAACCCCAACACATAACAACAAAACAGAAATTAAAAGAATGAAACCTAAAATCATGTAACTTGGTCATCTGACATTCACTGAAGATGTCAACATATTTATGTACTAAAAGGTAAAATCACTGAAACACATCTAAGAACAGCAAGCAACAAGCCTAGGATAGTGGTCACCTCTGAGGAAAGAGAAGAAAGGGACGGAGCATTAGTTGTCTCAGTAATATTTTTTTCATTAAAAATATAAAATATGAAGCACATAAAAAGGAAGCGTTCAAGTCTCTTCTTGAATGCAGGGACTGTCTCATTTCTATTTATCAGACTGTTCTACTGATGGAGTACCTCAGATGAGGGAAGGAAGCTCTTTACCTGTTTTATTACCCTGATTTAAGTGAGTGAGAAGCAATTTTCCTTTGTTCTCTCAGGCTGCAATGGAACTTGAATAGGGTTTTGGCATTTCTTTTGCTTTATAAAACATGCTCAGCAAATGGCACCAGTTGTCTACAGTTTGGTAGAACTGAACAATTACAACACCTTATAAAGCAACTAGTTTAACAAAAATCACTACTGTGAGGACTTAAAACAATAAAAGGTCTTTAAAGGAGTTCTCCCCTCTCCTTGAAAGTTCCTATTACCTTCAAGCTTCTGGTTTTGTTTAGTTTCCCAATGACCTTATGTAAAATTTTGTAGCCTAAATCTGTGCTGGGCCCACATTTTTCTTTTTTCAATTTTCTTCTTTAATTTAAAAAAAGAAATGTAGGTACAATTGACATGAAACATTATGTTAGTTCCAGGTATGCAATACAATGATTCAATATTTGTAGATAATATAAAATGAGCACCATAATAAGTCCGGTTAACATCCGGCAACCACACATGGTTCCAGAACTTACAGGACCTACTCTCTTAGCAGTTTTTAAATACACAACGTAGCATTATTAACTACTGTCACCATGATGTTCATCACATCTGGAAGACTGAGGTCCACATTTCTGATTCTCAATACTTAACTACAGCTCACAGTGGCACTCAAAAAAGCATGAGCAGAAATGTCGTAAGGTCTATTAAAGCAATGTAGCACAGTGGTTAAGAGCACGGGCCCAGAGTGAGACAGCCCTGGTTCATACTGCACCTCTACCACTCACTGTGAGACTCAAACAAATTGCTTAACCTCTCAGCACTTCGGTCACCTCAGAAACAGGACCTACGATGAGGATTACACAAGATACTACATATGAAGCATTCAGAATGGAAAGCACAGCCCTTACCAATTATACATGCTGAATGAACAAATGAAAGAAATAAAATGTAATCCAGGCCACATTCAGAATCTCAAGTGAGATAGCAAGAGTCTGTGTCTACTTTAACAAAATTAGAGTCAGAGAAAACTAAGAAAGGGAACTGGTGGGGCACCTGGGTGGCTCAGTGGGTTAAAGCCTCTGCCTTCGGCTCAGGTCACGGTCTCAGGGTCCTGGGATCGAGCCCCACGTCGGGCTCTCTGCTCAGCAGGGAGCCTGCTTCCCCCTCTCTCTCTGCCTGCCTCTCTGCCTACTTGTGATCTCTCTCTCTGTCAAATAAATAAATAAAATCTTTAAAAAAAAAAAAGGGAACTGGTATGGAACAAAGAGAAAAGAAATAATCTTTTCTCACACAAATCTTTTCTCACACAACACAGGAACTATTTTATTTATCTATTTATCTGATGTGCAAATATGAAGAAATTCCAGAAAATTAAAAACATGTAAAGAAATTTATATTCATCTATAACCCAAAAATAACTACTCCCATCATTTTGGCATACATATGTCCAACAAGTCTGTGAGGAAAATCTAGTAACAAGAAAAACCTAACAGATTACAGAAAATCTTTCCTAAATCCACAAAGGAAAATGCGTATGTTTATTTTATTTTTTTTTCTTTTTTAAGATTTTATTTATTTGACAGAGAGAGATCATAAGCAGGCAGAGAGAGAGGCAGAGAGAGGGGGAAGCAGGCTCTCTGCTGAGCAGAGAGCCCAATGTGGGGCTCGATCCCAGGACTCTGAGATCATGACCTGAGCTGAAGGCAGAGGCTTTAACCCACTGAGCCACCCAGGCGCCCCTGAAAATGCATATGTTTAAAACAACATCAGTAATAGCCACTACAAATACCTGCATACCACCACGAACATATACATGCGAGTATGTTTGTAATGCATGTAATACCATTTAGAACAGTGGCTAAAAAACCCATGGGGCTAAGAATGGTTTTTACATTTTTAAAGGGATATAAAAAAGAAAGAGACAACAAGAAGAAACAAAAATCTGCAATGCCTAAAGTATTTTTACTACATTTACTATGGAAAACATTTGCTGATCCCTGATGCAGAGACATGAACAACTTTTGAGGAGGTGTATACAGCTACAAGTTTCACTTTCTACATAATATTCTTCAGAATTACTTTTTGCTTTTTATTTTACAGAAATGAGTCATTTTTTAAAATGACTAATTTTTATTTTTAATTTTTAAAAATGAATCTATTAAAGTCATTTTGAAAACTAAAGAGTGAAACCAAGGGCACATGGGAACAAATGACAAGTCTCTCTAGCACCAACATGAAAGGCCAGGAGGCTCTCAGGCCCCTTGTTCTGGATGCCACCTTGTTCCCACTGCCACCAGGGAAGAAAGCATCTTCTATATCCAATGGCTTTTTTTTTTTTTTAACTTTTTTTTAAATGTTTATTTATGTTTAGTAATCTCTACACCCACTGTGGCGCTCAAACTCACGACCCTAAGATCAAGAGTCACATGCTCCTCTGAGCCAGCCAGGCATCCCTCCTAAACCCAAATGTCTGTCAATCCTAAGCCCCAATATAAATGTTCATGTTTGGGAGCTGCGGGTGGTAAGGTACAGTGAAGCGGTAGCCAGGATGTCTCTGAATTATTATTAAATACATAGAATTTGAGAAAAGGTAGTTCCTAAACAAGAGATCATAACTAGTAGTCTATCACCAAAACCTAACAAATAGCTCTCTAAACAAAGAGCACCATGTCTTTCTTTACTCAGCCCTATCACCATTTCCAACATTTGCTAGGGTCCTTCCTTGTCAAGAAGGAGGCCACACCATCTTAGCTGCACCTGGGGATACTACCCATAACACTACCCATCCCAGAAATGTACACACCAGCACTGCTCCATCACTGACCTTCCCTGTCTCTCTTACTCTGTCTCTGGAAAAGCCATCTAAGTCTACAAAGGGCTCTTGGGACACAAAAGTAACCCCTTCCTTACAAGAGGGCAGAGCACAACTGCTTTTTCCATTTTGCTTTGGAAAAGACCTCTTTTCTCTTTGTTCCACTCTGATAAAACACACAAAATGCAATTTTGAAATCCATGCCTCCTGTGTTAACAGTGTGAAGATCACATGCTAACGACCCTTCCACCTCCTTACATAGGATGTTTTAGACTCAGCATCCCAACAGTCACAGGCATAGTGGGCCATCTCGTTCTCCATGTGCTGGCGGAAGCGGAGTTTATCTGGAGATACTCCAACCTTCGTGAGGTAGAGGTAGATGCGGCCAATGAAGTAGCCTAATACTGAGTTGTTAATCACACCCTAAAAATCAATGAATAAACAAGTAAGTGAATAAATAAGCAAGCAAACATGCAAACAAGCACAGAGGAAGGCAAAAAACACACATTCTTTTGAAGGTCAATGTACCACTTTCGATTTATTCATACTCTACTAAAAAATATTTGACACACAGGGTAAGTTAATTTATCCAGCTTTCAGAACAATCTCAAACACAAAGAATCTGATTGTGGCTATTTTTAAAGGGGTTAATGTCAAGGTAACAAGCTGATTATAACAGAGTTATTCAAAATCTTTCTGCCATACTCACTGATCAGCAAAATTTCAGCCCAATACTTCAGTACTACAGTACTAGAAATGCCATTCATAATAATGACCCTACAGAGGGGCAGATATACTTCCTCTGAATTAACAAAAGTAATAAGACATGTTGAGGGGATTTTAATGTATCCTTATCCCCTGAAGTGTGTGCACCCCAGAGCACACACTAGTACCAGAAGGATCTTAGAAATCATCTAGCCCCAACTACTACCCACTGCAGGGCCCTTCTCTGCAAAATGGCTGGCAAGTTATCACCCAGCCTCAAATGGAATATTTTCAGGGGCAGGAAGTTCATTGTTCCCTGGGGCAATTTATTTCACTACCAGGCAGCAGAGACTATTAGATAAAGTTTCCACTCACTCACTTTTCTAGACAAATGATTAGAGAAATTCTATTCTATGCAAGACTTTAGCCCAACTGTTATGGGTAAGATTAAAATCCAGAGGACTGGCTTTCTGTGAGTCAAAATGTCTCCCCCAAATGGTACATATTGATAAAAGTTGGATTGACAGGGCACAGTTCAGACCAGGATCTTTTTTCCAAGTGCTCTGCTAAATTTTTTTCATGTTAGCCCCCTGGCCTACAAATTGGCAAGTTCAGGTAATTTCCTCCCACTATAATAATAGTGTAGGATAAATACTGTATAAAAAACAAATACTATATAAAAAATAAAATGACTGCTAAAATAAATATTTTGTCATCCAGTACACAGAATTTCCCAAGTGCTGCAGACCCTAAACTGGAACAACCTAAATGAAGTTACCTATGTAATCTTACCTGTTCAACAGCATCTCCTAGGCGCATTTTTCGAGCAGACTGTCCGCTGACTTGGGCTTTTGCTGAATATAAATAAAGGTGGAGGTCTGCCACATTCTGAAACTTGGGATGGTCCTTTTCACTGGGATCTACAAAGTGCTCAATTTCTGCCATTGTGAATTCTCTGGAAGAAAAAAATGTAAGGGATAAAAGTTGCATACTTAACTGTAAAAATTAACAAGGCCCTTCTTTTCAACTTTACTCTACAATGATACAGGCCCTCAGGCGACAGGAATCTCTCATCAGTAAACCAGGAAATTGTTTCCTAAGAGAATGGCAAGGAAAAAAAAAAAAGAAGTTGGATTAAGTTTGTCTGGGTGGCTATTATTCTTAAACATATTAATGAAAACTTTACAACTCACTTGAATAGTATTTTAAATAAATAAATACAATCAAACTTCTCTCAAATATTAACTTCTGTCTAATGACAAAGATTCTTTGCCTGCCCTAATTTTAGTCAGTTTTCTGAAACTCCTCCTAGGCCCATCTGTATACTTCTTTGTAAAATCCAGTTTTAGCAAGAACCCTGATAAGTCAGTTTAACTAGAACCCTCCACCCCAACCCTTGCTATGAGATCACCTCTGCTCTTTTTTGGGTTTGTCATCCACTACCATCCTCCAGTTGGTGTCTGTTTACCCTGGCCTGTCTCCAGAAAGATCCCATTAGGTTGGTTTAGCCAGAATCCCCCTTGCCTTGCCCCTGATGGTCCCTTTTAGTAGTTTTCTAGCCACCGACGCCCTTCACCCCACACCTTGGCTATAAATCCTCTCTTGCCCCTGCTGTATTCAAAACTGAGCCCTATTTTATACTGAGGTCTCTTTTCCCCTACTGCAACAGTCTTGAATAAAATCTGTTTCTATTACCTCAACTACCATCCATCTGTGTTTCCTTCCATACTAGCCATAACAACAAAAGATTATTTTCATTGGAAAATAATTTTTAAAGAACAGACCGATAGTTTTTAAAATTAGGAAAACTTAAGGGAATGTCAGACACAAAAAAGGGATACTGAATAGCGACTTCCAAATAAAGTGGTTTTCCTTAGACCACTAGCAAGTCTTTATAAATATATACTAAATGAAGTTCCCGGTATTTCCTTTTCAAAGGATGGGAAATTAAAAGTGAACTGAAATTATTCTTCAGCTTTTATAGTAGTTTGGTTTCTTTCTTTTTATTGCTCTGAGCAAGTAAATGACTGATAATGGCACCATACAGCTGGCTTCTTTAGAGTAACAGCTTCTTGAATAAAGTGTTATTCAAGGCAGAGGACATAAGACATGAATTGAACAGGCTAGCGTCAAGCTAACTGCATAATGATGAAATAAATACGCATTTAGTAATGGTTTCCCAAAGAGGCCTCTCTGAATGGCAATTAAGTAGCTATTGGGGGAAACGTGTTTTAAGTTAATTTTATGAGTCAAAATCAAGTCTCTCTTCTTTAAACACCTCCCCCACACACATTTACTAGTGCACTTCCACGATTATCTCAGATGTTTCAGAAGTAATGAAAAATTGCTTAAATGGGCCCTTTTTTGGGTTTCTGGAGATATTCCAACATGAATACATGAAATGCATTGCAAAAGAGCTCTGATTTTTGAACTTTAATTTTTAATAGTATTTCTCACTTGGTCCTACAGCACCTATACCTTGTCTTTCAACCACTATCAAACATCTTCCATGTGCACAGAAGTAGGACAGAGACAAAGAAGCCCAATGTCTGTCCTCACATATCTTATAGCTTGGTGGACAGCAAGAGAACATCTAAAATGCAAAGCATATCAAAATATTCTGCCCAGAATCCCAAAATAATCTGCTGCCAAAGTCTTTCCATCTGTTCTGTCAAATAATCCCAGCTCACAGACAGGAGATGGAAATCAACTCTAACAGTGATTCTACCAATGGTCTCTTGTCTTTGAGTTCAGAGACTGTACCTGGACCGTGGAGAACTATAATGACCTATAGTCTAGGAGACAGAACCAGCCAATCACAATAAAAATATTTTTTTAAAAATTACAGATGAACAGTCTAATACTCTCAACCTAAATAGAAGAAATCACAGCCATGCAAAGACTAATCACCTGATATGCCATCAAGAAGACATCACAACACTAAACAAATCCTAGCCCTATCCAAGGAACAAATGCCATGCAGATACTGGCTTATGGAAGAATGAGTGGACTTCTAGTCGGGATCTTACAGATGCATATAACAAAAACCAGCCAGAATCCAGACAGGGTGCTTTAAAGTGAAAGTGTCCAAAATAAAAATGACCAAGGAACCCCCACAGACCTTTCACCAGCTCACTCCTAATCACTCCTCAGCTCTGAGCTACTTTTTCGATTTGCCACTTTCCATTCCACAGGCCCCAGGTTTTGCCTTACTTTGTGGTCCTTTTATAACTTCCAAGAGCTACTCGACATTATATAAATCCTCTCCAAAACACTGACTTTACACAAAGTCAGTCTTACCAGGCTTCCTCAGTATTTTGAAACCATGCTTGAAGACACAACTGGAACAGATGGAAAGCCAAAAAACAGAAGGAAAAAGAGAGACAGAAAAACCCAGACTCCAGGAAGTAAAACAGACTGAAGCCTACAAGTTTTCATTGTTACATTATTATACATTGTTACATTGTTATATTGTTACATTGTTATAGCTGGCTAAAGTTTCTAACCACCTCTTCTTTCCGCATGGAGGCCCAAAGGGAAATTGTTTTGTGCAAGCCCCTTCCTCTGTGCAGTCCCCACTTTCTCGACCAGAAGGCTGAGCCAATCATAGGCCTGAAGAAACAGTTTGGTCAGTATATGGGGCGTTTCCACAGTGGGTGTCAGGGGGACTGACAAGATTAGGCAGGTGCTTTGGGTGCTTTGGTGTAGAGTCAGTGGCTGGGATATGCTATGACTGAAGTCTGTAATTATAGTGAGTAAGAAAAGACAGGAGATGGGTGGGGTGGTGGGGCTGTGGAAAATCCTTCTGGAGTCCAAGATAGTTAAGTTTACCTACGTATCTTATTTTTTATACGGAATTTATAATGCCGAGAGATGATATCAGTAAGAAAACACAGAAATCACAAAAAGCTTAAAATCACAGTAAGTTTCTAAAGAAAACTTAAGTGCCAATATGCCCTCCCACATACGCCTGTATATATCTGGCAAAAGGAGATTATTAGAATAGAGACAAGTGAGCAGATTAGAGTAGACAGAAGCAAGCCTGCTAGCTGGCCTGTTACAGAGGCGCCCCAAGTATCTGGAGGAATGTCAACTGGTTACAGAAACACCCTCGGCCCAACTCCAGTGCTGCTGTTTGCCCTGGACACCCCAGATGATACTCCCCTCCTAACCATCACCTCGTCCCCACCTCACCCTACACTTACATACATCACCACTGCCAGAAAAAATGCCTTGGTTTAGACAATCAAGATCCTGCCATCCTCTAAACATATGACAAACAAGGGGGAAAGATCATTTTGGAGCAGGTGAGAAATGTGATCTATTCTTCACCTTCCTTCCTTTCCTTTCAAGTTCGCATTAGTTACTCACAACTACCTGATGTCCCAGAGATTACAAACATAAACATCATCTTTTGGAGGACAAAACTAAAGACATGGTCATGTAAGAATGAAGCAGATCTGTTTCAACATAGCAAGCTTCCCTTTCCTATTCAATGCTTAGCTCATTCACAAATTTTACTGGAAGAATAATACGGGCAGTACCTGACTCTGATCAGTCCAGATCGAGGGGAGATCTCATTCCTAAAAGAATTTCCAATCTGGGCAGCAGCAAAAGGCAACTTTCCTTGGTTGAACTCCAAAAGTCTCTTGAAATTCAGGAAAATACCCTGTGCAGTTTCTGGTCTCAAGTACCTATAAATTTAAATAAATCAGTCTGTTAGAAGGAAGGAAATTAAGTTTTTCAAAAATGTGAAATTCTAGATACAAAGTCCTAAGTACACTATTTTCATACAAAGCAGTCCATATATACTCTAAAGCAAAGGAGTAAGAAGAGTAGACATTTTCCTTGGTACCAAACATACTCAAGCAAGTGTTAGAGAATGTATCAAGCAACTGGTATGGCAATACTACTATCAGAAATATCATTCTATTTTATCAGTCCAATGAGTCAATGCCACCTCTCTCTTATGGTCCCTAAAACCTGATAAATCATTTACAGGCAGACAACATTTGCAGGCAGACAACAATTCAGATCCTTCTCAAAAGAAGACTCTGCCTAAGTATATGCCTGTTAACCCACCTATAAGAGTGTAACTGTGTGGCTACAAAGAAGCCAGTATGGCCTTACACTCAGCATTAAAGCTCACTCATCACAGTCATCACACCAGGCCAGGCAAATGGCAGGTTTTTCCTATCATTTTCTCCTCTGTGGTATTCCATACTTCCAGCCACAGGTTTCTTCTCTTTTTCTCCATGTTTTAAAGATATAGCTAAGCAAATACACCATGATAGCCATTTTCCTCTTCTCAATTTTACAGAAAATATTCTCTGCAAAAACATCAGTTAAGAAAGCTTTTCCAAGGGCCTACCTCAAATAAATATTTTATGAAAAGAACTTTAAAACAAGGAAAAGATAAAATATAATTGTACCCTCTTCTCACTCTAATATACCAACACCTCATTCTGGAGGTCCTTTCCAGATTTCATCCAAAAGAAGTATAACTACAGTTTATACACATTTTTTTAAAAAGCTGTAAGACTTTTAAATTTCATTTATTTATTTTTAAGTAGACTCTATGCCCAACGTGGGGCCTGAACTCATGAGCCCAAGATCAAGAGCTGCATGCTCCACCATCTGAGCCAGCCAGGCGCTTCTATGTGCATGATTTATAAGTCAAATGTGTAAAATTATGTATTCTTTATTTTTTCAATTTTCTAAATAATCATAAAAATATTTCATATTTAATAGTTACAGTGTAGCCTACCAAAACGATCTACTTTAATTAACTTAACCATCTCAAATTTTTGGATAAATAGTTATTTCTACTTTTAATTTATATGCTCTTGATAAATACACCTTCATAGCTTCCTTTCCTTTTGAATTACCTGCTCAGATAAATTCCCAAGAGTAGGATGACAGGTCAGAGGGCCTCGCCCATTTAATGACTCTCTGTATGTACTGCCAAAATGAAAGGCTCACCTTTGGCCTCGTTCCATAAAATATCCCAAGTCAACACAGTGTGTGACTAAAATAATTCTAGTCATACATTCTGTCACAATTAATTTTTATTATTCTACTTTAGGAAACATAATCTATCTTGCTTCATCTAACAAAAGCCTACCCTCGATTACCTACAATGAGACCATAAGAAAAACATCTGAAGTTATGAAGTGGACTACTTTGGCTAAGTTTGTTAACACTGAGAAGGAATCTATATCTACAAATTCTAGTTCTGGGTCATATTGTATATTGTTCAGCTTTCTTTACTGTGAAAACCACATCTTTTAAATAACACCAAACCTATGTTGTTCTGTATGGTAGGCCACTAGTCAAATGCCTAAATTTAAATTAATTAAAATTAAATACATTTTAAAGTTCAGTTCCTCAGAAGCACTAATGCCATTTCAAGTGCTCAGTAGCCACATGTGGCTAGTGGCTACTATATTGGACAACACAGATTACCGAACATTTATACCATTGCAGAAAGTTCTATTGGATAGTACTGATCTAGACTAAATGGTTTCTAAGTCTCCTTCAGCAATAAGTTCAACGACTTTCAAAACCATTCCTCAACTCTCTCTCCAACCCTGTACAGCTATCACCACCAGATATGATGATCACAGACTTCTATTTATTTTCTGGCAAAAAAATGATCACATACACTAAAAATATATACATATACATATATACACACACACACATATATATATATATTCAGAAAGATTAGAAGGAATAAATTTAAGAATATGTCTGTTTTTATTTCTCCTTAAAATGTTTATCTGTACTTTCTACATACCATTTTTCAAAAATTTTCCTTCATGGCTGACTTGATGTTTACTTTTTATTACAACAATTTTAGTAACTTCATTACATAAAGAGTAAGTGATACATACCCAGGCATGTTTCCTCCAGGCCCAATGAAGGTTTTGAACATTAAGTTAAAAGATACTGGAGGGGAGAGATCATTTCCAGTAATGGGGGATTTTACATTATAGTTCACAAAAAGATCCCCAAGTTCCTGCTGGCCATAGTTATCAAGCTAAAGGATACATAAAGAAAACAATTAACATAAAAGATTGAGAAAAAAACACAGCATAAAAGTATTACATACATAAAACCCATCTACCATTAAAAGTCACCCAAAATAAGAACATCAAAGTTTATCTAACTTTCAAAAAACCCAAATTAAAATCATAACCATTTCACTTTCCGTTTATCAATTTATCATTTACTGTTCTAGAAAAATGGAGTACCTTTCTGGAGCTGACCTAAACTGACAAATTCACCATTTCACAAGGAAAGATAAAGAAAAATATCTCTGGTTCAATTATAACAGTTACAGATTGGTAAGAATCTGAAATCATATAAATTACATTTTTTTAATAGATTTTATTTATTTGTCAGAGAGAGATACAGACCACAAGCAGGGGGAGTGGGAGGCAAACGGAGAAGCAGACTCCCCTCTGAGCAGGAAGCCCAATGTGGGACTCAATCCCAGGACCTGGAATCATGCCCTGAGCCAAGGGCAGACGCTTAACCAACTGAGCCACCTAGGTGCCCCATAAGTAAGTTTTCAAGTTGCATTTTACCACTTTGCATATTTAAGAGTCAGGTACATTTCCCTATTAAATTGTGCATATAACTTTTCTTTGCCACTAGATATTAAGCTCTTGAAGGTAGAAACTGTTTCTTATGCATCTCGGCTTGTTCTAGTGTATTGCACATTTTATATATTGATATTGATATATTTTATATATTGATTGATATTGATATATTTTATATATTGATAACCAATGTGAAACCCTCTAAAATGATGTGACTTCCAATTCAAAAATTTCAAATGACTATGACAAACCATCTAATACTGAAGAATGTTCAAAACTTAAAAAAAGAAATCTCCTAATAGAATTAATTAGATAAATCAACTCAGGACCATAAGAACTGAGGCTCTGGAGTCAGAAAAACCTGGGTAAACTGCCCAATTCTACCACTTACGGATTGTGTGACTCAAGAGTAAGTTCTTATCTAACCTCTCTGAGCCTCAATTTGCTCATCTGTGAAATAGGGAAGCAGCATCTACTTCACCATGAAGAGGTACTATGAAGATTAATTATGTAAAGTACTTAACACAGGGCGTGGCACATAGCATACACGACACCACTAAGTGTCTTGCCAAAATATCCGACTGGACCTCTAGTTCGGACTACCAAATTATAAGTAATATAGAAACAGAGGAACATGTGAAATATCACCAAAATAATGTAATGAGCCAAATCCAGAGAGTAGAAAATACCAAAAAACAAATGTCTCAATTTTTTAAAAAATTTTTAAATGAAAATATAAGGAAAATTAGAGATAAAGAACCTAAAGACTAGAAGAGATTTAAGAAATGTATCAACCACTCACAAAGTATGGACTTTATCTGGAGCCCAATTCAAACAAACAAAAAAAGTGGTTAACATTTAAGATAATGTAATTAAAATGATGTTTCAGATGTACTTCAAAATAATTCTGGAGAAGGTAGGAGAGCAGGGAATGGATTCAACGAAATTTGATAACACTGTAGCAAGTTCATGGGCACATTAGTATTCATTATACTATTTTCTATTTGTATATGTTTTGAATTCTTCATAACAAAAAACTTAAAATTGACTTAAAAGCTGGTCCATCATGCACAGGTGGGTCAGCAAAAATGGACAGAGAAGAAAAACAGTTCTGAGCTACTGAATCCACATAACAGGAATAAAGCTCTTCCTACCACAGAGGGTGAATCAGTTCCTTTTAAAGGAACTATCACACTGTATAAAGCTGAAAAGGAGTCACAGGCACTAACAGGTAGAGAAAGCGATTATTTGCTCAAGCGAACAGATGGGCCTCTGGCCATGAATCCACCAGGGCCATTTCTGAGTACTAAACCACAGTTCCCAACTTTTCACTGAACGTTACACGGACAGCTGCTTGTATGTATATCTAATATAGCAAACCAAAAAACAGACTGCTCTCTGGGGTGCCTGGGTGGTTCAGCTCGTTAGGCATCCAACTCTTGATTTTGGCTCAGGTTATGATCTCAGGGTTGTGAGACCGAACCTTGTTTTGGGATCCTGCACTGGGCTCCATACTGGGAGTGGAGTGTGCTTAAGATTCTCTTTCTCCCTCTCCTTCTGCCCTCCCCTCACCAGCACACTCACCCATTTTCCCTTAAAACAAAAAAACAAACAAAAAAACACAAAATACACAAAAAATGAAAAAAACAGACTGCTCTTCTAAGACCATGAATATGAGACAGAAAGTCAGGGTTCAAACTATAAATGACTTAATGAATCAACTAATTACTTCCTGCTCTGACAACTGACTTGGAAATGAATGAAACTGTTAAGATCAAAGACACATACAAAAGCTTTGTAAGTCTAACATTCAAAATGGGAAACAGTAAATTGGGGGGTAATCAGAAGTGCTTTTCATTTCTTCTTTCTAATAAAGGTCACGCCTTTGGGAAAGAAAGGAAATGAGAAATGAATGTTTGGCTATAATGGTGTCAAAATCCAAAAACTGATTTACTAAATCACGAACAACACTAAAGCAATGAGCTTCTAGCGAAGGATAAAATATACCTCACAAGGACTAAAATAAATTGGCAGATGAGTCAACAGCCAAATTAAGATTTTCTTTTAATTTAAATGAGGAAGGAGAAAATTTCTGAGCTACCGTTAGAAAGCTACATACCACAGAGAAAAATCAGCATATTTTTAGAAAACAAGGCAGCACTGGAAAAGTATCCAGTAAATGCTCATGAG
The DNA here is from genome assembly GCF_963455335.1 of Martes martes. Lineage (NCBI taxonomy): Eukaryota > Metazoa > Chordata > Mammalia > Carnivora > Mustelidae > Martes > Martes martes. The sequence goes on along the minus strand of NC_137899.1, from coordinate 62,760,901 downwards.
AAAATGCAAAGAGGTAGGGATTCCTACATTCAGCCTCACATATTTATATACTAATATAAAGAAAATATGTATAAATGCACTGGTTTCTGTGTATGTCTGTACAGTTTTGCCCAAGAAAGTAAATAAAATTTAAGAGGTGAGCCTTGGTGGACCTCATGATCAAGCACGGTGTTGGAGAAACGTATTTTGCTTAAATGGATACGTAAGGCGAGAGATCAGCAACATACACACACGGACATGTGCATCTTCCTGAGCAAGAGGTACCATTTTCGTAGTATTTTTTAAAGTGATCTGTGACCCAGAAAAGGGGTAAGAACAACTTCTGATATAGAAGGTATTCCTGCACTTGGTAAAAGTCAGAACAGATTCTCTCCATGGTCTGTCTTTCTTTTTTTTTTTTTTTTTAAGATTATTTATTTATTTGATAGACAGAGATCACAAGTAGGCAGAGAGGCAGGCAGAGAGAGGAAGGGAAGCAGGCTCCCCACTGAGCAGAGAGCCAGATGCGGGGCTCGATCCCAGGACCCTGGAATCATGACCTGAGCTGAAGGCAGAGGCTTTAACCCACTGAGCCACCCAGGCGCCCCAATCTCCATGGTCTTTCTTAAGTCTTCCCTAAACTTTGCCAACTTAAATAGAAATTATAAAACATTGAGTCTATAGGAAAGGCAGGGCCCTGCTCATCAGGTTCTAAGAATAACAGCAGGTAGTCAGGGACAGTGCAACCAGAAGCAGATCAAGTGGCTGATGAGACAGTGTTCACAAGGATAGCTGCCCCCAAATCTCCATATCAAAAATGAAACACTATTCATCCTTAGCCACTTCTCTGGTTTTTGCTATTAAATCCAGAAAATTGGGTTTCCAAGGAGATAGAACCCATTCCATGCCTATTTATACTGAATTGCTAGTTTGGGCTAAAATAAAGTGTTAGCCACAAAAGGTAAAAAGAGAAGAAAATAAAAATACAAAGAGAAACAGAAGGGAAACTCCACTTCCTTACAATCGTGGCCTGGGTCAGCACAATGTGGAATTCAATAGTCATCAAACACTGTACGAAAGACAGTACCTACCTGAGTTGCTGTGATAACATCTCTAAAGTACTCACCTGAGCCAAGACACTTTCCATCTCTGATTTCTTCTCAGCAGAACACTTCTTATCAGACATCAATTTCTGTAAGTGAGCTACAAGAACAGTGTTGGTACATGTCAATTTCAATCAATGGGTAAAAGGACAACGCACTTTGAGTTTCGGTGCTGGAGAGGTAAAAAAAAATGAATCCAAGGATAGTGTTCTCACTTAATACAAATCCCATGGCTGATTTTACAGGGAAAATAATGATAATGTCTTGATCCTTTTGCTGACTTAGAATTTCTAATTATCATATAGAACTTCTTTTTGTTAAATAAGGGACTCAAGCTGTACAGGTGTACCTTCAGTTCCAAACCACCACAATATAGCAAATATTGCACTAAAGCAAGTCAAATGAATGTTTTGGTTTCCCAGTGCATATAAAAGTTGTTTGCCCCATATTGTACTCTATTAAATATACAATAGCATTATATCTTTAAAAAAAAAAGTATACCTTAATTAAAATATTTTTTAAAATTGGGGCACCTGGGTGGCTCAGTTGTTAAGCGTCTGCCTTCAGCTCAGGTCATGATCCCAGGGTTCTGGGATCAAGCCCTGCATCGGACTCCCTGCTCAGCAGAAAGCCTGCTTCTTTCTCTCCCACTTCCCATCTTTGTGTTCATTCTCTCACTGTGTGTCTCTCTGTCAAGTAAATAAATAAAATCTTCAAAAAAATAAAATATTTTAAAAATTAAGTTAAAATTTTGTTGCTAAAAAATGCTAACCATCACCTGAGCTCTTAGAGTCCTAATTACTGATTACTATAAAAAATATAATAATAACAAAAAAGTTTGAAATATTGCAAGAATTACCAAAATTTAAGAGAGACAAAGCGAAAAAAGCTGTTGGAAAAACAGCACAGTCTTTCCACTGCCTGACCCAGGGTTGGCCAATATCTGCACAGCACAGGAAGGTGGAGTGCAATAAAATGAGGTCTGCCTATATGGCAAGATCCGTGCACCTTCCTCTTTAGATGTTATGTCCCCCAAAAATTTTAATAGAAAAGACACAAGAAAAATTTAATCTAAACCCTCTGTTTTGATCAATTTTACTTAGAAGAATATTTATCCGAGATGAAAAACCATACCTTTTAATAGATGGTCAGCACGAAAACACTCTCCATTTTTTACATCTTTCACCATGAAGTCTGCAAATTTGTCTACGTGGCCAGAGGTCCTAAAGTTAACAAACACCAAGCCAGTTTGTCATTTTCATACAAATTAATACATAAACTTTACGTTCTAAGATGATCCCCCTCTATATGTAGTATATCAAGCTTATATCTGTGTATCTGAAAGATGGAAGCTCCCATATATATAATGATGTATCCACAGTGGATAATAATGTAGGCCAGAGAAAATCCTTCCTCAAACCTATCTCCACCTTCCCCACCCCCACCCCGAGCTCTACCGTCCCACAGGAAAAAGACATCAACCAGATTATATCCTCACAAGTTGTCATAAAGTATGCGCTACCTTGCAGAATCAATTAATCCATGCCTATCCAATTATTAATGATTTACGCAAAGGCCAAAACCAGGGGGAATTTGACTAGACAAGAATTCATGGTAACTCAGTACAGAACCTGCATCTTTTTTTTTTTTTTAAAGATTTTATTTATTTGTCAGAGAGATAGAGAGAGTACAGACAGGCCAAGTGGCAGGCAGAGGCAGAGGACAAGCAGGCTCCCTGCGGAGCAAGGAGCCTGATGTGGGACTCCATCCCAGGACGCTGGGATCATGGCCTGAGCCAAAGGCAGCCGCTTAACCGACTGGGTTACCCAGGCATCTCCACAACTTGCATCTTAAGAAAAGAGTTTTCTGCCATTGAAAACTGTATGGACACTGGTATTCTCTCTTACACAATTCTTATTAGTAGAGGAAGTAGCTAAAGAATAGGTTCTCTTAGGGGTGCCCAGGTGGCTCAGTCGTTAAGCGTCTGCCTTTGGCTCAGGTCATGATCCCAGTGTCTTGGGGATCGAGCCCCGCATCGGGCTCCCTGCTCAGCGGGAAGCCTGCTTCTCCCTCTCCCACTCCCCCTGTTTGTGTTCCCTCTCTCACTGTCTCTATCTCTGTCAAATAAATAAATAAAATCTTTACAAAAAAAAAAGTAGGTTGTCTTGATCTTTTAGATCCATCATCAGGAATTCATCTTGTTTTTCTTGGCTGAAATCACTGAGAGAGCCCAAAGGATGTAAACCCTGAAAATTAGCTCTTTACTAGGCAACATTAAATGAAGTGATGAAATACAAAATGTACAGATTCTTCTTTCTATATTCTATCAATCCTGCCCTGCTTTCAACAATGTTAGTAGGAATAAAATAAATTTCTGCACTAACACTTCAACACAAATAGTAGTTATTTGGTTTTAAATGTATAAACACCTTTGCCCAGAACTTCTAAAAACTTAAAGTAAGGAAATAATCATAAATATATAAAATCCATCTATCAGGATGCTCAGTGGACTCAAAAATCAAGAACAATTTATTTTTTTAAGATTTATTTATTTGAGAGTGCACACGCAGGAGAGTGGGGGAGATAGTGCAAAACCTCACAAAGACTCCCTGCTGAGCACAAAGCCTGACTCATGGTTCGATCCCAGGACTCTGAGATCATGACCTAAGCCAAAACAAAGAGTCAGCTGCTTCATCAACTGAGCCACCCAGGTGCCCCAGGAACAATTTAAATGCCTATGATAAGGCACTAGCTAAATAAATTATGGTATATCCACAAGAGAATACTATGCTATCATTAAAAATGCTTTAGAAGATTATTTAACGACATAAGTAAATGTTCACCTATATTACATGAAAAAAGCAGTGTGCTGCTAACGTTGATATATGTACAAGGACTTATAGAGAAAAAAGACAGTAAGGATAAGCACAATTTTAACATGGTTGTCTATGGACATTAGGTGTATATTTTCTTTGTTTTTTTTTCCCACATATTTACAATGAATATGGATAGTTTCTATAATCATGAGAAGTTATTTAAATATGCATATTAATGAATATCAGCTTCCAAAGTAGAAATCTTACTTTAAAACTGGCTCAGGGGTGAGCATGGTACAATCAATCTCCAGGATCTGTTCCTCTTGAATAAAGTGCTGCCTCCAGGTCTGAATAATATTGTTCTTCAAAGCACACCCAACTGGCCCAAAATCATACAGACCACTAACACCTATAAAATATGAACAAGGAAAACCTGTACTTTAGCTTGTCACTCTGAGCAAATTAAAGTGAGGAGATGTAAGAAACTGTCGGACTTCACATAGTCCCTAAAAAGGTATTAAAGTCAACAATTCAAACCCCTCAGTTCTGAAAGGGTTACTGTAAGTAACCCCTTACTTCCAGCTAGCTGACCAAAGCAAGCTCTTACTCCATTTACTACTTCAATATTAAGAATTCCAAGCAGGATTAGCAAAAAACTAAAAGCAAAAGATGTTCCTCCATATATGAGAAACAATGAAAAACAGATTACAGCTTTCTGCCATAGACCTAACTGGTTGTATCAGCTGATAACAATGATGAATTTTAGCACCCAATTCTCTAATTTGTTCTTGGATATATAAGCCACTATATTTAATTTTGGGTATATGAGCTACTATATTTAAACCTCAAGTTAAACAATTAGAGATTTGCTTAGCCAAACTTGAATCAGGTTTCAGTGGCAAAGTACTAAAAGTCTAATACTGTTGCAGTGATCTCCACTGACTATGAAAAATACCACTGTACATTTAATTGGTGAATTATATTTGCCTACGTATCTTCACAAAGCATTCAAAAAGATGTAGAGATTTATCCACTTACCTAGGAAGAATGTTTTCTCCTGGAAGTTGCCATAAAGAACAATCTAGGGATCCTGGCTTCTCACTGCCCTTGTGTGAAGGTGCACAATACAGTTGGCCAGTGATACAATGGCCCTTGACTGCTCCAAAGAAGAGTCTATCTGATAGGTACTTGGACATATTAAGTGCTTCATACCTGGGCCCCTAACAATTCCCTACATCCTAATGGAAAAAAGCAGTTCTCAAGAAAAAGTATGGTGGAAAGGAACAAACAGATTTCACACCAATGGCCAATTTTAAACAAACAAAAGCAAAATATTCTGTTTTATGTGACCTGATACAATTAGTTACCAACTGAAAAGCCATGTTTTTGATTTAAGAACAACAGTAAAGTGTGACCTGATACAGTTATTTACCAACTGAAAAGCCATGTTTTTGATTTAAGAACAACAGTAAAGCCACCAACAACATAACTGGTCTCTCTGACATTAATCCCCTACCTCCATAAATAGCAAAAGCTTGATCGTAGAAAAACCTCCTCTTCAGGGTATCTTCCATTTTTGCTCTGTCTACAATGTCATCTTTGGGTTGTAATGCTAACTCCTGTAAGGGATTTTCAAAGAGAAAATGTGTGATTAGGGGTAAGAGGAAATATGAATTTATATATGTGAATTTGGTTTATTTCTCAGCAAAATTCAATATAAAATTTATCAGGCAAAATTTTGATGCCTTTAAAAATTGGAAAACCTAGAGTTTTTTCCCTTTTTAGCTACAGAAAAGATGCCTTTAACTTAATTATTTAGGAATACCAAGCTTACTTAGATGCAGTTACTGATAAACATCTGAAATTTTAGTGGATCACTGTAGTGAGACAGTGACTTAGAATTCCAAACTATTTGGGGATGGGAGATTTACTATTTGAAAGATTTGGGAGCAGGTATTAGATGGATACACCTTTTCCTTAAAAGAAAAAAGTTTAGGGGCGCCTGGGTGGCTCAGTGGGTTAGAGCCTCTGCCTTCGGCTCAGGTCATGATCCCAGGGTCCTGGGAGCGAGCCCCACATCGGGCTCTCTGCTCAGCAGGAAGCCGCTTCCTCCGTCTCTCTCTGCCTGCCTCTCTGCCTAATTGTGATCTCTGTCTGTCAAATAAATAAATGAAATCTTTAAAAAATAAATAAATAAATAAAAGAAAAAAGTTTAACACAAAACCATTGTTTCCTGAGATAGAAGAATTCATAAAGAACAAGCCAAAAAATAAATAATAAAAAAGAGCAAGCACAAAGCCTTCCAGGGAAATTCATGGAGTGTATTAAATCTAGGATTTAGAGGAGGGGTAGGGTCAGAAGTCAGGGAGGCTTCACAGAAAAGGTGACATTTTGAGATGCAGTGCGAAAGCATGAGAAGTCTGCCAGGTAGGGGAAGAGAAGGTATGCTAGATATACAGAGATAAGGCAAATTATACTCCTTCAGAAACTTTTCTAGGTCCTTCCCACCGAAGAGATTAAATAAAGATGATATTTCAATTTTAGGATCCCAAGACTCACCTTTGCTTCCAGAACCCTCTTCCGGGCTTTGAGCTCAGCTACAGCTTTGTCTACATCTACTTGGGGTGCTTTATCTTCTTTCAGTTTTCGAACAAGATCTCCCTAGACAACAAAGAGAGGTGATATTCAGGACTGGTTTCAGAAGTCAAGAAAAGTTATGAAATTGTCTTTAAGCATACCTTTTAAGACCAGTGTAAGAATGAGGCCATTCAAATGTTTATTATGTGAAATGTCATTATAAATAACTGAAGGTCTTTGCCCTCAGCATTTATAACCCAGCAAAATACACAAACAAGTATACAAATAATTATGTTCTAAGGGTAATTAGTACCACTGTTGTTGTTGTTTTCCTCTTTCGGGAGAGGAGGCAGGTGGAAAAGGAGGAGAGGAAAGAACTGATAAAAACTATGAAAGAACAAGGTTAGTACTGAGAACACAAAAAACCAATATATAAACCACCCTCCCCTTGAATTTTTCTCCTACTACAAAAACTACTGTCCTGGTTTTCCACCTACTTGGACCATTTCTTCTTAGTCATGACTAACTCATATTCCTCTGCCCTTTTCTTAATTGTTAGAATTTTTCCTTAATAATTTCTCTAGAATACCTTGTTCACTTCCAACAACCTACTACCTGTACACTGATTCCCACACTTACAGCAGTGTGGTGGAATAAGTAATCTGAAAAAGCAAACAACATTATCTACATGGTCTAGGAAACCTCAAGCTGAGAAATTAAAGTTGTCAAATTGAGAGAGCCTTTGGGTTCCCAACAGAAGTAACTGCTCCCTAGAGGAGCAGACCATCCACACAGGGTTTTAGGATTTTCACAGATCAAGGTCACCAAAATAATAAGCATTCAACTCAAAATTTAAAAACCCATGGAGGAAACAAGCTACCATAAGCAAGATTCAGCAGAAATCACAACAGAATTAGAGCCTCCAAAGTACTAGAATGATCAAATACACCTTTTAAATGCTTAAGATGTTTAAAAAAAAAAAAAGAGTCAAAAACATGGGAAAAGAACTAGAGACTATCAAAAACAATCAGGAAACCTGACAAATAACCACACAGGTTCAGGTCCAAGAAGACAACAAAGGAGTGGGGGAGGGGCAAAATGGGTGAAGGGGAGTGGGAGATAAAGGTTTCTAGTTCTGGAACGAAGAAGTCACAGTAATAAAAGATACAGCATAGTGAATATGGTCAATGCTATTGTAATAGCACTGTATGGTGACAGATGGGAGCTACATTTGTGGTGAGCATAGCATAACATATAAACTTGCCAAATCACTATGTTATCCACCTATATAACGTTGTGTGTCAACTACACTTCAATATAAATAAATAAAAAAGAAATAAAGGGAAAAAGAACCACATACACCATCTAGAAATGAATCACTGAAATTAAAAACTCACTGGACAGGTTAAATAGCAGATCAAAGAGAATTAATGACTTAGAGTACAGGCCTGAAGAAATGATCCATGCGTAATCCATGGAATGGAGCAGGGAGATGAAGATTTAAAAATATAAACAGGGTAATGAGACACAGAAAAAGAGAGCCTGACATTTATCCAACCAGAATTCTCAAAGAAAATAAAGAAAATCTGTAAGAGGTTCTATTTGAAAAGATAATGACTATAAGCTTTTCTGTAATTGTTCAAAGACATGAATTCTCAGATTTAGGAAGCACCATGAAATCCAAACAACATACAAAATAAAACCTACATCTAGATAAGTCTGTAAAACGTAGTACTTACAAGAGTTTAGAGACTGGGTTTTAATTGCTCATCAGCTAATCGTGAAACCTTAAATAAGCTGACACCTCTTTGAGCTTGTTCCCTCAACTGTACAATCAAGATGACAATACCTCACTGAAGTGTTATAAAGGGTAAATGAAATAATTTAAGTAGAATATTTTCAATAGTACCTAACAAACAGTAGACACATTAAAAAAAATAGTTATCATGCTAAAAAAAAAAAACACCCCAACTTGATTGTGGCTGAGTTATTTTTCAAACACTTCAAACCCAAGTTCTTCATAACTGAATTATTTTTCTCTGCCCTAAATTTATTCCTTCTCCTATCTATTGCTTTCCATTTGTTAACAAAAAAATGTACCCAAACAAGAAACATCAAGCTATCCTCCTTTACGGCCAATATCCGGTCAATTTCAAATTTCAATTTACTCTCTCCCTTTCACACCCCATGGACTAGACTGCTAAAACAGATTACCAATTTGGTTGTCATCCAATGGTGTCTACACTGTGCTTTGCTCACCCCAATCTATCCTAATGCATGTCATTTCTCTCTGACCTTCGTATATCTTTTCATGAGCACACAGCATTCAGTGACTGTTCCTACTCCCATGCTTTCAGTAATATTTATCCTCAGGGCACCTGGGTGGCTCAGTCAGTTAAGCATCTGACTCTTGATTTCAGCTCAGGTCATGATCTCAGGCTCATGAGATAGAGCCCCATGCCAGGCTGTCCACAGAGCATGGAGCCTGCTTAAGTTTCTCTCTCTCTGCCTCCACCCCTCCCCAACTGCAAACGTGGGTGCATTCTCTTTTTTTTCTCTCTCTAAAAAAAAATTAATAATAATGTTTATCCTTTTATCCAAAAGCACTTCCCTTCACTTAGTGAAATTCATTTCCTGAATATCCCAACCTTATAATAGCTTCCCTTAAAGCTATTTTAACTAAAGGCTGACTTTTCTCCCATAGCCCTTGATCCTCAGAGGCTGGAAATGGAACAGATGTCCTCCTTATTCCTCTCTGCACTTTCAAACTCATTCCTCTTTGCTCCTTCTAAAACCTAAGCTCCTTTGAAAGGCCTGTCATTATTACCCTTTCCCCTTGTTGCTGATATTTTCTAAGCTCCCACTCACTTCCCCTCACTCAGTAACAGTTTTCCTCTCCGCAATCCACTCTACTCTACAATGTCCTGGTCAGGAGGTGAGAAAAATGTTTTTAATTACCTAACCCAGAACCTAACTCTGCTTAAATATAATCAGAAGTGGGGCGCCTGCGTGGCTGAGTCAGTTAAGCCTCTGCCTTCAGCTCAGGCCATGATCCTGGGGTCCTGGCATCGAACCCCGCATCAGGCTTCCTGCTTGGTGGAGAACCTGCTTCTCCCTCTCCCTCCCCCTGCTGCTCTGCCTACTTATGCTCTCTCTCAGTCAAATAAATAAATAATCTTTAAAAAAAAAAAAAAGTAATCAGAAGTAATCTCCCAGTTTTAACATACACTGCATTTTCAAGGAATGCACCCAAGAACATGTAATTTAAAGGAAGACTATATACTACTTTGTTCACAGTTTTACAGAAAGTTGTTATTATTTGAAGCAAAAGGGTGCCTGGGTGGCTCAGCAGGTTGGGCAACTGCGTTCGGCTCAGGTCATGATCCTGGAGTCCCAGGACTGAGTCCCACATAGGGCTCTCTGCTCAGCATGAGTCTGCTTCTCCCTCTGACCCTCCCCCGTCTCGTGCTCTCTCATTCTCTCTCTCAAATAAATAAATAAAACCTTTAAAAACAAAACCAAAAAATAACATGTGACCAATATCAATATTGTTTGGCAGCTAAGCAACCAACAGGATATACCTTTATCAATGCGTATCCATCACCACTACACTCACTCTCAATCTATGTATCGGTAGATGCATCTGATTACTTCCATATAACTTCCAGTGGATTCATAACCAAGAATTTACATATTCAAATATACATTATTTTAGTATAAATTGCTTCATTATAAATTACTATAAGGTAATGTATTATATAATACAAAACATTATATGTACACACATTTTTCTTTAATTAGATTTTGTAGATATTTTGTATGAATTTCATTATTGGATAGTAATGGGGAATTCCAAAATATCTGCTGTAAAAGGGGACACTGGGTCTGAAAGTTCAGAGCCACTGAAGTAGTTATTCTTTTTATTCTCTTATCATATGCAAGTAAGTCTGGTCTATTATTACATTAGCAGTTTTCATTCTATTATCCTGACCTCTCTAGCTAAAGCAACATCCTCAGTCATCTTCAAACGTTATTCTGGCTTCTTCATTACACTTAAAATAACTGAAGTCACCCAATCAATGCAGTGGCTTATTTATTTACATGCATTTTATTTGTCCCTGTCAGAATAAAGTAGGCTCTTTTAAGATGAGAATTCTGGCATGTCCTGGCCCTTAAATACTTGATTGATATCACAACCTAAACCTAGCAAAGTACAGAGCACTTAGTATTCAGTAAATATCTACTGACTTTTTCTTTTCTCAGTCTTTCTTTTCCTTTCATCTACCTATCAGAACACCTATCTTATAATGTTCACCAACAGTGCTTTTTGATGAGGATAAGAACTCTGTGAGAGCCTCTGTTCTGAAAAGACCGTTGGCAAAATGGTAGTTCTTTTTGAATGTCTGAAAGAAGTAAGTAGTTCTTTTGAATATCTAACCACTCTATGTCAGGGGTTAGCACTCCCACCTACTTCATCTACCTTTTCTTTTGAAGCTCCTCAGAGAACATTAGCAAGCAAGGCCACAAGTAAAGTCAGGAAGAATTTAAAATAAATTCCCCTGAAACACTTTTTTTTTTTTTTTTTGCTTTTAAGGTTCAGGCACAGAACACATACATCAAGGAAAATGCAGCTATTAAAAAGAAATAGTATGGGGCAACTGGGCAGCTCAGTCGATTAAGCATAAGCATCTGCCTTTGGCTCAGGTCATGGTGCTGGGGTCCTGGGATCCAGCCCCCCCCCCTCCCCGCTCAGCAGGGGGCCTGCTTTTGCCTCTCCCTCTGCCTGCTGCTCCCCCACTTGTGCCCTCTCTCTCTCTGTCAGATAAATAAATAAGATCTTCATAAATATATAAATAAACAAATAGAAACTGTGAGAATAAGGATTCCTACACTGAGTTAATCATCTGTAAAATGCAGTGAAGAAAGGAAATAATGTTTATTCCAAATAACAGAATAATTAAACCATGATTAATAATGATCCAATCCTAAAAACAAATGAGTTGGAGGTGATCTAAACATGGAATGAAAGTATCTAAACAGTCCTAATATCTAATTACTTTTCTTCCTTCTTTGTTCACTGCTCAACTATATTTTGGGTTGAGTTTGCATGCATAAGCGTGGGGACTGAAAAAAAGTGATGTGAAATATCATCATTATCTCTAAATTATCTTTAAGAAGCTTAGTTCCTGGATAAATTCTTACTATAAAGACATATATTAGAACTAAGAGCCTGTGATTATAAAGCAGAGCAGCTATTAGATGAGAAATCATTCCAAGGGATCTTCTTCATGGATCCTTCATATGTATCATGGTGCATATTCAGCCGGCCAAGAAAAACCAACAAGAAGACATTTCCTCACCTAGCTTTACACCTAGCTTTACACGTATGTAGGTAGAAGAATCCTGTTAAGATTGAATTCATCTTGGGGCATCTGGGTGGCTCAGTGGATTAAGTCTCTGCCTTTGGCTCAGGTCATGATCTCAGGGTCTTGGGATTGAGCCCCACATAGGGCTCTCTGCTCAGCAGGGAGCCTGCTTCCCCCTCTCTCTCTGCCTGCCTCTCTGCCTACTTGTGATCTCTGCCTGTTAAATAAATATATAAAATCTTTTAAAAAAAAAGATTGAATTCATCTCAGATTCCCAAATGTTTTATAATTACTGACAAAAATTTCACAAACTTTTCATTGCCCTTTGTGAACTAAGCAAGAGCTTTAATGGGTACTCTTAGTCCAGAAAATCAAAGCAGAGAAAAATTCAGGGCTCTTCACGGCAAGTCTTCTTACTATTACCAAAATGTTAGTTTCATCTGTGTCTTCCCAACTACAGCAAAAGAAAATTTGAAACACAAGTAATATTATTCATACATCTATCCTTACCATTAGCGTTCCAGATGGTAAGTCATTATAAAAAAAATTCCAAGAAACCACTAAAAAGGGTTTTTCTAGCACCCCATCTCACCAAATTCAGAAGACATCAATCCTCTCCTAAAGGTGCAAAATGTTTTCAAACTGGCAATCACAAAAAAATGTGAGCTCCATGCCAGCAATGGTTTGGTAAAACTAGAACCCCTAGTAAGTCTCAATCATCTCAGAACAATATCTAACATTTTAGCAGTAGTTTACTACACACACTGTGGGTACCCTTCTCAGCACTTCACAGGAACTATCTCATTTTAATGTTTATGACTCCATTCCCATATACAGATGAAGTCTGGCTACAGAGAGGTTAAATAACTTGCTAAACATCACCAGCTAGTAAACTGTGGAGTCAGATCCAAACTCTGGAAATACAACTACAGAGTCTACTTTTTTTTAAGAAAAATATTTATTTATTTATTTATTTGAGAGAGAGGAATAGAGAGCTGGGAGGAGGGGAGGGGCAGAGAAAGAGGGAGGGAAAGAATCTCAAACAGACTCCCCACTGGCATGGAGCCTGGCTCCAACCTAGGACCCTGAGATCATGACCTGACCTGAAATCAATAGTCAGACGCTTAACTGACTGACCCACCCCGGGACCCTAGAGCCTACACTTTTATTACTAGACGCATCAACACAAAAATATGCAAGGGTATAAAGAAAGCCCATTTAGCAATTGCTGCAAAACCTCTCCTATCTTGACAATTATTAAATTTTACTACAGGTTTAAAAAAAAAAAAAAAAGTCCTTCTTGGTTATTTTTTCCATACAACTTTGTTAGAGCATCAAGCTACATCCACCAAAATCATTTCAGAGTGACCACTTAATTCCAAGCAATGACACTGAAAACATATAATCAGATCTCTACACCAGTTCCTCCCTAAACCTCCACATCATGTGAAAGTCATCTCAACAGATCCTGTCTGCACTGACACCTTGACATATATATTCCTTCAGCTATAGAATCTCACCTTGTGTTTAGACAAAGCTGCGGGGAGGGGAAGCATTCTTGACAGGAGAGTGTGATCAACACAATTAAATGCTGAAAATAGGTAAAATCCTTCAGGGTACCATGAAAGGGCAATAGTAGAGGCCAAGGGCAGAGAGCAGTGGATAAAGGAATGAATGAGAAATATGAAAGTGGAGACAATGACAGGATAGGAGAAAACACTGAGCTATAAAGGGAAAAACAGGCTGGGGAAATGGAAGCTTTTGGGGTACATTCCAGGTAAATGCCCAAATATGTCTTCATATAAATCAGACACTTCCATTGCCCTAAAACATCAGTTCTACAACTTCTTGGTCTTAGCACTTCTTTACACTATTAAAAATTACTGAGGACCCCAAAAAGATTTTGTTATTGTAGGTTAGTTCTACCAATTTTTACTATAGTAGAAATTAAAATGCAAACTTAAAAATATTAATTCATTTAAGTAACAATAAAAGTTCAATATGTGCCAACATGCATAAAAATAACATTTCTGTGAAAACAGCTGTATTTTCCAAAACAAAAAATAGTGAGAATAGGTTTTATAATTTTGCAAATCCCTTTATTTCTAGCTTAATAAAAGATAGCTAGATTTGCATATCTGCCTGTCTTGCAAATAGCATTTTAATGGTGAAGTATAAAAAAAATATAAGTTAGAAAAGGGAGAATTTTAAAAGCTTTTTCAAATAATTGAAGATATTCTTCTTTTAGACTATACCAAAATTCTGACAAGTGATAGTTTCTTAAAGGTTATTTCATAAAGGTTACTAGCAATGTGGAATTGGAAACTATGCCAATGAACTTTTTATAGCATGTTACATTAAATCCATTAATGTATCTTAGACTCTGAATAAATCTTTTACCAATATTTGATTCCATAACATCATGCACTGTCATTTGGAAAATATTAGTTTAACTGAGTTATGTAAATCTTCTAGATACTGATCCACTTATCACACTGTATCAAAAAAAGTACATTTGTTAATATCACCAGTCATTCCCATCAGAAAAGACGGTAAGTACTGTGAGGCTGCCAAGTTCATGCAGCAGATAAGGCTTCCAAAACTCTAAAATTAACCAAAAACCTGATTCTATTATTTTCTACAGATACTACCAGTTGTTTTCTTGAAATGACAGGCATACTTCACTCATTTTTCAGAAAATGAATGTCCAGTATCCAAAATTGAATTTTACAAATAGCGTTCCATGAAAATAAGCAGATAGTTCAGCTTGCAACTCAAACAATCATACAAGTGTTTTTTCCTGAGACAGTCATCATATTTCCATTTGCTTTATGCATATTTCCCATTCTGTCACACAGAACATTAAAAAGGTGTACAAAGATCTAATTTAATAAAATTAATCATTTTTGTTGCTCCATCAAAGATACTCTAAAGCAAAACTTTTTTTTTTAACTGCTAGGATATGACAGTATGATTTCGGTGTCCTCATGTGTTTCATTCTAAGGGCACACGGTTTTATCCACCGCTACTTTCACATCTTCTGTGCAAATAATATAGTAAAAAATGAAAATAACATCTCAATCTCACTATGAAAATGGCTTTGACTTTGAGGACCTCCAAGAGTTTGAAGACGAGAGAACCACTGCCCTACAGCAATTGTTCCCAAAAAAGACGCTCCAAGACAGGTTTTTCTAACACATGGTAAAAGAAGAAAAAAAAAAAAAAAGAAAATATATTAGATCTTTTTTTAAACCTAGACCTACTAAATATTGAATAAAAATTAAATTTTTTAAATTTAAATTTTTTAATTAAAAATAAAATTATAAAAAATAATAAAAGCTAACATAAAAGACTGCTCTTAAAAAAATAAATTGGGGCACCCGGCTGGCTCAGTTGGTACAGCATGCAACTCCTGATCTCAGGGTTGTACATTCAAGTCCCACCTAGGGTGCAGAGATTACTTAAAAATAAAATCTTGGGGGGGCGCCTGGGTGGCTCAGTGGGTTAAGGCCTCTGCCTTCAGCTCGGGTCATGATCCCAGGGTTCTGGGATCGAGCCCCGGGTTGGGCTCTCCGCTCGGTGGGGAGCCTGCTTCCTCCTCTCTCTCTGCCTGCCTCTCTGCCTACTTGTGATCTCTGTCTGTCAAATAAATAGGTAAAATCTTTAAAAAAATAAATAAATAAAATAAAATCTTGGGGCAACTTGGTGGCTCAGTGAGTTAAGCGTTTGCCTTTGGCTCAGGTTGTGATCCCAGGGTCCTGGGAAATCTTTACTCAGCAGGGAGCCTGCTTCTCCCTCTCCGCCTGCAGCTCCCCCTGCTTAGGCTCTTTCTGTCAAATGAGGGATAAATAAATAAATAAATAAAATCTTATTTTTTAAAAAACTGCTCTTTCTTTTGAGCTATAATCTCCTTTCTTTTATTAAAAAAAAGGGGGGGAGAGTAGATGGTAGTCTGAGGATTATACTAGGTTTCTAATTACTCTTATGTGGCAAAATGAAGGCTGGCGACACTGTGCTCACTCCCAAAAAAATTTTTTTTAAAGATTTTATTTATTTATTTGACAGACAGAGATCACAAGTAGGCAGAGAGGAAGGCAGAGAGAGAGGAGAAAGTAGGCTCCTTGCGGAGCAGAGAGCCCGATGTGGGGCTCGATCCCAGGACCCTGGAATCATGACCTGAGCTGAAGGTAGAGGCTTTAACCCACTGAGCCACTCAGGCGCCCCCCAATATTTTTTTAATGACATTTTATTTTATTTTATTTTATTTTTTAAAAATTTTATTTATTCATTTTAGAGCGAGAATGAGAGCACAAGCAGAAAGGCACAGATGGACAGGAAGAGAATCTCAAGCAGACTCCTCACTGAGCATGGAGCCCGATACAGGGCTTGATTCCACGATCCTGAGATCATGACCCAAGCAGAAACAGTCAGATGCTTAACCAACTGAGCCACCCAGGTGCCCCAATTCCCAACTTTAAAAAAAAAACAAACCTCCATTTCCCTAGGGTGCAATTGAGGGTCTTGATTTTGAGCCCTAAGGTGGGGGTGGAGACTGCTTATAAATACATACATACATACATACATACATACCTCAAGTGCCCCAGGGTGCCCTTGATCAAACAACTACTGTGTTTTCTAGATGCTCTGAGGCCCTCCCAAAGTTCCATAACTAGTTCTTCAGGAAATAATTAAGAATATGCCATGGAAAAATACATTTCAGTCAATCAATGAGCCAAACCTTTAAAAGCAACAGCATCGGGGCACCTGGGTGGCTCAGTGGGTTAAAGCCTCTGGCTTTGGCTCAGGTCATGATCCCAGGGTCATGGGATCGAGCCCCATATCAGGCTCTCTGCTCATCGGGGAGCCTGCTTCCCCTCTCTCTCTCTCTGCCTGCCTGCCTCTCTGCCTACTTGTGATCTCTGCCTGTCAAATAAATAAATAAAATCTTTAAAAATAATTAAATAAAAGCAACAGCATCCACGTAGTCAAGCAATTTAGAAATTTATATATAACACATGCCACTAACTAGACCAGTTGTTAAGTGCCTTAAAAATCCCACTCCAAGAATGTCTTCAATTGCACAAACTTCACAATGGAAATATGTCAAATGGATAGATGTGACGATGTGTCTTATTTCCTCACAAGCAAAACAAAACAAAACAAAACAAAAAACAGCTTTAATTAGTTGATCTTTAAATTCCCTTCCAGCTGACCCTGGAATCTGTGTGATTCAAAATTCCAGGTAGCTAAATGATACATGTGTGGTCCTAGAAAAATAGAAAAAGAACTCGAACTAATTTATATCTTTAGAAAAAAAATCTTAAAAGTACCAAAAACAAAACAAAACAAAACACCCAAGCCAACATAAACAATACACTAAATAGTAATCACATCAGGAGGCTGTTTCAGGATCAAACTTTACCTCAGTTAACTAGTTCCACAGTCTTACTACACATGGATAATTTGCACTGCAGTTTCAGGCTAACGTGGCAGAGGGAGGGGTTTGTGTGTGTTCTTCCAAATTAGATGTATTCTCCCTCAAGTAAAGGATTTGGGGGAAAAAATCGAGAGTTAACAGAAAGGACAAAGGAACCACACCTAATTTTATTTGGGTTGAGTGGGTGGAGGGAGACAGAGAATAATACCAATAATACCAACAATAAATGGGAAAAAATTAAGCCTACAGTGAAATTTCAAAACGAAACACTACTGAATCAGGCTCAAACTGGAGGGAAGTGGACATTACAAAGTGGCAGAATTTGGTTAATTTTTGGCAACTCTGCCCCAGTGATTTATTTCCGAGGCAGGGTTCCACCCTCCGTAGCTAAGGCAAGTTATTGCATCAGGCACCGGTGCGGAAGAAACCCATTTGGTGTTTACTACTAGGTCACAGACACCCAGGTCCTATTCCAAGCTTTTGGCTTTGCCTGACTGGATGTGAGAATCCACTTGAGCGAATCTTTTCCCTTGTCCTCTCTAAATTCTAATATTCATACAGTGCCCTAGGAAAAGGAGGCCTGTATTAAATCACCAAGCCCTCCAGCCCATGAAACTTCCCTCCCTACCTCAAAATCAAATTTCAAAATGTTCCACACAGAGATGGCTGACTTCACCCAGTAACTCAGCAACATTTAGCTCACTCACTCCAATCAGTCTTTTGGGAACCCAGAGAAGATGACAGGAGCGAGCGAAGGACGATGAGCGAAGGACAATGAACTCACACCATGATTAGAAAAAGAAGTTCAACATCTCGTCACATCCACGTTTCAACTTTTATTTTCCGAGCCATCATTTGGCTAACGAAGCACTGAATGAAAGAAGGTGTCAAGGAGGAAACACTATGCAAAGCATCCTGAAGACTTTAAAAAAGAGGCCAGCCCTAGTAAGACAGAACCGACAGCTTCGCCTCTGGCCGGGGAAGAATTAGGAACCTGGCAACCCGGGAGGGGGCACAAAGAACACCGCAGAGACTGGAAAACTGAACTTGAGGATTACTGAGCTGGGCAAGGAGTAACCAAAGGTCACCACCCATCGCAGCCCCATCGGAGGGGAGAGGCGCAGACATTAACAAGGACTGGGAAAGAGCAGAGCAGAACGCGAGAGGAGGGACGCAGGATGTCGGAGGGGATCCGAGGGAGTCACCCAAGGAGAATCTAGGGCGCGGGTCCACGGCGAGGAAGGTGGCCAACGCACGCGGGGACCGGAGTCCAAAGTGGGGGAGGAGAGAAAGACACCAGGAAACCAAGGGCTTCCAGCGGATGAAGGAGAGAGTGGGGTAACCGGAGCGGGGGACGGGTGCCCGAGTAGGACAGAGGATGACGGAGAGCAGACCAGGGAGAGGAGAGCCCGGGGGCCCGGGGAGGCGCAGGATGCCAGTACCTGCTGGCGCACGGCAAGCCTGAGAGGGGCTAGCACCTCCTCAGCCCCGGCGCCGTCCATGCTGCTCCGGGAGGCGGCGGCAGGGAATGAGGTCGGGGCGTGGGCGCGCGCGCTGAGGGGTCGGCAGGGCGGGAGCGGAGGCCGGGCCGGGAGCCGGGAAGGCAGCGACAGCAGCAGCGCGGCGCGGGCGGCTCTAAGCAGCGCCGAGCGCGGAGAGGGCATGAGCCGGCGGGCCTGGGCGGTCCGGAGCGGGCGGCGGCGGAAGCGGCGCGCGCGGCCCGGCCGGGAGCATGATGAAATCGCCGCGTAAACGCCGCGGCGCGCGCGCAGCCGCACATTCCCCACCCCGCGACGCGGCCACCGGCAGATTCGACACAGAGCGCGCGCTCCTTCAGAGACTCTAGAGGGCTCGCCCTACCTTGGGCGCCTGGGAGGGCTGCGGGATCTCAGGTAACACCCCGCCAACAGACTTGCACAAAGATAAGCCAGGCCAGCCCAGTAGGGTGGACATTTCGGCACGCAACCCCGGTCCGAGACCTGCAGACTGAGACGCACGAGGACCTTCAAAGCGTAGGCTTTGGGCACTGACACTCGGGCTCACCCACGGAAATGCACGCTTCTTTTGTCTTCGTGCGCCCCTGGGGCTTTAAAGGCCCATATCACATCAACTCAGGGACGTAGACTCAATGTTGCTCAAGCTCTCGTGCTCCTCGTATGAAGAAATAAAAGAATTTATTGATTTGCCCATCTTATCACATCCATGCTTTACCCACTTCAAGAAAATAGTTGGAGAAAGGCGGAGGAGAGGTGAGGAGCTCTTTGGAGAAGGTCAGTTCTGAGCAACCTTTGTAGGGCGAGCAGGATTTGAACCAGCAGAGATGTGGAAAGGCAAGAGGCAAAGAGGGGAGGAAAGACTAGGAAACAAAATAATAGAGGGGAGTGGAGCTGGGAATCTAGACGCCCGCGATTCCCTCCTAATGGCTTTGCCTCTGCAGACCGGCCCTCTTGTGCTTGGGCCCCCAGCTGAGGACCTTCCAGAGATGAGCTTCCTCCCTCCTGCCCCAAAGGTGGGTCAGCAGGCAAAGCTGGATTCCCTTTCCAGAGAGAGAGTAGAAAAATAAAGTGTTGGTTATAGACATAGCATGACGCGCATCCACCAGAATGTCTAAAATGAAAGTGATGGAAAATGCCAAGTGAAGCTCTGGGGACTGTCCCACACTGCTGAGTAGAGAGTCAGTGGGTACAGCCACTTTAAAAGAACTGCTTGATGGCATCTTTTGGAGCCAACCATACACACCTTCCCTGTGGACCCCCCACCACCACCCAGGAGCTTACAGGCTCACCAGAATGAAGTTGTCTTTCTCAGTACTATGGAAGTCCATATTCTCTTCCTGTTCCAAATTGTGGTTCTGGAGAAGGACTGACAGTTGAGCATTATCAGGGCAGCTGAAGAAAAACCTTCCCCAGTATTAAACCATTTGTGTTTTTAGAACTTTTATTTCAAGATTTGACATTAATACAATTTTTATTTGGCTTCATTTTAATACCTAATTTTGAATTTAATATTTTTAAAGATAAAAACAATTTTAACTTTTACATATACTCTTATTTACAGTGTTATTAAAACATTCAAATTCTGTTTATTTTAAATATAATTCTACATATATTTTTAATTCTTTAGATCAATAATGTCTCATTGATGTTCACGTGAGGACAGTCCCAGCTGTAGTCTCCAAATCTGTTTTCCCCCCTCTGCTTCCTCAGTGATTATTTATAAAAGGCAAAGCTGTGCATCTTGCGTCTTTACTCAGGATTTCAATACTTCAACACTTCAATAGGTAGGTCCACATGGCCCTTAGCAGAATTTCCTAAGTGGTTTCCCATGGGAAACTACATCTACAAGACAATAATAATAGATTATATTCATTGAGGGCGTACTATGTACAAGTTAGCATTCTAATTTATTTCCTGTAAATTTATTCACAAGCCAATGAGAGAGACTCCATAATAATTCCCATTTTATAGGTTCAAGATTCAGAGCACTAAGATATAAATAAATTGGCCATCATCACACAACTACTGAGGACCAGAATGTGAGCTGGGGCCAGAGGCAATTTTAACATATAACTTAATGAAGCAAAGTTTGTCTCTTTTTTTTTCTTTTGCTCATTTGTTTTGTTTCTTAAATTCCAAATATGAGTAAGATCATGGATTTGTCTTTCTCTGACTGACTTATTTTACTTACCATTATGCTCTCTAGCTCCATCCATGTTGTTGCAAATGGCAAGATTTCATTTTTTTTTTACAGCTGAATAATATTCCATTGTATATCTATCCTCCACATCTTCTTTATTCATTCATCTATTGATGGATCCTTGGGCTGCTTCCATAATTTGGCTATTGTAAATAATGCTGCAATAAACATAGGGGTGGGGAACCTGGGTGGCTTAGTCAGTTAAGCACCCTGGACTCAGATCATGATCCCAATTCCACATTAGGCTCCCTGCTCAGCAGGGATCCTGCTTCTCGGTCTGCCTCTGCCCCTCCCCCCTCCTCTCTCTCTCAAATAAATAAATCTTAAAAAAGTAAACGTGGGGGTGCACGTATCCCTTTGTAGTAGTGCTTTTGTATTTGGGGGAGTAAATACCCAATAGTGTGATTACTGGATGCTAGGGTAGTTCTATTTTTAATTTTGTGAGGAAACTCCATACTGTTTTCTACAGTGGCTACACCACTTTGCATTCCCACCAATGTGCAAGAGTGTTCCTTTTTCTCCACAACCTCACCAGCACTTGTTGTTTCCTATTATTTTTTTATTTTAGACATTCTGTCAGGTGTGAGGAGATAGCTCATTGTGGTTTTGATTGACATTTCTCTGATGATGAGTGACGTTGAGCATCTTTCCATGTGTCTGTTGGCCATCTGTATGTCTTCTTTGGAGAAATATCTATTCATATCTTCTGCCCATTTTTTAATTGGATTATTTGGGTTTGGGGTATTGAGTTGTATCAGTTCTTTATTTTTTTTTTAGTATTTTATTTATTTTTTTGATAAAGACAGTGAAACAGCAAGAGAGGGAACACGAGCAGGGAGAGTGGGAGAGGGAGAAGCAGGCCTCCTGCTGAGCAGGGAGCCTGATGTGAGACTCTATCCCAGGACCCTGGGATCATGACCTGAGCCGAAGGCACACGCTTAACGACGCCACCCAGGCGCCTGTATCAGTTCTTTATATATTTTGGATACTAAGCCTTTATCAGATACGTCATTTACAAATATCTTCTCCCATTCAGTAGGTTGCCTTTTAGTTTTGTTGATTGTTTCCTTTGCTGTGCAGAAACTTTTTATTTTGATGTAGTCTCAATAGTTTATTTTTGCATCTACTTCCTTTGCCTCAGGAGACATACCTAGAAAAATGTCGCTACAGACGATATCAGAGCGATTCCTCCCTGTGCTCTTCTAGGATTTTTATGGTTTTAGATCTGATATTTAGGCATTTAATCCATTTTGAGTTTATTTTTGTGCATGGTGAAAGAAAGTGGCCTAGTTTCATTTTTTTGCATCTAGTTGTCCAGTTTTCCCAACACCATTTGTTGAAGAGACTGTCTTTTTTCCCTTTGGATATTCATTCCTTCTCTGTCAAAGATTAATTGACTATATCATTGTGGGTTTATTTCTGGATTTTTTGTTCTACTTTATTGATCTATGTGTTTATTTTTATGCCAGTATCATACTGTTTTGATTACTACCACTTTGTAATATAACTTAAGGTCTAGAATTCTGATGCCTCCAGCTTTGCTTTTCTTTTTCCAGATTGCTTTGGCTATTCAGGGTCTTTTGTGGTTCCATACAAATTTTAGGATTGCTTATTCTATAATGTGGAAAACATTGTTGATATTTTAATAGGGATTGCATTAAATGTATATATTTCTCTGGGTAGTATGGACATTTTAACAACATTTGTTCTTCCAAACAATGAGCATGAGCATGGAATGTCATTTCATTTATTTGCATTATCTTGAATTTCTTCCATCATTGTTTTATAGTTTTCAGTCTTTCACCTCTCGGTTTTTTGTTTTGTTTTTTTTTTGTTTTGTTTAGGTCTCTCACCTCTTTGGTTAAGTTTATTCCTAGACATTTTGTTGTTTTTGTACAATTGTAAATGAGTTTTTGGGGTTTTTTTTTGAGATTTTACTCATTGAGAGAGAGAGGGAGAGTAAGCAGAGGGGGAAGGGTAGAAGGAGAAGCAGGCTCCCTGCTGAGCAGGAAGCCTGATGTAGGGGCTCAATCCCAGGACCCTAGGATCATGACCTGAGCCAAAGGCAGATGCTTAACCGACTGAGCCACCCAGGCACCCTATTTTTTTAGTTTCTATATCATTTATTTTTGTTCTAATCGCTATTATTTCTTCCTTTTGCTGGGTTTGGGTTTTGTTTGTTGTTGTTCCCTAAGACTATTCTCAATTTGCATGATTTTCTTTCCTCTCCTTTGCTCAGCTTGGTTACTTTCCATTTCTCTGTCTTCCAGTTCATTAATTCATTCCTCTACTTCTAGCTTGCTACTTATTCCCTCAAGTGTATTTCTTATTTCATTTATTGTGTTCTTGATCTCTGATTGGTTCTTTTTCTTTATCTCTGTGTTAAGGGTCTCACTGTTTTCCAGTCTTTTCTCAAGTCCAATATCTTTATGACCATTACTTTAAATTTCTGTCAGACATATTACTTACATTCATTTCATGTTGTGTCTCTTACTGTGGTTTGGTCCTGTTCTTTCATTTGAGAGATATTTCTTTGTCTCTTCATTTTGTCTGACTTTTTCTGTGTGTTTCTGTGTGTTAGTAAAGTCAGCTACTTTTTTTTTTTTTTTTTTACTCTTAACAATAACAGCCTTATGAACAAGAGGTCCTGAAGTGTGTCCTGCAGTGTAGTGTCCCCTGTTCCTCAGAGCCTGGCACTTCAGGGAGTATCTACTACGTGTGAGTGCTGTTGAGTCTTGGCCTGTTTCTCCTTCAGTCCAGTTGTTTGCAGAAGCTCTCTTTGCCTATTGCGAGCAGTGTTTAGTCCCCAGGATGTGTGGGGTGCATTTTAACAAGGTGTGGGTGGTCTGCTTGTGAAACTAAGTATACCTCCACTGCCACTGAAACTGTGGTCCTGCAAAATGCACAAGCCCTAGAGATGTGGTGTTGGCAGGATTTGCACAGTTCTTCTGTGGGAGAGTCCCGCAGTGCCTAGACTGAAGTGAGCATGACTGGAAAGGATGGATCCCCGATGCATGGGGGGTAGGGTTTGGAGCAGTGTAAAGAGTTTTGTTCAGGTGCTGCTTTCTGCACATGGCCATTGTTTATGCTGAGGTGCATGGGAGGGAAATAATGCCTGCCAGCTCCTTTGTTCCTAGAGGGGTCTCCCAGTGGTGATCTCTGTCTCTCAGGACCACATTCTGAGATAAGCAAATTACTCTCCCTCTCATCTGGTCTGCCCCCAGCATTTGTCAGACCGCTGTGTCTGTGCTGTATCTGCATAGACTGTCAAGGAATCTCTTTAAGGATAAGGATTCTACTTCCTAACCCCCTCCAGGCTCTCCCAGAGCTGAGCCTGCAGATTTTTAATATTCTAGGCTTTAAATCCTGCTGGTTGAAAGAACTCATGAAACTGGCCCCTCTGGCTTTCAAAGGCAGATGTTATAAGGATTCATTCTCCCTGTTTATGGGCTCTCTGGTGTGATAGATAGTCTGTTTTCTACCCTTCTCCATGCCACTAGCTTCCTCCCCACCACAGATGGCCATGGTCCATTTTGCTCCCAGACTGCATCTTTACCCTTCCTACCTTCTTTGATGTGGCTTCTTCTCAACCTTTAGTTGTGAAGTTTGTTCTGCCAGTCTTCAGATTACTTTGGGGGTTGTTTAGGCTGCTGTGAGTGTTATCTAGTTGTAGGCATGGGACAGGCCAAGCTTAAGGTCCTCCTCCACCACCTTTCCCAACACCAATTGTTAAAAGGAAAAAAGCTCACAATATTTATTTCACCTTTGATCAGGTATGGTGCCTTTGTTGAAAATAAATTGACTATATAACGTGAGGCTATTCCTGTGATCTCTATTCTGTTCAAGTAATGCATCTGTCTATCAACCTTTATGCCGATATCACACTTTCTTGATTACTATTGCTTTAAAGTAAGTCTTGAAGTCAGATAACATACATTTTCCACCCTTCCTTCTTTTTCAGAATTGTTTTTAACTATTCCAGGTCCTTTCCATTTCTGTGTAAATTTTAAAATTGACTTCTTAGTTAAAAAAAATACCTGCTGAGATTGTGATTCCATAGGTCAATTTCAGGGTAATTGATGGCTTAACAATACAGGCTTTGGATGTCTTTTGTTAAATTTTTTTTTAAAGATTTTTATTTCTTTATTTAACAGAGAGAGAGATCACAAGTATGCAGAGAGGCGGGGGGGGGGACAGGCTCCCTGCTGAGCAGAGAGCCTGATGTGGGGCTCGACCCCAGGACCCTGAGATCATGACCTGAGCCAAAGGCAGAGGCTTAACCTGCTGAACTACCCAGGCACCCCTATTTTGTTAAATTTATTTTTAAGTATTTTACTTGTTAACTCTGAGTGTTATTTTGTTTTCCAGTGGTTTGTTGCTAGTGATCTTTCATTTACTAATTTTAGTAGTTGGGTTTTTAGGTGTTTTTTTTTTTTTTAGTAGATTCCTTGGGATTTTCTACATTAATGATCATGTCATTTGTATATAGAATCAGTTTTACTTATTCCTTTCCAATCTTTATGCTTTTTTTTTTTTACTTGCCTAGCTGTATAATCTACGTCATCTTGTATAATCTTGCTCATAACATTCCAATATTATTCTTTAAATACATTCAAGGTCTGGAGTAGAGTCCTGTGTTTCACTTCTGATATCAGTAATTAGGTTTTTGGTTTTTTTTTCTGTTGCTGTCTTTTTTTCCTTGATCAGTCTTGCTAAATGTTTACCAATTTATCAATTTTTCAAACATCTAACTTTTGACTTTGTTAATGTTCTCTATTGTTTTGTCCATGTTCTGTTCCATTGATTTCTACTTTATAATTTTTTCCTTTTACTTAATTTGGGTTTAAATTGCTCTTCTTTTTCTAGCTTCTCAAGGTAGAAACTTAGATAATTTCTTGTAAACCTTTTTTTTTTTTTTTTTTTCTAAAAAAAACCTTTAAAATTATAGATTTGCCCTTTAGTTGAATCCCAAAATTTTGGATACATTGTGTTTTCATTTTCATGTAGTTTAAAATGCTTTCTAATTCCCTGTGTGATTTCTTCTTTGACCCATTAGTTATCAAGAAGAGTGTTGTTTAGAGGCTCATAGATGGCTCAGTTGGTTAAGCACCTGCCTTCAGCTCAGGTCATGATCCCAGGGTCCTGGGACGGAGCCCCACAGCAGGCTCCCTGCTCAATGGGGAGCCTGCTTCTCCCTCTCCCTCTACACCTCCCCCTCCTCCTACTCATACTCTCTCTCTCTCTCTCTCAAATAAATAAAATCTTTAAAGAAAAGAAGAATGGAATTCATTTCCAAATATTTGAAACCAAATAAGTTAATTTCCAAATATTCAAAAACTTTAAGCATATACTGTTACTTTTATTGTTGCTTTCTAGCTTAATTCCCATGTAGTCAGAGGAAAGCATTTGAAATTTATTGACTTCGGTAAATTTTGTGACCCAGCATAAGGCAGTACCTTGGTGAATTCTCCATGAGTACTTAAAAAAATATTGATTATGCAATTGTTGTGCCTAGTGTTTTATAACAGTCAGTTAGAAAGGTGGTTGATAGATTACTACTTTTTTGTCTAGTTCTATCAATAACTGAGAGAGGATGTTAAAATCTCTGATAGTGAATTTGTCTCTTTCTGCCTTTCATTCTGTCATGTTTGCTTCATGTATTTTGACTTTATTAGGCATATACACATTTAAAATTGTTTCATCTTTTTGCCGAATGACACTTTTGTTATTATGAAATGTTCATCTTCATCTCTAAATATACCTCTTATCTTTAAAACTAAGTGATCTCATATTAATATAGCCATTCAAGCTTTTTTATGATCAGTGCCAAGGGCTTTTGGGTAATGAGTCCTCCTGCCATAAGCCATGTGAGTGGACCACCTAGGAGTCATGCCTTCCAGCTCCAATCCAGCCTTCAGATGACTGCAGCCCCAGTCAAGGTCTTGCATCTAACCTTATGGAGGGCCCTGATCCAGAACCACCTAGCTGGACCGCTTCCAATTTTCTGACATATAGAAACTGTGAGATAATGTTTGTGGCTTTTTAAGCTGCCAGGTTTGGGGGTAATATGTTACACAGCAACGGATAACTAATACAGGGTTCTTCCCTGAACTGGTTGTACAGTCCCTTCTCTTGAGAAATGAGTGACCAGACTGCTGGCCTTCAAGGGACCTTTCGAGGCTTTGGCAGTGATTGCCACTGCAGTGAGAATGATATCCTCCCTGAATCTCCTTATAACAGAAAAGCTAGGCACCTGTCATATTCAATAAACATGTACCCCTTTACCTAAGAAGCAGAAAACTCCACAGCTTGATTTTCTGGGTCTTTTCCCTTAGGTCCAGGCTGCTACAGCAGAGGCTAAAGCACAGAGGTGCCCTGAGGAAGATTCTAAATCCAGAGTAAGTGAACCCGGCCTGTGACCCATGTGGTCTGGCTTCCAAAATTGTCTGGCACTGACTCTCCTTTCTGGACCCTGAACAATTAACAAAATTTTGCCTTGACTTCTATCTTCCCTAAGCAAAGATTTGTTTCAGCTTCTGTTCTCCAACAACAAGGAGGTAAGTTCCCTTGAAACCTTAGTGGTACCAGTGGCTAAGGCAGGATAATTTATTCTAAGATTAATTTCTGTTTTGATTTCACTGACATGGAAGCATTGGGAGGAAAGAGAACGGTTTCTGTTCCCTTCCCTCTTTGATCCCCAGGGCATAGGTAAGGGAAGATTAAATTAGGAGTTGGGGAAGATACCCACTTAGGGACTTGTACAGTGAGAAGCAGAAGCAACTAGAGTAGCAAGATGGATCCAGATGAAATGGAGACCAGCAACTGTTCCCAAATACCATGTGGTCATAGTGCCAGAGTCTCAGTGAGTGGCGGTTACTCTGGCACCCCTAGGAGGGCTGGATCCAAGTGCTGGGAATCGTCACCTTTGAAAGAATTCCTTTGCTCCAGCTTGGCACAAAACTGACCATACTGTTGGCCTTCAAGGTACATCCGAGCATTTGGACAGGGAATGTCACAGTGCTAAGATTGTGTCCCCCTGAAACTTTTGTAATGCTTAAGAGCCCTGGCACCCATCACATAGTTATTCAGTAAACATTTACCAAGAACCTACTATGTGCCAACCATTGTTCTAGGCACTGGAGGAATAGCAACGTACAAAACCTCCTATTCACAAGGAGCTTAGATTTTTTGGGACCAAGCAGGCGATATAAAAATAAGCTGTTAAGGGGCACCTGGGTGGCTCAATAAGTTAAGCATCCAATTCTTGATTTCCCCTCAGGTCATGATCTCAGGGTTGTGAGGTTGGGCTCTGTGTTGAGCCCGGAGTCTTCTTGAGATTCTCTGCCTTTCCCTTTCCATCTGCCCCTGCCCCTCCTCATTCTCTCTTTCCCTCTCTCTAAAATAAAATAAGTAAAATGTTTGAAAAAAATACACTGGTTAATAAACAGTTTCAGATAGCGATAAGGACTCTAAAAATAATAAAGCAGGGAGGGGTGCCTAGGTGGCTCAGTCAGTAAAGTGTCCAACTCTTAATTTCAACTCAGGTCATGATCTCAGAGTTGTGAGATCAAGCCCCACATCAGACTCCATGCTGGGTGTGGAGCCTGCTTGAGATTCTGTCTCTCTCTCTCTCCTTCCCTCTCTAAAAATAAAATAATAATAATAACAACAACAACAATAATAATAAAGCAGAGAAAATTGGTAAAGCATGACTTGAGATGGGGCTTTTAGAGAGGTGGTCAGGCCTCTCCAAGGAGGCAACTTTTGATCTAGGATATAGAGATAACAAGATATCAAGAAGATTTGCAGTAATGGCACGTGCAAAGGCCCTGAGGTAGGAACCTAATTGGCTTGTGTAAAGAATAGTAGAAAAACCCATGTGTCTAGAATGTTGTTAATGACAAGGAGAAAGATATGAAATAAGATCAGAGAAGTCTGCGAAGTCCAAATCATAAAGATCTTGTAGGCCATGATAAAAAAAATGTTAATTATTTTCATCTGCAGTGGGGAGTTGCTGAAGCATTTTAAGCAGGGGAGTAAATGGTCTGACGCCTGTTTTAAGATGATCATTCTGGTTGTTTGTGGACATTGGGCTGGAATGAGACAAGAATGGGGACAGGGAAAGCAGTTAAGAGGTTTTTCTAACTCCCAGTTAAATTTCTGGGTCAGAGGAGCAACAGTGGACATGCTGAGATGGGCTGGTTTCAGAAAGTACCTGGAAGGTAAAGCAAATCAGACATGCTGATGGATTTGTCTTGTTAGAGGAAGAAGGAGCATCAGAAAAGAAAATCACAAAGATGGACTTGTGGATATTGGGAGCCTGAGCAAATGGGTAGAGTGTGGTGTCATTTCCTGGTATGGAGAAAAGTAGGGGAGAATCAGCCTCCCTGCCTCAGAGGAAAGGGATTCGTAAAACAGGATATGAATTAGACCTAACAAAGAATATGGTGAGGGAAGGCAGGAGAAGAAGATGGATAAAGTAGAGACAGACGCTGCATGCAGTTAAGGGACTTGCCTTCTGTTAGTGTTTGGTTTTCTGGGAAGGGAGAGGCAAAGTCATTTGTTGCCCGCAAGGGGAATTATTCCTTCGCTATGATGTTGGGGAGGGTGGAGACGGTCTGGAAAAGTCCTCGTGAATAACTGAAGAGCAATCCTGCTGGGGAAATGTGGGAAGGAGTCACCCAGCTGAGCATGGAGACGATTCTGAGTCAAATTTTGTCCCCTGAAAAAGCGTGCTGTAGCTTAACCCCAGTACCTCTATATGACATGAGCAAGTTCTGAGTGTACCCAGAACATCTTTTGTTCAACAAGTCTTATCTGTCTTCACCACCTGCACTAAATGCCCCCAGTGGAGTTGGAGTAGTCAATATCAGAGAGCGGACTCCTATGTTAGACTGGGTCCTCCAAGATGCAGACACCATTCAGGACTAAGTGCACCAGGATTTTATTAGGGAAAATGAAGTAGGGAGGAATCAGAGAGGCCAGGAGAACCACCAGATCATGGTGCCAGTCCGACCCGAGTGAAGGCAACGGAGTAACAGCTGAGTATAGCATCCTAGCCTGCCGCATAGTCTCAGGAAGCCTCAGCAAAGCCATAGGGGAGTTCTGGAACCCAGTTGACAACACGAGAGTCCCCTGTACTCATAGGAACCATCTGCCGTGGTGTGGGGGCTGCACTCGGTCACTGGCAGGGAGCAGCCTCCAGAAGGCCTGCCTCTGCACCAGCACTGGCATAGGTTTCCAAGGGGTTCTTGGTTTCCATGCAGTTGGGGTCCTCAGTCAGTGACACTCCCCGAAGTAAAGAGTTTTAGGAGTCATATTCTCATGATGCCCCCCCCATCAGATTAACATTTAACCCAGGTTTAGGTTTACTTTTGTCTTGTCCCTTCTGGATCCTTTGAGTTCCAGCCAATGCAATATGATTGAATTTGCCACATGCTACTTCCCAGTCCAACCTAGAAGAACTCCCGTGTGCGATCCTCCATGCCCTTTCCTGTCTGTTGGCTGGATGTTGGTGTCCACATGTTGAAGATGGCAGATCCTGGTCCCTGAGTGACTATGTGACCAGAGTCTATTGCTGCCCCTGCCTTTTCCTGTTAAGCTGTTTGAACCATTGACATGAGTGAAAAGTAAATTTCTATTGAATTTGAGGTGTGATATGTTCTGGTCTATTTATTAGAGCAGTAAGCTTGCCCGAGCTGCTCTACTGCCATAGGCCAGCTATGAGAAAGATGGCAAAGATACTCAGGACATAGGAGAAGGAGGGAGAGAGTGAAGACAGCATTTGATTTACAGAAGTTCTGTTAATACATGACTTTTTAGGACTGTGAAGTTGGGCTGTGCTGGGATCACTCACATAGGCTGATGGGGAATTATCCCAAGTGAAGGGACTGACAGGGAGTCCGGGTACACTTCTCTGGGCCAGTATCTCTCCAGCTTTCTCATGTGCCTACTTGGAGTGAGGTACATACCTCTCTCTTTTGACTTCTTCTCCTGCCATTTGTCCTCCAAGCTAAGGTTTGTGTGGGAGTCCCAGGAACCCCACTCCGCTTTTCTTCCAGCCCATGCCTCTAGAATTCTAAGAATTCCGGAATTCCAGACCTTGGTGTGGGAGGGAAGAGGCTCATGTCTAATCCCATCTTCCCTAACTCTCTCTGTGGCCTTCAATAAGGCCTTTCCCTCTCTGGCTTCAGCCTTCCTTTCTGAACAACAAAGGGTACTGGACCTGCTGACCCCTGGCCCCTTCCCACTCTTATGGGCTTATGAAATTGTGACTTTGGGGAACAAATCCCTAAGAAGTGGAAGGAGAGCTGGTTTGCTTCTGTCCAGCAGAGGGGAGCAGTTCCCCACAAACCAGCACTCAGGCTGGGCGTCATCTGTGTCCCACCCTATAGGCCCAGCCGTCAGAGGCGTTCAGAGCAGAAAGGAGCCAGAGTTCTGGGCATGAGAGACCCTACCCCAAGATGGTGAGCACAGGGAAGGCCTCCACGGCCTTCTCAACCCTATGAGAAGTCATTTGGGCCTGCTGTGCCTCTCCTGCAGAGAGAGGGTGGGTCAGTAGGGCTCTGGCTTTGCCAGTTTGATGGGAAGGAGGAAGCTTATGTAAACTAGAAAGAGAAGACAGGCAAAAACGGACAAACAAAAGGCTCCCCAAAGCTAGGTGTTTCTCCTAGATTGACAAGTCTCCAGCAGAATGGGATTTCACACTTCGGGTTTGAACTATGCCCCTCTGAAAGACCAGGCCACCTCAGAATGTGACCTTATTTGGAACAAGGGGGTCAGTGCAAATATAATGACTTGAGTTCATATGGGAGTAGGGTGGACCCTTATTCCAATATGACCAGTGTCCTTATAAAATGAGGGGAATTTGGACACAGACACAAAGGGAAGACAGAGGCAGAGGTTGGAATCATGCTGCCAGAAGCCAGGTGACACCTGCAGCTGCCAGAAGCTGGAAGATGCTCCCCTGGAACCTTCCGGAGAAGCAGGGCCCTGCCAACACTTCCAGCTCCAGACCCAGGAGACGATACATTTGTGTTAAGTCACCCAGCTTGGGGAACTTTTTTACAGCAGTCCTAGCAAACCCCCATGTTTTCAGGATAAAGCCCAGTGTCCCTATGGCATGCCTCCCAGCCTCACTGCCCACGCACCGTATGATCCAGCCTTACTAACTCACAAGAGGGATGGCCATCTACCTTTGGCCTCTGCACATATTCATACCTGGAACGTTTTCTTTCATCTCCATTTCCCTGTTACACCTAGCATATGCCTTCTACTGGGAAGGGTTCTTGGATACAAACAAGATCCCATTCAGGCTAGCCTGAGTGACAGAACATGTATTAGGGGGCCAGCAGGAGCCTGGAGGCCAGGCTCAAGAATGAAACACCTCTGGATGGCCAAGAAGCAGAGGCTGGGATATCAGTTAGGACTTGCATTTGTCTGTAAGTCACAGAGATGTGAAAAACAGACACAGAACAACACAGCACTCTTTTTCAGCCATGTACAAAGAAGCTCAAAGATGAGAAATCCAGGGCAGGTCCAAGACTTGGGGATGTTGGGGCTGACTTCTCTGATGGTTGATGAAGTGCTAAGTGATATAGGAAAGACATGAGGTTTCGAGGCCAACGGCCACGAAGGAATTCCTGAGACATCTTTGGTGTGAAAAGGTGGTTTTATTAAAGCACAGGGATAGGACCTGTGGACAGAAAGAACTGCACTGGGGTCATGAGGAGTGGCCCATTCGTTATATACTTTCAAATTGGGAGGGGGTTAGGGATAGCCTAAGTCTCTAAGGAATTTTGGAAGCAAGGTTTCCAGGACCTTGAGGTGGTTAGCTATTGTTGGGAAAAGGTCATTCATTACCCTCTCATAAAACCTTAGGGGCACCTGGGTGGCTCAGCTGGTTGGGCAACTGCCTTCGGCTAGGGTCATGATTCCAAGATTCTGGGATCAAGCCCCACATCGGGCTCTCTGCTCTGTGGGGGAGCCTGCTTCTCCCTCTCCCCCTGCCTACCGCTCCTGCTGGTTGTGTTCTCTCTCTCTCTGTCAGATAAATAAAATCTTTTTTTAAAAAAATCCTTAGTCATGAGACCCTTCAGATGTATATCAGTGGGCCATATACTTGGGGGATGATTGCCAACATGTATCTTGGGGGTTTAGAGATAAAGGAAATTTCTTTTTTTTTAATTTATTTATTTTTTTTTTATAAACATATAATGTATTTTTATCCCCAGGGGTACAGGTCTGTGAATCGCCAGGTTGACACACTTCACAGCACTCATCATAGCACATACCCTCCCCAATGTACATAACCCCACCCCCCTCTCCCAACCCCCCTCCCCCCAGCAAACCTTAGTTTGTTTTGTGAGATTAAGAGTCACTTATGGTTTGTCTCCCTCCCGATCCCATCTTGTTTCATTTATTCTTCTCCTGCCCTCCTAACCCCCCATGTTGCATCTCCACTTCCTCATATCAAGGAGATCATATGATAGTTGTCTTTCTCTGATTGACTTATTTCACTAAGCATGATACCCTCTAGTTCCATCCACATCATTGCAAATGGCAAGATTTCATTTCTTTTGATGGCTGCATAGTATTCCATTGTGTATATATACCACATCTTCTTTATGCATTCATCTGTTGATGGACATCTAGGTTCTTTCCATAGTTTGGCTATTGTAGACGTTGCTGCAATAAACATTCGGGTGCACGTGCCCCTTCGGATCACTACGTTTGTATCTTTAGGGTAAATACCCAGTAGTGCAATTGCTGGGTCATAGGGTAGCTCTATTTTCAACTTTTTGAGGCACCTCCATGCTGTTTTCCAGAGTGGTTGCACCAGCTTGCATTCCCACCAACAGTGTAGGAGGGTTCCCCTTTCTCCGCGTCCTTGCCAGCATCTGTCATTTCCTGACTTGTTAAGATAAAGGAAACTTCTAAAGGAGTTTTTATATGTTAAAGTAGACTTACAGGATCCTGGGGGTCGGGCTAAGATTGCTTTTGCCCTTAACAAAGTATTAACATAAAGGCAGCTGAGTTGCTAGAGGAAGGTCACTCTGCCTATTTCAAGGACTTGTCAGTGGGCAAGTAAGGAAAGTTAATACTTTTTCTTCAGCCTTTGTTTCCCACATCACCAAGCTTTAGGCCCACGTCTTAGGCGGAAAGGATAAGGAAGCAGGACCAGAACATGGGCTAGCACAGCTGCCTCCCTCCTCAGGAGTCCTCGCAGAAGCCACGTGCAACAGCCTCTGACATCTCACTGACAAGGCAGAAGGGGAGGGGAGGAATCCGGCATGAGAGCAGAGGGGGATACTGGCAAACGAGAAGCACTTTAAATCGCCCAGGGGCAGATGAAAGGAAATTCTTTGATGTTACTCCATAGTTTACTTGCCTGAAAGAAAAGGGTGAAAAGATCTGTTTAGCTGGAAAGGTGTCACTGCCATCTCAAGATCAGCCTGGCTGGCCAGATGCCAAAGTGCATTCAGCTCACTGTGATTTGTTCCTCCTGATGACAGCAGGAGGAGAAATCGCTCTCTCAGCCCCATGGCAACCAGACTTCCCTCTCCTGTAACAGGAGAACTGGCAAGTGCACCCCTGCAGGCGCCGATCCATTAGCGCCAAGCCGTGTGCTGAGTGGTTGGAATGCAGAGATGCATCCGCTGAAGCTTCCCCACTCCGTGGGAGCCTACATGCTGGCAGAGGAGACAGATGTGCACAGCCAGCAGCATATACCGAGTAATCCGTGAAAGGGGCGGACGCAGTGCTGCCTGATCAGCTCCCTGGGATCTTCTCCGAAGAGCTGAGTTTGACTTGAACTGGATAGAGTTGGTCAGGAGCAGGAGCTGGGGAAGCTGGAGGGCTGTGGCACGTGTGGAGAACAATAGGGGTGGCCGGAGCCCAGGGCTCCCAAGGGTGCTGGAGACAGAGAATGCTCCACTGTTCTCGCTCCGGTCAGCCTCAGCCTAGGGCCCAATCCAGGAGCCGGTTTCCAGCCTTTTTTTTTTTTTCCCTTTTACCCCTTCCCTCTTTTATTTTATTTTATTTTTTTAAGATTTTATTTATTTGAGAGAGAGAGAGAGTGTGTGTACCAGTGCGAGGGAGAGGGAGAGAGAATCTGAAGCAGACTCTGCACTGAGCGCAGAGCCTACACTGGGCTCGATCCCACAACCATGAGACCGTGACCTGAGCTGAAACCAAGAGTTGAACACTTAACCAACTGAGCCACCCCTCCCTTCTTTTTAAAAAATCCTCTCATGATACCACAGTGATCATGATGGCATGATACCAGCTTCTCTACCTTCTTTCTGGTTGCCCTTCCTCTTCTTATTTCCTCCCTCGCCTGCTTAAATTCTGACTGTCTTCGCAGTCTGCACTGCCTCTGGACGTATTAGAAACCTCTCCATCTCTATTTTTCCTTGTGTATTGGTTTCAGTTTCTTCTACCACAAGATTAGCCCTCTACACGTGTTTGGGAACGTGGCACCAAGAACCCCAGTGTGGCAAACATTATGGAAATATGTTTCCCCCATCTCTGTCTATTGATCCTGGAGAGTGATTCTGATTGGCACTGGTTGGGTCATATGCCTGCCCGGGTCATATGCCTGCCCTGTGGCCCATCACTGTATCATAGGGATGGGGTGGTACGGTTCATGATGAGGGAAATCATGAACCTCCATGACTGGCCCCATCAAAGTCACATGGAGTGAGTGAAAGGCATTTTCCAAAGGCAAGTGTGTCAGTTAGGGCTCTGGTCAGGAGACAGAAACTACACGATGTTAACAGGGAGAGTTGAATATAAATGATTATTAATGATAACAGGGGCTTAACCATCAAGGGGTAAAGAGAGCTCTAAACAATATAGGAACCAATGAAAACAAAATGTGGTATATATGTGCTGTAGAATATTATTCCAGCACAGAAGGAGGGAAATTCTGACCTACACCATAGCATGGATGAACCTTGAAAACAGTATGCTAAGCAAACTCAGAAAGATACAACAGGACAAATACTACATGATTCTGCTTCCACAAGACCCCTGGAAAAGGCAAGTTCATAGCAACAGAAAGTAGAATAGAGGTTACCAGGGCCTGGGGACAGGGAATGGGGATGGACTTTCAGTTTGGGATGATGGAGAAGTTCTGGAAATAGATAGTGGTGATGGTTACCCAACATTGTGAGTGTACTTAATACCACTGAATTGTATGCTTAAAAGTGGTTACAGTGATCGATTTTATTTATGTAGATTTTACCACAATTTTTGAAAGTCCACAAGCATCGTGGTTAGAGTAGCTGGCACTAATCTCGCACTGAAGCAGAAGACCCAAGGAAGAAAGCACCTTGGGAAGGGGTTCCCCCACTGAGCATCAGACTGCCCCTGGAGAGACACTCTAGGGCCCTTCTTCCTCAAACACAAAGGTACAGTTTAAAGGGGCATAGGTCATTGCACTGGGGTTTCGTTGTTTGACTTGGATCGCCATTACATCAGTTTGGTTAAGGAACGTGAATGGGGGGGACACCTTGGTGGCTCAGGGGATTAAAACCTCTGCCTTCGGCTCAGGTCATGATCCCAGGGTCCTGGGATCGAGCCCCGCATCGGGCTCTCTGCTTGGCGAGGAGTCCGCTTCCCTTCCTCTCTCTGTCTGCCTCTCTGCCTGCTTGTCATCTCTGTCTGTCAAATAAATAAATAAAATCTTAAAAAAAAAAAAAAAGGAACATAAACAGGTCTCTGACTGCCACACCTGGCCTCCCCCAAGACCACTTGGGCCTCAAGAGAAGCAGGTGAATTTATATCAGTCAGGTAGAAAGAAGGTTGTCCCAGTTGGGTGTCTGAACAATATAAGGGGACATTCAGAAGCATGTCTGCCAGTGCTACAGAGCATCAGGCCCAGAGAAGTACTTCAGAAATGGCCGTGACCTTGTGAGTTTTCCTATTTCCATGGTGTGCAGGCGGGTTGAGTGACCCACAGAAGGCCAGGTGGGAGAAGTAGGGGCCGCCAGGCCCAGGCAGACTGTGTGACTACACCATGTTTCATGGACGAGAATGCAGTCATTGCACCCCTGCACTCACAGCTCAGCCCCTCCGGGGTCCGAGGTATGTCCCTTTGAGGCGCTGGAGGCATGGCTCTCCCTCTACCCCACAGGATTGGCACAAGCCATTCTAGTGCCTGTACCGTCATCTTTCATTCATCCATCCCCACCACATGCCCACACCTTCTGTCCAGAAGGGACAAGTGCAAGAGTGACAAGGGCATTTTTACAGAATTTCCAGAAACCTACTATAGAGCGGGGTGGGTCACTGCAGGAGGCTTCAGTGAGCAGGGCTCTCAACCAAGTGGCCATTATCTTTGTGATCTAGGGCCATCTCAGGACAACAAGAAAATCCAGGTAGCTGAAAAGGAATTAAGTTTATGTCCTCTCACTCCATTTTTGGGTCCCTTTCTTGCTTTTAAGAGCAGAGTAGGAGGGAA
Organism: Martes martes; assembly: GCF_963455335.1. NCBI lineage: Eukaryota > Metazoa > Chordata > Mammalia > Carnivora > Mustelidae > Martes > Martes martes. Next base: position 62,723,462 of record NC_137899.1, on the reverse strand, counting down.
GAGTATCATGGCCAGGAATGGTCAGGGGAGAATCCCAAACTTTCAAAATAGGCTTATATGGCTCACCAACCTTCTTGTCCTGATGATTACTCAGAAAGCGCCAGGAAGAGATGATCCCATGCTAGGCACAGCACATTGAGGGGCCAGTACTCGGCTTGAGCTGCTGTAACAAAATACCACAGCCTGGGTGCCTTAGACAATAGACATGTACTTTCTCACCCTTCCAGAGGCTGGAAGCCCACCATCCAGGTGCTGGCAAATTCATGTTCTGATAAGAGCCCTCTCCCTGGCTTGCAGGGGACCACTCTCTCACCATGTGCTCACATGGCCTTCAGTATTATCCATGGTCTGGTGTCTCTTCCTCTTTTTGTAAGGACACCAGTTCTACTGCGTCAGAGCCCCATATATGACCTCACTGAACCTTAATTACACCCCTAATGATCCTATCTCCTAATACAATCACATTGGGGCTTAGGGCTGCAACCTGTGAATTTAGGGGGGAACACAGTTACTGAATGGTGTTCCCCCCCGTAACAGTAACCCAGCTGAAGAGGAGGTGACAGGGGTAAAGTTAGATGTCTGGGAGTTAAGTTTAAAGGAGACTGTTCCAGTGCTGGATAGTGCCACATGCCTGCAGATGACAAGAGCATGACAAGACCATGATATACCTTGACAGTGGGCCACCTCTTGGGTGGCCTTTGCATTATCAATCATAGGTTTCCATAGGTATGGAAAGCTGAAAACAAAACACAGTTTTGTTTCAAAGGCCGGAAGAGCCCACATTGGTAATGGAGCTGCTGTATTTCTCCATGCCTGGAACAGTGCCTGGCACATCACGTATGCCCAGTATATTCATAGTCATTGGGCTTCTTTGCCTATCTCATTCTTTTAAACTCTTTTATTTCCATTTTATTTTGCTGAGTTTTGGTTATTGCGACCTTCTGTGTCCTTAATATTTTCAGCAGTGTTTTTTTCTCCCTTGGGCTATTTTCTGTTTTTATTTTCTTTTTCCACTTTTTTCCTGGGTTCATGTTTCACCTCCTGATGTCTTGCCATCTTTCCCTGTACTCTTTCTTCTTAGAGGCAATCCCTTCATCAAGTCTTTAAATGCCTGCAGTTTGGGGCACCTGGGTGGCTCAGTGGGTCAAGCCTCTGCCTTCAGCTCAGGTCATGATCCCAGAGTCCTGGGATCGAGTCCCGCATCGGGCTCTCTGCTCAGCGGGGAGCCGGCTACCCCTTTTCTCTCTGCCTACTTGTGATCTCTCTCTCTCTGTCAAATAAATAGATAAAATATTTAAAAATAAATAAATTAAATAAATGCCTGCAGGTCTTTGGCTACAGCTTTTGTCTGCTCTATGGCAGCATTTTCCTGGGAAGCGTTTCACATCTGCCACTTGCTTTTCCTTTCCCTTTCCTGCGCATGGAGAGATCCTTCGCATTTTCCTTTTGATGAATCATCTTTGAACAAGCAGAGTTTTTCCCAGATCAGCTCTTTGCAGGAACATGGTGTGGGAGGGGTCAGAGCAATGCTTCTCACTAGCTGGAATTTTCCTCACAACCCAGGCTTTACACATGAGCTTGATCAACCTTCACTTCTCAGCTTAGGCATGTCTGGGCAAGTTTGGCAACCCAGAGATACTGGCCTCTGCCAAGGAGATTTGCCTGATTTGATTTTCGTTTATTTATTCATTTGTTGCCTGAATGATGACAGAAGAAGTTTATGTCCCAGTGCCTGGGAGCAGAGAGAGGGTGGAAAGACAGGGTATCTGCAGTCAGCCTCACGAGGACCATTGTGGCAGTCTGGAGAGAGCTGCTGCAGGACGCAGAAATCAGAGCTCTTCTGCTTCGGGGCCAGATGATCGTGTGAGAGGCCACAGCATGGCAGAGAATGTCAGCACTTCTCCCACTCCTGCCAGGATCAGGCTCAGGAACAGGGGCTGAGAGGAACTCAGGCCTGGTTTGGCATCATATGAACCGAAATCTTGGGTTACAGAGGACAGAAGCCAGCCTGACCAACAAGTGCAAGCATCCGAGCTTTTCTTTCTCCTTCCACCTTCTCCACGTTTCCTGTGCCGCCATCAACAACAGGACCACCCTCCCCACATCTTACCACCCCGGCTGCCTCCTACTCCTGGACCCAAGCTTGGCCTACCACCTTTTAAGACCTAGTTAGGAGTCTAAATGTTTGAACATCTTAATCAAAAAGGAACCTATTGTAGATCACAAGATCAAAGGAGGAACTGAAAGTATTGGGCTCTGTACAGATGGGGCCCTGCCTCAGGCGGCTCAGCCGGAATCCTCTTTGGACTTCCCCTGAGATTCAGAATCCTGGACAGAGAGTCTTATGTTTATCAATAATGTGAGAAAAGAACTAAAATACATCAGCCACCAAGGGCTAATGTCATCTTTTTTGTGTTTGCTCATGTCGAAGAAACACCAGTGCAGTATCATGCCTGAGCCTGTCCTCCCCAGAGATTGCCTGACCATTTCATGTATTCAGTTAAGCTCAAAGGAACCAAATGATAGCAATGGCCAAACTTTTTTTTTTTTTTAAGATTTTATTTATTTGAGAGAGAGAGGGAGACAGAGTACACCAGCACAATTGGCAGGGAGGGGCAGAGGGTGAGGAAGAAGCAAACTCCACACTGAGCAGGGAGCCCCACATAGGGCTCAATCCCAGGACCCTGAGATCATGACCTGAGCCCAAGGCAGATGCTTAACCAATGGAGCCACCCAGGCATCCTAGCAATGGCCAAACTTAATCGTCAACAACCCTGTATCTTTACATGGGTAAAAACCAACCAATCACTCTTTTCACTATTGGTGTCAAGTTAAAATATGATATTTTTTTTTGAAACGTCTGTTTCCTTTTATAATCCTTATGTAATCTAGGTTACTGTGGCCCTTGGTTCTTCATTTATCTCCTAAAAAGATTTGATCTCAACTCAGTCCCATCCATATCACCTACTGGCATGAGTTGTGTGGTGCTCAGATGAAAGGCTTCCTGACGGCCTGCCTAAACCCAACTCAGCATTCAAGAGAAATTCTGATGGGGAGAATTTGGAGAGGACTAAATCTGGGAGGATTCAATTAAATCGATAAAAGGATTACTTGGACCTAAGTAAGAAAAAGGAATTCATGGAGAAGAAAAAGATGTTTCATTACACAAAGACATTAAAACCTGAAGCAGTTGCCATTGAGATTTTTGTTCAGGAAATGAGTATCGACACCTGCTGGGTCCCAAATGGTGTATTTCATGCTAACGGTACCCAAACAGAGAAGACCTGGGCCCAGAGCCCACTGAGCAGTGGAGACAGTATTTGCATGTTTCAGTGAATCATCAGGAACCAGGATCCACAACAACAACAAAAAATTATGTTTTAATTGCCTTTTTTTCCTGATTATAACAACAATGCATGCTTATTGAAGAGAATTTGGGAAACAAAGAAGAAATTTAAAATGGTCTCTGATGCTGCCAGCAGAAATAATCACTGTTAATGTTTTTTGTAAATATATGTGGTTATAATAAACACTGACATTGATTAAACGCGTTCCACGGGCTAGACTCTCCTTTCATCACTAGCCCTATGAAGTGGGTACCATCATCGTCATCATTTTACTGATGAGGAAACAGATTTTGAGGTTAATCTGCTCAAAATCCTATGGCTAGGAATTGGCAGAGGTAGAACTAACTCCAGACTCATCTTGTCTTCTTCTCACGCTCTCAAACAGCCCAGGGACCAGAAGGGCCCAGCAACTAAGGCTTTGTCATCAGAGGGGCAAGGCACTTCTGAACAGCTCACGGCTGCCCCTCAGATCTGACTTGCAGGGGACTAATGCCCAATTCCTGTGGAGATACCAGGGCTGAACTAGCTATACTGTCTAAAAATAAAAACAAAACAAACCAGAAAATCTTGGTCTCTTTGGGAACTCTTTAGCAGAGGCAAAGGACAGAAAAGAATTGTTTGGCACACTTTGGGTGGAGGGCACCATGAAGCCCAATGTAGTGCTGCCACCTGGTGGAATTAGTGGTATAGGACACCGTGTCCCACAAGAACAGCCCTGAAAACACTCCCTGGGAGGAGGAGAAGTTATTTGGAGAGAACTTTGCAAGAAGTTGGAAGTCTTGCATTAGGGGGTAGGGACAAGAATTATAATTGCTAATGTCACGCCCTTGCCTTCCCCATATCCTGACAGGAGATGAAGAAACTCAGATTATGTATATCTTCCTATGATCATAAAGAATGTTTTCTTCGATACTTTATTATAATGAAATTACCTCTGATATTCACATACCCTAAGTACTTAGTAGATCTACTACTAGGTCATTGTCAGGAATTAGCAGACTGGTACAGAGTAAGGGGTCAAAAGTGCCATCTGGAGGCACCTGGATGGCACAGCTGGTAGAGCATGCCACCCTTGATCTCGGGATTGTGAGTTTGAGCCCCATGTTAGGTATAGAGACTACTTTAAAAATGAAACAAGGCCAAACAGTTTGCCATGTGTTGGGTTCGTCCATTTCCCCCTGCCTGGGATGAGAGGCTCTCAATCACTGCGGTACTAATAAGAGCAGAACGCCCTCCTGCCCAGGCCCTGGTGCATATTGATGACCTGACTCACTTGTCCTTGGGAGTCCCTTTTTTAACATGATCTAGAGGATTGTGATCATTGTTTTACATCTCCTTTCATTAGACAAAATATGTTTAAAATATAAAGAGATGTACATCAAAACCAAAAAAGTTTTGGTTTCCTGTTTTGGTTTTCTGTCAAAACAGATGAAAAGTCCCATGAAGGACATCTGTGGGGTTAGATATATTGTAGGACACAAGCACGGAACCTCAGGTTCAGGGGTGGACTTCAAGGAGTCTACAGAACCCCCAAAATATTAGGCAAAATGGAATTTGTCTGAAAATGTATGTTTTTTCCCTGGGGAGAAAATCAAGAGGTTTCATCAACTTCTGCAAATGATATATAACCAAAGAAGACGTTCAAAATCGTGGCTGGCAACCCCTCAGAGGGTCCTTCAAATCATGGGGTTCTCTAATGTTGGCAGCATCACATGCACTACTGTTAGGAATTATCTGAATTATTAGCTTTAGATAAGTGAGTGATGATGCTGGTCAGGCAGACTTTCATCCTTTTCTCCTTTAGACCCGCAGACCCAACTAAAGATAGAGTCCGTGTGAAAGAGCGCTGGGCAACAATAAGGGGACCCCCCCCCACCCCGCTCCTGGGTCTGAGTTTGGCTCTGCCCTATAATAGCTTGGTAGCTTTGGGTACTTAATGCCCCTGGCTCTCATTTTCCTTAACTGAATAGTAAAAGCATGTTATGATACAATTTTTAAGTTCTTTTGCATTATTAAAATTCAATGATTTAGGAGAATGGCTTTTAAACTTATTTAGCTTTAAACCCCATCCTAGGTTTCTGAAGATTCCCTTGGGTCACTGCAAAGATTTGATTTAAATTTGGAAGTCCTAGGGGCTCCAAAGAGCACAGTTTGAAAATTACTGTCTCCAGATAATTATGTGAGTCATTGAATTGATACATGAAGAGGAAACTAACATTCTTGAAGAAGATTTTGCCAAAAAGTTGTGTTTAAATTGAACTTGGATTACCTAGTAAGATTTCCTATTGATTTAAATTAGATCTAGAATGAGGAGCCCCTGGGTCTTTCCTTTCCAATTGAATTTCTGATTGATAATCAATTATCAGAGTCTTCTCATTTAGCATTTTACATTTTTTTTTGCTTTCCAAACTGCCACACATCTAATGAAAGAAAACACTTAAAGATTATTGGGTTTAAATGCAGTTCTGGAAGAAGCAAATTTAATCAATGGCAGAAAATCAGAAAAATGGTCATTGTCTCTGGGAGGAAGGGTGAGGGTGAGGATTTGCTGGGAAGAAATGCTGGAACATTTGGGAGTGATTTGGGGTTATACATTGGTCAAAACTTAATGGATATTCACTTAAGATTTTTTTCATTTCACTGAATTTAAATTTCACATTTAAAACATGTGAATACAGGGTCACCTGTGTGGCTCAGTCAGTTGAGCGTCTGCCTTCAGCTCCAATCATGATCCTGGGGTCCTGAGATCGAGCCCTGCATCAGGCTCCCTACTTAGTGGAGGGCCAGCTTCTCCCTCTCCCCACTGCTCATGCTCTCTCTCACTCTCTCTTGCTCTCTCTCAGGTAAATAAATAAAATCTTTAAAAAAGGGGGGAGGGGTGGGAGAAAATCCTGTCACTTGCTATTATGAGGATGAGCCTTAAGGACACATGCTAAGTGACATAAGCCAGTCTCAAAAAGGTCTTGTTCAGATGTAGCCTGACAGCATCTGCTCATGGCAAAATGACCATCTCTGATTTTTGCAGCCAGGTACTTAACCTAGCAAGCTCATCTAGGTGAGGACATGACGTTAAGTGAGGATCTGGCAGGAAGAGTTGACTCACTCAAACAAGGTAACTGAGGAGAGTTTAATGAAGGGACCATTAACAGAGATGTAAACAGGTTCAGGGAGTGGCCCCCCTCCACCTGGACCCCACTGAAGTCCCCACCCTTTATATGAACTTATGCCCCAGCCTCTCTCTGCTCCATCCTAGTTCAGGTGGCCCATCTTTAGTCCCTCTGGATGTGGAGGTGTGGGCTCTGCCAGTGGTTGGCAGTCCCAGTGAACAGGAAACTTACCTGGGGAACTTTTAAAATACATTGGTGTCTGGCCCTACCCCCAGAAGTTCTAATTTAATGGGTCTCGGGGGCAGCCTGGGCATTGTTGCTGTTTAAAAGCTCTTGGGAGATTCCAGCAAGCCCACATCAATTATTTCTGACTCTCAGGGGTATAGAACTGGGTACGTCTTTGAATCTCCCCAGTATAGCCAGAGCCAAGAAGCTCTGTTCTGTTTTCTATCAAAATCTCTTGCTTTGGCATAAACTCGGGGCTCAGTTGTCATCAGACCTTCCTTTCAATGTGGATTTCAGAAATAAAATAAATAATTCAGTTTAAAAACTAAGCATTGATTAATTTCATCCTAATAACACTACTGGGGGCATTGTCAGTATCTCTGGCCAGAGCAGAGTCAAAAACAAGGGAGTAGAGAAAAGCAACATCCATATTTCAGAGCAGCATTATGCACAGTAGCCAAAAGGCAGAAACACCCTAAGTGTTCACCGACAAACAAATGGATAAGCAGAGCGTGATATGTGCATAAATGGAATACTACTCAGCCTTGAAAAGGAAAGAGAATCTGACACACGCTACAACATGGATGAGCCTTGAGGACATCACGCTAAGTGACATAAACCAGCCACAGAAGGACAAATACTCTTTGACTCCACTTATATGAGGGACTTAGCATCACCAAATGCCTAGGGACAAAATATAAGAGTGGTGGCCAGGGGCTGGGGAGAGGGGAAAATGGGGGAATTGTTCAATGGGCATAGAGTCTCAGTATTGTAATATGAAAGGAGTTCTAAAGATTGGTTGCACAGCAATGTATTTAATGGCACGCCTAAAAATGATTAGGATGTTAAATTTCATCTGTACATTATCACAATTGAAGAACTTTTTAAAAGCAGGAATATTTAAATAGTTCACATTGTTCCTTCGTACACACAGACGAGAAAAACACCTCAGTCTTCCTCCTGCTCCAGCCCCTGGGCTCACTCAGGATACTGGGAAAGCAAATCTTACCATCTTCCTTCCTAATCCGGCCTGGTGGAAAGACCCCACTGGGCCTAAGAATATGAACTCACTGGAAAAGATAAACAATGCAGACTCCTGCTAATTCACCATGTGGTCAGTGAGGGTGTCCAGAGCGAGGGACTCAGCTGTCCAGAACCAAGCCAACAAGGACTCCATCATGGATGGGACCACCTGGGGCAGGGCTCAATAGAGGAGGAAGAGAAAAGTGGGAGTAAAACTTCTCTGCGTAGTAAGGTAGAAGGAAGCAGGTGTCATTTCCACACATACTACTGTACGAAAGTGTTCTTTGTTAACGTGGATTCCCCACTGGACTGTCTCTGAGCAGTGTGTATCCTGTAAGCTGCATATGAGGGCTTCTGGCCAAGAGTCACCCGCAGCGGGACTGGAGGATCCCAGGGGAAAGGAGGCACTATGAAGTCACCTGGCCCCAGGTGATGAAGTTTTAGAATATAAGTGAGGTTTGGTGGGGTGAGGTCCAGAGCTGAAGACCAAGAAAGAACTCTTGAGATGTCTTTGGTGCAAAATGGTGGTTTATTAAAGCATGGGGACAGGACCCGTGGCCAGAAAGAGTTGCTGCCCCATGATCCCAAGGAGTGGCTTGTTATACACTCAGGAGTTGGGAAAGTGAGGACAAAAGGGGTGTTCAGAAGGGCTGTCATATGGTAAAGAAGACTGTCAGGATACTGGAAGCCTAGTTATTGTCCAGCCAAGCTGTGTTTTGTTTGTTTGTTTTCTCTAATGAGGTACTAACATGAGGACAGTTGGGAGTTTCCTGGTGGAATGTCACATTCCTACTATCACACATCCTTTGTCAATGAGCTTTAGGCTTAGAAGAAATTCAACTTGATTTACATTTCCTTCCACCTCAGCCTCCCTCAATTTTATGGAGGGGAGGCCAATGTTAGGGCTTTAGGAACTGAGTTATGGGTTTCTGGAAGTTAGCCTATTGTAAATCACTAGGACATGTGTAAACTGAGGGAGGTTCCTGTCCTGCAGGACTGTGATCTCTACTAGTGAACCATTTGCTCTTCCTGTAGGGCAGCCAGCAGTTCCTGAGGAATGTCACAGATGTCACAGGGACGTGGGGGTAGGGTGCCAGCTTCTGTTCTGTCCTTAGTTAGCCTTTTGCTCCCACATCACAGGGAAGAGAGCTCACAAGGTCTGAGAGACGGGGAGCAAGCCCACCCTGGGCTCTTCTGTTGGAGCTCTTTGATGACCCGATTCTAAACTAAACTCACCCCCAGAGAAAGGGATTGCTGTGGTTTCCTGTGTTCCACCGGGATATTCAGAGCAACACCGGGCTGTGTATGCTTCCCTGGGTGGCCTACAGAACTGAAGAGGAGGGTTCAATTTGAGAAACCCAAAGTGAGGCTAGAGCTCACCATGCCCATGAGAGGACTCTTATATAGCATTTGATATTTCCCCCCTTTTTAAAATTTACGTATTTTTATTTTTAAAACATTTTTATTTATTTATTTGACAGAGAGAGCACAAGCAGGGGTAGCATCAGAGGGAGGGGGAGAAGCAGGCTCCCTGCTGAGCAGGGAGCCAGAAGTGGGGCTCAATCCCAGGACCCTGAGATCATGACACGACCCAAAAGCAGATGCTTAACCGACTGAGTCACCCAGTTTTCCTCTTCTGATTCTAGGAATAATAGTTAACATCTAGTTTTCAGACGCTTTTTCTGCTGTGAAAATCGACAAAGACCAACAAATGAGATCATTTATTCGGGGCTTGCTACAGCAAAGGAGTCAGCCTCCAGCACACATTTTGGCAGAGACTCAAAGGCAGGCAGAGAAGTGGGAAGGCTTTATCACAGAACGAGGGAAGGGCTGTGGCCGCCGCGACTGGAGGCTGTGGGCATGTGGGAGCTGTAGGCCGCTAAATAGAAGTGGGGTATTTTATGTGAGTGGTCAGGAATGTATATTTGCTTTCTCTGGAAAAATGAGGGGCAAGAATTAGGGAGGCTGTCAGTTACTAATAAAGTGCTGACCCTTTGGACCTGATTGTTCCAGGGGTTATTGCTTGACTTCCAGGACTGGTTGTTGGAGAGAGAGGTCTGACTTCTACAAAGACATAGAGAGTAGACTGGCTCCCTGGGCTGGTTGCTGCAGGGGCGTAGGTTAGAGGTCTCTTGGTATATGTGGTCTGGTCATTGTCCATTTGTATAATCAGTCTCTCGCTGCCAAACCTTGAAGTGTCTCGGCCTGACAGGCTAGTGATGGTGGATCGCAGGAATCCGAAAGGCTGGGCAATCATAGCAAGTGCAGCTTTCTTTGCTTCCCCTCTGCTCAGGCCAGTGTGGCAATGGCCATATCAGATCAAGGGGGCCAGGGGGCCACAAGCTCCAGGCGTGGCCACTACCAAGGCCATAAGCAAGGAGTGGCAGGTAACCACAGGGAAGTCCCCTCCACAGTGTGAACTGGCTCAGGAGTCACGTGAGAACCCTTTCCCAAATCTGTAAGAGGAAGGTCAACTTGACAACAGAAGGAAGCACTCCAGTTCCCCTGTGTGTAGCAGGTAAGGGAATTCCCAGAGAGCACAACCCTTTGATAATATCCCTAGTACCCCTGAGTTGTTATTTCACAGTTTGCCCTTGAAAGTGATGTCAAGCGGCACCTGGGTGACTCAATGTATTAAGTGTCTGCCTGTTCAGCTCAGGTCATGATCCCAGATTCCTGGGATGGAGTCCCGTATCAGGCTCCTTGCTCAGCGGGGGAGCATCTCCCTCTCCCGCTCCCCCTGCTTGTGCTCTCTCTCTGTCAAATAAATAAATAAAATCCTTAAAAAAGAAGCAGAAATATCTACATAAAAAAAGAAAAAGAGGGGCACCTGGGTGGCTCAGTGGGTTAAAGCCTCTGCCTTCGGCTCAGGTCATGATCTCAGGGTCCTGGGATCGAGCCCCGAGTCAGGCTCTCTGCTCAGCGGGGAGTCTGCTTCCCTTCCTCTCTCTGCCTACCTCTCTGCCTACTTGTGATCTCTGTCTGTTAAATAAATAAATAAAATCTTTAAAAAAAAAAGAAAGAAAGAAAGAAAGAAAAAGAAACTGATGTCAATCAATCAATCTGTCCTAGCATCAAATTTATAAATAGCCTCTTTGCCTCCCCTCTCCCACCATCGGCTAGGCCCACGCTCTAACTAGAAATCTTCAGAGGTGTCTCTGAGAATCATTCTCAGGCACCTGAACCCCTAATATTTGGTTTATGATTCTCATATGGCTTCTGGATTACTGTATGGTTTGCTGTATTCATGTTTAGTTCTCTTTTATTTTATTCATTTATTTGACAGACAGAGATCACAAGTAGGCAGAGAAGCAGGCAGAGATAGAGGGGGAGAAGCAGGCTCCCACCGAGCAGAGAGCCCAATGCGGGGCTCGATCCCAGAACCCCGGGACCATGACCTGAGCTGAAGGCAGAGGCTTTAACCCACTGAGCCACCCAGGCGCCCCATGTTTACTTCTCTTAACGTCCCCCAGAATATAAGCTGTCTTCACCACCTGCGGTGCTGGTGCAGGCTGCTGATCCGTGTCTCTGTGATGGATGACACATTCCTTCTCCCATTATGTACTGAGAGGCTTTTTCCTGCCAAAGCAGAAGATAGGTGCTGGAGGACACAAAGACAGGACAGCCACTGCCCACTGGCCTCAGGGTGTGAGAAAAGCAGCCAAGTAATTAAAGACAATGTAGTAAGTGCCAAGCAAAAGAATGGAATAAAGTAGCTTGGGAACACAAATAAAGAAGTGACTTGCTTTGACAAGTAAATTAGGTCTCACTGGAAGACTGAAGACTTAACTGTTTGAAGGGTGAGTGGAGGTTTTCCATGCAGAAAAGGAGTAAGACCTTCAGGTGGAGGGAGAGGTTTGGGAATGTGGAGTAGCCAGCATCTGGGGACGGCGGATGGGTGGATGAGGGCTGGTGGAGATGGAGCTGCTCATGTCCACAGGGACCACACTGTAAAGGGTCTTGTTTGCCGTTTTTTTTTCTTTGAGATTTTTATTTATTTATTTGTCAGAGAGAGAGAGAGAGCACAAACAGGGGAAGTGGCAGGCAGACGGAGAAGCAGGCTTCCCTGCTGAGCAGGGAGCCCAGCGACCCTGTGACTGGCAACCTGAGTCCAGGGCAGACGCTTAACGGACTGAGCCACCCAGGTGTCCCTTGCGTGCCATTTTTATAAGGCATTTGAATTTCATTCTAGTGGCAACATGGAGTCTAGGCAGGCTGCTAAGCAGAGAAATGTGAAACATCTGTGTTCTGTTATAATTTTGGTATCTGTGTGGCAGATGGCTGCGGATGCCCGGTTAAGAGACTACAGACTGTGGGGGCGCCTGGGTGGCTCAGTCAATTGGGTGTCTGCCTTCGACTCAGGTTATGATCCTGGAGTGGGGGGATCGAGCCTGCATCAGGATCCCTGTTCAACAGGAAATCTGCTTCTCCCACTGCCCCTTCCCCCACTCATGTTCTCTCTCTCCTTACTCTCTCTCTCAAATAAACACAATTTTTAAAAAGAGAGAGAGAGATTGAGCCTGCAGATTTTAAGGACCTGAACTAGGACAAATGATGAGGGTAGAAAGGGGGATTGGGTTTAAGTGGTATTAAGAAAGCAGAATTAGTGGGGCTTGGGAAGATGATATAGTTTTGGAATGTTGGTGAGGTCCAGAGCCCACAGCCAAGAAAGAATTCTTGCTCCCTTTTTGGTGCAAAGAGGTGATTTTATGAAAGCATGGGGACAGGATGTGGGCAGAAGAGCTGCACTGGGGTTGTAAGGAATGGCTGATTATATACTTGGGGGGAGTTGGGGGAGGTAAGGAAAAAGGGAGTTTTTAAAAAGGACTTTGAGGGGCACCTGGGTGGTTCAGTGGGTTAAGCCTCTGCCTTCGGCTCAGGTCATGATCTCAGGGTCCTGGGATCGAGCCCTGCGTCGTCGTCGTCGTCGTCGTCGTCGTCGTCGTCGTCGTCGTCGATGTCGGGCTCTCTGCTCAGCAGGGAGCCTGCTTCCTCCTCTCTCTGCCTGCTTCTCTGCCTACTTGTGATCTCCATCTCTCAAATAAATAAACAAAATGTTAAAAAAAAAAAAAAAAAGAAGAAGAAGAAGACCTAAAAAAAAAAAAAAAGGACTTTGATATGCTAAAGAAGACTGTTGGCATCCTGCAGGCCTTGCTGTTGTCAAGCTAAGGTTGTTTTACCTTCTAGCAGGGATTTAACATTAAGACCATCAGGAGCTTCCTGGAGGGACACTATACTCTGCCTGTTTCAAGTATTTGTCCGTGCACTGCAGGTTATAAGGACATTTCCTACGTTTCCTGCTGCCTTTGTTTCCCACATTAGAGAGAGTGAAATAGAAAATTGGGGGTGCTAGACTTTTAGCTTAGACACCCGGATTCGTGATAAGGAATTGAGAGGTTCAGTCCTGGGGCGCCTGGGTGGCTCAGTTGGTTAACAGGGTCTGCCTTCACCTCGGGTCATGATCTCAGGGTCCTGGGATTGAGCCCTGCATCAGGCTCCCAGGTCAGCAGGAAGCCTGCTTCTCCCTGTCTTCCTGCTGCTCCCCTTGCTTGTGCTCTCTAGCTCTCTCTGTCAAATAAAATAAATGAAATCTTAAAAACAATAATAATAATTGAGAGATTCAGTCCTGGCTCGCCATGGACACGCCCAGGGAAGCGTACCAGTGGCCATTACAGAGGAGAGCACACCATGGGCATGCCATAGCCAAAATCACAAGGTGTCTCTGAAAAATCTGTAAGTCACTGAAAATCCCTTCTGCTCCTGAGGTGCAAACAGCTCTCCTTGGTAGTCTTTGGGCAGTCAGCTTGCCAAAAGGCAAAAGGGAAGTCTAACGATATCCCCTCCAGTGTGGTGTTTGCTTTGATATACCCTGCGCTGCCTTTGTTCCGTGATGGTCTGGGCTTGATTGGCCTCCCACATGTATGAGTAAATATTCACTGTGAGAAATGTCTCTCGATTATGCTTTGATAGTTACTTCTGGAATCTCCATCGAGATCAGCCCACCTTTGTTCTCCGCTGGAGCCTATATGTGGCATCTCTTCTGGACACCTTGAATTGATGCTGAATTGTCTCCCCTGAGCCTCTCTGGAGGGCCTCTTTGGGTGGCCGTTAAGATTTGTGACTCTTGCATGCTTAACCCAGTTTCTGAACAATTCTGGCTCCACAGCGGCTGGTTTTTTGTTGTTTTTTCCATTGGTGGAAGAAAAGCTGGTGCTTAAACCTTAATTATCTGATCTCTGTCAAGTGGCAAATGACTGGGAGCCTGGTGTCTCTTTGTCTTTTTTTGTTCCTGTTTTTCTTGAAGATTCTATTTGGGAAACCACTATGTATGCCTTGAGATCACAAGACAATGGTTTAATCAAGCACTTGCCACCCTCAACTATGAAGTTGAAGATTCAGTTATGTCATATCCAACACAGTTGACTTATTGTATTGTTTGACTATTAATAGGATCCTTTGTGTTCTTTGTCTTATGCTCTGTATTTAGTTTTGCCAGTTCTCTGAGTATCTATAAATGAAAAAAGCCTTGCTCCTCCTTGCAAAGGAAGGAAATATTTTCTTCTTTAAGCCGTCTGTTAATAAGTATATTTCCTTTGTATTTGTGGAAATTAAAAAAAAAAAAAAAAGAAATTTTTTTTTAAGCAGTCTCCACTCCTAGAGTAGAGCCCAACATGGGGCTTGAACTCACAACCCTGAGATCAAGACCTGAGCTGGGGGGAAAAAAAAAAAAAAGACCTGAGCTGGGGTCCTAAGTCGGATGTTTAACTGACTGAGCCACCCAGGCAACCCCATGTATTTGTAGAAATCTTTTTAAGCAGCTTTATTGAGAGGTTATTCACATATCATGAACTTCATTCATTTAAAGCATAAAATTGAGTAGGTTTTAGTATAGCCCGAGCTGTGTAGCCAGCCCCACACTTTCAGAAGATATTTATCACCCCAAAAAGAAACCCTATACTCTTTAGCAGTACTCCCGTCTTTCCCCACAACAGCTGTACCCCCCACCCCCACCACAAGTCCTAGGCAACCACTGATCTACTTTCTCTATATATAGATTTCCCTAATCTGGACATTTCCTATAAATGGAATCATGCAATATGTGGTATATCACTGGCATCTTTCACTCAACATAATGTTTTCAGGGTTCATCCATATCGTAACACATATCAGTACTTTATTTCTTTTAATAACCAAACGATGCTCCATTGTATGGATATACCACATTTTGTTTAGTCATTCATCAGTCCATGAGGATTTGGGTTGTTTCCACTTTGGGGCTATTATGAATAATGATGCTATGAACATTTGTATATAAATTTTTCTGTAGACATGTGTTTTCATTTCTCTTGGGAATATGCCAAGGAGTGGAATTGCTGGGTCATATGGTAACTCTATGTTTAACTTTTTTGAGGAACTGCCAAATTGTTTTCTAAAGTGGCTGCACCATTTCCATCTCCATCTGTGGAGTATGAGGGTTCCAATTTCTGCCTATCCTCCTCAATACTTATTACTGTCTTTTTGACAATCCCAGTGCTATGCAGTGGTATCTCATTGTATTTGGCATTTCTCTGATGGCTACCGATGTTGGTCAGATATATGATTAGCAAGTAGTTTCTCCCATTCTTTGGATTTTCTTTTCACTTTCTTGATGGTGTCCTTTGAAAAGCAAAAGGTTTTAATTCTGATGAAATCTATTTTTTTTTCCTTTTCACTTGTCCTTTTGATGTCACATTTAAGGAGGCTTTGCCTAACCTAAAGTAATGAGGACCTGTTCTTATGTTTCTATCTAAGAATGTTAGGGTTTTCACCCTTACATTTAAGTCTTTGACCATTTTGAGGTGATTTTTGTATGTGATGTGAGAAGAGTCTAACTTCATTCTTTTGCATGTGGATATCTAGTTGTTGTAGCACCATTTACTGAAAAGCCTATTCTTTCCCACATTGAATTATCTTGGTACCCTTTGTTGAAAATCAAATAACTATAAGTACAAGCATTTGTTCCTGGACTCTCACTTTATTGATCTGTATGTTTTTCTTTATGCCACAACCACACTGTCATTGCTTTGTAGTAAGTTCTGAAATTGGAATGTGTGAATCCTCTGATTTTATTCCTTTTTTTTTCCCCAAATTGTTTTGGCCATTCACACCAGCATCCCAGAAGTCCCATCAGATAGCTTTTTTTTTTTTTTTGGTTGTTAATTATTAGAGATTAATTAGCCACAAGTTTTTTTTGTCATTTGTGAACACCATAGTTTATATCTAATTCAAACCGGTGTATTTTCTATCAAAGGGAAGGGAAATGTACACAGAGAAAAAAGAAACAATTGAAACTTTTTTCATGACTTAAACAATAAAGATATCTAATTGAGGAGCTCAGTCGGTTAAGCATCTGCCTTCGGCTCAGGTCACAATCCCAGGGTCCTGGGTTTGAGCCCTAAATCAGGCTCTCCCTCTCCCTCTGCCTGCCGCTCTACCTGCTTGTGCGCTCTCTCTCTGTCTCTCTCTCTCTGTCAAGTAAATAAATAAAGTCTTAAAAAAAAAAAAAAGAACTGATAGCAACTGTATAAATATACTGAACGTGTGTTTTGGGAGTGCAGATGGAAGTAGGAATGATTGCGTTTTGGCTTGTCAGAGCTTCATGACATCCCAAGAAATTGTAAAGATTCTGAGTACAAGGCTCTATCTTCTTTCATTCCCCACTGAAAGAAATAGGGAAGTTCAATAGAAATACCTGCAAATGACCAATGTCAAGGTATGAGGGAATTCATATCTCAAAAACTCTTCTAACAGTTATCTAGCCTCCCTGACAGTTTGATAAGATACTTTCAATGTATGGCTATGTGATGATTAATTTTTTTCAATTTACAGGGTGTTTGGGGATGAAATTAACAATTAAATCTGGATTACCCTCCAAAATGTGGGGAGGGCTCACCCATTCCGTGGAAGAACAGAACAGAACAAAAAGACCAGCCTCCTGAGTGAGAAGGAATTCACCAGCAGACTGTCTTTGGGCTTCATCTGCACCATCCGCTCTCCTGGTTCTCCAGCCTTCTGGCCCATACTGAAGATTTGGACTTGCCAGCCTCCATAACAGTGTAAGCCAATTCCTTATAATAAGTCTCTCTCTATATATACACATACCATTGGTTTGTTTCTCTGGAGAACCCTAATGAATAAAAGGTATAAATAATTTGGAAACAAATGGATTGGTATATCTTTGCCTACCTCCAGAGGGAATTTACAGATTGCATTATAAAACACCTTAAAATTAAAGGTGTTTCTGTTTTGATTGGCTTGTAGAAGCTAATTATCTTTTTTATTAAAGTGTAATTTGCATACCATGCTTCGGCTTTGGGAGGGGCAGGGGCTTCCTTCTTAGCTTTCAGTGCCATCTTCGTAAAAGGAGGTCTTTCATCTACTCTGAGTTTATTTTTGTGTATGGTATAAGAAAGTGGCCCAGTTTCTTTTTTCTTTTTTTTTTTTTTGCATGTATCTGTTCAGTTTCCTCACCATCATTTGCTGAAGTGACTGTCTTTTTCCCATTGTATATTCTTGCCTCCTGTGTCATAGATTAATCTACCGTATAAGCATGGGTTTATGTCTGGACTCTCTATCCCGTTCCATTGATCTATGTGTTCATTCTTATGCCAGTACCATAGTGTTTTGATTACTACAGCTACGTGGTATAACTTGAAATCTGGGATCTTTTGTGGTTCCATACAAATTTCAGGATTATTTGTTCTAGTTCTCTGAAAAATGCTATTGGTATTTTGACAGGGATTGCATTAAATCTGTAGATTGCTTTGGGTACTATGGATATTTTAACAAGATTGCTTCTTCCAATCCATGAGCATAGAACCAGAAACTTATATTCTTTCATGTAAATATAGAATTCAAGAAAAGAAAAATATTTCATTCTGTATGCTGTATGTCTACGGACTTGGCTATTTTGATTTTAAAACAGTAATATGGGGGCTTAGTCAGTTAAGCATCTGCCTTCAGCTCAGGTCATGATCCTGGGGCCCTGGGATTGAGTCCCACATCGGGCTTCCTGCTCTGCAGGGAGCCTACTTCTCCCTTTGCCTCTGCCTCCCTCTCTCTGTCTCTCATGAATAAATGAATAAAAAATCTTTAAAAAAATAAAAAAGTAAAAACGGTAGTATGTTTTCTGTTTTTAACAAGGAAAAAAATAATGGTAGCTAATATTCTAACTTTTACAAGACCTGGAAAGTCTTACTAATCTGAACTTCCTAAATCATTTACTAGTCTTGCTCTTCAGATAAACTTATTTACTAATTAATTGACAATATAAAAAGGTTAGGAAATACATATGCCCAGCTACACTGAGTTATATTGGATCTTTTTTAAAGTTTTGTTTTTAAGAATTTTAAACAATGTTAAAACCTGTTTATAATGAATTACTCCACTTCCACTAAAATTCGTAATATCACCTCTCTGACAATATTTGATGGCAACAATGATCGTATTATTCTATAGCCTCAGCTTAAATCATAATACCAAGATCCTAAATTGACTTTGAGATCTTGGACTAATGGAATCAACTAACAAATTGCCTTTCGATGCCCAATTTCTTAACAGATCAAAATTTCAAAAGTAAAGAATATAAAAACAAGCAAGCATAGTTTTAATATATCTGCTGCTGCTTCCTACTTTTATTCTTTAGAGAATGACCATCAGTTAGTAGATTAATAAGTGATATACCAATGCCTTCGGGTCATATTAGCATGCATGATACCATCTGCGACAGTAAGGACTTGCAGAATGAATGAATGTGGAACCTGTGTTTACAGCACACAGCCAGGTGTCCTTGTAGAGCGAGGGTCTGCTAAGCTACTTGAGTATGGCACAGTGTGCCCAGTTACTTCCCTTCCAATTTTCTCTGCACCTGAGAGGGAACAGAAGTTAGTTTCTTTGGTTAAAAGCTCATAAAATGGGGCGCCTGAGTGGCTCAGAGGGTTAAGCCTCTGCCTTTGGCTCAGGTCATGGTCCCAGGGTCCTGGGATCGAGCCCTGCATCGGGCTCTCTGCTCAGTGGGGAGCCTGCTTCTCCCTCTCTCTCTGCCTGCTGCTCTGCCTACTTGTAATCTCTCTCTGTCAAATAAATAAATAAAACCTTTTTAAAAAATTAAAAAAAATAAAAGCTCATAAAATGAGTACCTACATAGTATTTGCAAAGAGATACAAATATGTAAGGTGATGGGTGTGCTTTATTGGGTTTTCAAGGAAATTGCTGTAGTTTTATTATGATGGTAAATTCAATGAGGTGTATGTTTTATCTTGGAAAGCTATAAATTTATCACTTAACTATATGTGTATGTGTAAACATACATATCTAAAGTCATGTGAATTTATAAACAGTTTGCGAAGGATTAAAAAATAGTTCAGAAAAAGATGATCTTTGAATATCCTTTATTTCACTTTTACTATGCTTCAGGATCATTTTTTAAACAAAAGTTCTTCACTTCTGAGAAAGTTAGGATTCTTAGGAATTATCGTTGCTTTTTCCTGTTTTAATTGTAAATTGTCCACCTGACAGAGATTGTTATAATTTTCCTATTTTTAGACACCTATTATTTGTGCTCTTATCTTTAAGTATGTTCGTATCTTATCTGATAACTCTTTTATTTCCCATATTCAAGCTCTAATTCAAAACAGTAACGCTGTTAAGATATCTGCAATCTTGACACTCTTCGGGTGACTACTGAGTCGCACCATCTTTTGTCTCTTTACCTTTTCAAAGAGAGATACTAGAGAAAATCAGAAATGTTTGCCTTTTCTATATTTCTCTTAGCCAAGTCACTACAAGAGCTACCTAAAACACATGTTCTAGAGCCCTCCTTTGAGAACCAGATGTTACATAGGCCTTTTCCTTTCCTGAGCAGAACTATACCAACTTCTGACTTTCGGCAACCTGACCATGCTAAATCATTTGCATTATTTGTACAGAAAAAGCTACACAAAAGCTAAAAACACATTGCAAGCCTAAGGCCCACCTTGGATAGGTTTCTGTACCTTGTTTCTTGGTGTAGCTAAGACAGTTAAACCTCAGCAGGAATTGTTCTAGCTCTATTTCTCACCCACTGCCCTCATCAAATTTGTCCTTCGAATCTAATTGCTTCAAAATAATTCACAACAGTTATCTGGATTTTTTTTTAATTATCTGCATTTTACCTATGACATTTTTTCATTGTCCACTTCCCATGTAATTGTCAAGTACCGCTCCAACCTCAGTAATCCAGTCTAAGGAAACCCATCTAATAACTCCCCCTCTTAATAAAACTGAATCCTGGGGCACCTGGGTGTCTCAGTGGGTCAAAGCCTCCGCCTTCTGCTCAGGTCATGATCCCAGGATCCTGGAATAGAGCCCCACATTGGGCTCTCTGCTCAGCATGGAGCCTGCTTCCTCCTCTCTCTGCCTGCCTCTCTGCCTACTTGTCATCTCTGTCTGTCAAATAAATAAATAAAATCTTTAAAAAAAAAAAAAACTGAATCCCATGACTACTGAAACGCTCTTCAGACTCTTAGCATTCCGCCTCCTGACTGATACTCTCTCGGCCAGTGCGGATGTATTATTTTTTCACAGTTCTGATTTTTTAAATGATCAAAGTACGTTCTGTGCCACATAGATTGTAACTCTCTGCCTCTTAACAAGAACATGCCATCCCTTTAAAGATTTAAGAATTCAAAACACCCTGATAGTAGATATGCCTTTGGATCATTCACGATCTCAGCATGTTTTGAAAGCAATTGGGTTTTCTGACTTCCTTGGGCACCTGAATCAAAGATGGAAAATGAATTAATAACTAACTACAGACAAGATAACCCCTGAAAGAAATATTATTTTTAAGATTCTATTAAAAATACTGCTTAACTATGACTACAAATACATACTAATAACATGTTTGAAGCTAAAGGAAGCGCCCTAGCCATCTTCTATGCAAAACAAACAGCCCTTACTGACTTTTCCCACGATTGTTATTATAGGGAGAGCTACTTAATATGATTTCATCAATCCAGAAGGATTTATTTGAATACAATGATCTGTCTCTAGAGAAGGAAAAAAGATCCTATCAAAACTCTGGGGCAGAGCTTTGGGTGTTGGACTTCCCATTATGGCCACCTGGTGGCTCCCAAGTACACCTGCAAACCTTTATTACATCGGTTACAGGGACACATCTGCAAGGCCAAAGATCAATTTATCTACAATGCAAAAATATGGTTGGGGAAGTTTTACCTGAGGCCCAATAGGTGACTGAAACTTCCTTTGTCTATAAGCATCAAAATCCAGGAAAAACTGTAAAGAAGGGGCAAAGTTCAGAATCCCACCTATAGATTCACTTAAACATTTACAAGTGTATTCATTCTTTTTTTACATTTTATTTTTTTTTCAGATTTTACTTATTTATTTGAGAGAGAGAGAACAGGCTGGGGGTGCTGCAGAGGGAGAAGGAGAAGCAGGCTTCCACAGGGAGCTGGACATGGGGCCTGATCCTACAACCCTGGGATCATGACATGAGCCAAAGGCAGATGCTTAGCTGACTGAGCCACCCAGGTGCCCCACAAGTGGATTCATTCTATTCCCCAAGGGATAAAATTTTAAATATGTTTCAGTAATAGACTTTTCTTTCAATTTTTCTTATTGGGACAAACGCTTTATTCTGCTAAAAGGACAATACTATGATTTAAAAAAAACAAACGGGATTTTGTTTTTTCTACCTGAAAGGAGGAGCTTACAATTTCTATACTTAAGGATCTATGTACAGTCTTCAAATAAAATGGAAACTTTATTGTCCATTTGATCCCCAAAGTTCTAGAAGGGTAAAACTAACTAATGATTTTTAAAATCAAAACTTGAAATTCCTGGAAGAGCTTAACCTTTCTTGACCTTAAAGATTAAGATATAATCTGATAGTAATGTGATGTGCACTACAAAAAACCTCAAACTTTCATCATGGGAAATTCATTTAAGAAGACCCATAAGAGGGGCACCTGGCTCAGTCAGTAGAGTATGTGACTCTTTTTTTTTTTAATTTTTTATTTATTTGAGAGAGAGAGAGAGCGTGAGAGAGAGAGAGAGAGCATGAGAGGGGAGGGGGGTCAGATGAAGAAGCAGACTCCCTGCTGAGCAGGGAGCCTGATGCAGGACTTGATCCTGGGACTCCAGGATCATGACCTGAGCCAAAGGAAGTTGGTTAACCACCTGAGCCACCCAGGCACCCAGCATGTAACTCTTGATCACAGGGGTTGTGAGTTCAAGCCCCACGTTGGGCATAGTTTACTTAAAAAGAAAAAGAAGAATAAGATTGATGAGGCTCAGATTGACTCCTTCTCCAACAGTCTTTGCCATGTTAAAATCCAATCTTGTCAGCTATTGTCAAAACTAATACCATGTACTCAATCACATGCCCAGAAGGTGTGAGCTGCACTTGGAAAATGACAACATCAGATACATTCCTACATGATATAAAACCAGGAAACTGGGTATACTGAGAAGGACACCAAGCCATCAGCCTTGGAGAGGTCATATCACAGACTTTGAACCGCCAGTTGCTCTTAAACTCTAGGGTATAAACTCGTGGATTCATGATTCCCACTGTAAATGTGCTCAGGATTCTACAACCCGGATATCCAGTCCTACTGGAGATATATAGCCCTGAGGCTTAGTAAAAGGCTTTTAGAAGCACGCAACTCTGGAAATAGATAGCTACTCCAAGATTTACAAATCAAAATGATGATATGAGGTGTAGACAGTTTCTACCCAAGGCTTCCAGATTAAGATCTGTGGTTAGGACTCATATTTTGTTATTTGTATCCTCCTTTATTATTTATATGCTCTCCTTAGTGGGGGTCAAAGGGTGAGATTATAAAATAACTGCCATAGTCCTGTTTGCTTTTCCTTCAGATATCTTCTTTTCCATGAACTCTTCGAACGCCCTAATTCACCTATCTCAAACAATTGCAATGGCTGCCAATTTTAATAATGGTTGGATTTGCCAATGGGTTTAGACTCCTCTAATAGGACTCCCTAACATATCTCTATATCTTAACTGAACCCTTAGCCTCTAACCACTAGCGGCTGTTACTGAAATCTACATAAGCCTCAAAGGAATTCAAGGAACAGGAGGGATAATAATAATAATAATAATAATAGACAGGAGACTCATTTGACTGGTTTAGTCTAAGCCCATTAGGAAACTTGGTTACAAACTGGGTTTCAAATGCTTTTTATTTGTGATTGTTCTCATACTTTGTGAGCTCCTCCATGTCTGATATCCAGTTACTTAAATATTAGTCTGAACTATTACCTCAAGGCAACATCCAGTGGGTGATATTGCATCAGGAAGACACTGAAATCTTCATGGTCAGCCATGGTCCTGGGTCTAAGTTTGACCACAAGAAGGGAGTGAGTAATTACAGTGAGAGAAGTGGGACAGTCCTAGCTTAACTATGGTATAGATACCAAAAGAAGGACATCAGCAGCCATTACCAAAAATGAATATACTTCCTACCTAGTCCACAGCTGAAATCTCAGGATTTCTGGGGGGAGAAAAATCACAAATAACAAATTGTCCTGGTAATAATGCAGTCTGCTTGGGTGCAAATTGCCCCCTTGTTTTAGCCAATTAGTATGCTTAAGTTCAAAACAAAACAAAAAGCTTTCTCATTGTTCCACCAACTAAGGGTTCCTGTTTTGCCTCTTTGGTGACAATCTATATATGACTAGATCTCCCCGGTATGAGTAAAGGTCAGCTGTGCTTTAATCTACATGTCTGTGGGGGGAAAAAAAAGAAAAGAAAAAGAAAAGAAATTAAACTGCGTGTCTGTGAGATATTCTTTGGTAGTGATGATGTCAACATCCAAGATAGGCAATAAAAGCAGGACAGATAGAGATGCAAGGCGGTGGGGGGGGTGGGGTTGGGGAGAGGTAGGAAAAGAAAAAATGAAAGATGGGATTGGGAGGGAGACAAACCATAAAAGACTCAATCTCAAGAAACAGACTGAGGGTTGCTGGGGGGAGGGGGGACGGGAGAGGGTGGTGGGGAAATGGACATTGGGGAGGGTATGTGCTATGATGAGTGCTGTGAAATGTGTAAACCTGGCGATTCACAGACCTATACCCCTGGGGATAAAAATACATTATATGTTTATTAAAATAAAAAAATAAAAAAAAAACAGGACAGATAGTCTGGAAAGGGGTTAGGGGTCAGCACATGCAGAGTTTGTGGTACTCGTAAGACACACAGAAGATAAGTAATTAATTAAAAGGGAAGATAAGGCTGGAGAAGAAATAAGGAAGTTTTTTTTAAAAGATTTTATTTATTTATTTGACAGACAGAGATCACAAGTAGACAGAGGGGGGCAAGAAGCAGGCTCCCTGCTGAGTAGAGAACCTGACATGGGGCTTGATCCCAGACCTGAGATCATGACCTGAGCCCAAAGCAGAGGCTTAACCCACTGAGCCACCCAGGCGCCCCAAGAAATTAGGGGTTATTAACATAAAAGTGGTATGGGAGATATTTTAAAGTAGATTACCTGCAATGCAGAAGGAAAAAGTTAATCACAACCAAATTATCTATACTGTCATTTAAGGGTTTATCTGAGGAAGAAGAGTCAATGAAGAAGACTGCATAGAGCTGTCAGAGGGGGAGGATGGAAGCCTGATGTCTGTGGCACAGGAGCAGAAACTTTCCAGAAGGGAATGGGCATGGTATGAAATGTGAAGAAAGGTGAAGAAATTGATTTACCAAATACAAAGTACAATTGACTTTAAGACAACCTGCCCATAGAAATGTGAATGTTATGTGTGTTAGAATGATGAAATACAGCAGAATGTGGGCTGAAAAGAAAGCACTGGATTTGGAAATTAGGAAGGCATCGCTTGCCTTAGAGAAATCCCTTTTGTGAAATTGGTAACTGCAGAACAACGGCTATGAGCTGGCACAAAAGGGAGGTGTAGAAGTAGGGACAGCACGCTGACCGCTATTTTGAGAAATTGTGATGGGAAGATGTGATGAAACTGGAGATAAGGCAGAGTTTAGAGGGCGGTAATGTTTGTATAAGGAGGAATGGAGCCTGTTTGAAAGCAAAGGAGAAAAAGCTGTTGGAGAGGTAGAGATGAAAGTTCCATGCAAGGCAGTGTAGAATAGATTAGTGGAAGGACGCACAGCTATGGAGTCAGTCTGGGCTGGATTTAAATAGTAACTTCTCTATTTACTAGCTGTCTGACATTGGGCATCTCACTTAAGCCTTCTGAGCTGGGGTCTTCTCATTTGTAAAAATGGAGTAATCATTCCCCTACCTCATGTGGTTGTATGTACTAAGTGAGATTACCCACATACAGTGCTTAGCACAGTAGCCAGGAAATAGCAAATGCTCCATAAATGGGATCTACTATTAAGAGATTAAAAGAGAGCATAACTGATTAGTCAAATCCAGATGGGAAATGACAGAATCACACTTACAGGTGGATGAATTAGCCCTGAAAAGGAAGAGGGATCCCTCTGTGCTGGTTCTAAAAGATGGCCACAAATTCTTTGATACCCCTTCCCTCAAAATATAGAGGCTAATTCCCCTCCTCTTGAGTGTAAGTGTACTTAGTAACTCTAATAGAATGAGGTGGAAGTGACAATGTGCAACTTTTGAAAGGAAGTATAAAAGGCATTGCAGTGTTTCCCATACTCATTCTCTTAGATCATTCAATCTGGCAGAAGCCAGCTGATATTTCATGAAAACATGCAAGCAAGCAACCCTGTGGAAAGGCTCACGTGGCCAGGAACCGAGGTTTCCTGCTAACAGCCACATGAAAGATTCATCTGGGAAGTTGGTCCTCCAGACCCAGTCAAGCTTTCAGATGAATGCAGCCCTAGTTGATATTTTGACTGTATGAAAGACCTAAGCCAGACCATCCCAGCTAAGCTGCTTTTAAATTCCTGACTCATGGAAACTGAGATAATGAATGTTTATTCTTTTAAGCTATAAATTTTAAGATTGTTACACAGCAATTTGTTACTACCTCTTTCTCTGAGTCAGAAGGAAATTGAAGAATGACAAGTGAGGACATGCATGATAGGGAAAAGGAGAGAAAGTAGACAGTCTCTCTTTTCTCTGTAAATTAAACTATGAGGGCTGTTACTTGCTGAGCATACAGTGGCTTGACAAGACTGGCAGGAGGTTGAAAGTCATGCAGAAAACAGGAAAGGAAATCAACTAGGAACACATATAAGATTGATGGTTTTCTTTTGTGCTTGTCTTCCTTTATGCCAAACCCAAACACAGAATCACACTTGCTACTGGAACTAAATCAGACTCCACGTAATGACCCTTCATCTCAAGTGTGACATTCAGAGGCATTATAGCCTGTCTGGGCCAGCCCCAGAGACTGCCATGTGGGCAAACTGCTGACAAGCAAGTTCAAGGCTCAGAATGGCTCAGGTTGATCTTGGAAAAATACTCCCTGCTGTCAAGAAAGATTTGCAGCAGCTATGTAGGGCTGAGCACATTATTTATGAAGAGAGAGAAAGAGAGAGTATCAGAGGAAGTATTCTAAGAGAAAAATCAACAAGCGTTATATATTCTGCAATAAGAATATTGCAGTATGGGGAAACACATAGTCTTTTAAAAAATGTCTCATTTGCATTATTCTTTCCTTCTCACTCCAGTGCCTCCACCTCCCTCTTTCTCTCAACCCTAATTATTAGCAGGGGAGCCCTGGGAATTCTCCTCGTTTAGCCAGCCTTCAATCTTATCTAAGGTTATACCATTTTATAGACCTGCTATCTTTAAAACTCTAAGGTCCACTAGGAATGGAGTCACTGGTCTCCTTGCAGAATGATATGTCCTGCTCTCTTTGGGAGCTTAACTTCTCTCTGCACTGATTCTGTTTGCAAATTGGGATGCTAAAACATTCCTGCAGAACTGGTGCCTTTTCTATCATACACGATCGAGTCCATTCATTCATTCATTCATTCATCCTTTCACTCACTCAGTGATTTAGTTATTTAGCAACTCATTGCTGCAAGCCTACTCAATAATGGGACAGGCACTCACTACGTGTTGGGAGTAAAAAGATGAATGTTGCGGTTTTAAGGAGGACCAAAATGGCCTACTGGCCCATACTAAGCACTCTGTAAATAAGTGCTGAATGTGTAATGATTCTCACACTCTGTGGGCATCTAGCCTAGTAGGGGAAAGCATGTTGACAAATGATTGATTAAAATAAAATGGTCATAGTGCAAGAGTAAAGGAATCAATCAAATGTTATAAACACTGAAGATTGAATCTAGCTAGAAGTTAAGGATGGCTTGATACAGGAAACAACCCTAGCTTGATCTTAAAGAACAAATAAGAGTTTTCCAGGAAAGCAGGAAAAGTCTTTGCAGGCAGACTGAAACGCCACACAGGGCTTATTTTTAGTTTCTTTCACTCCAGCCCAATCCTACTTTGCTAATGTAAATATTAACCCATATTTTGCTAGGTTTCAGTCTTTTGACTTTACTTTTGCTTTTGTTCCCTTAGTCAACGATCACTTGGCAAAGTAAGATTCAAAACAGTTCTACAGAAGACACTAATTTTGACAGAGTGAATGAAATTAATTCAAGAAAAGAAGGACGTATTCTAAGTTTCTTCCTGAGAAATATTTTCATTTCTAAGCCAGATGGAAGATACTCTTCTTAAAAATGGTCTCCCTGTTATCTCCAAACCTTCCTCTCTGACACCTGGCTGATGATTCTGGAAGCACCCCTGTTCCACGCCACACCAGTGTTCATTGCCATTTGCTCACTTTGGAGAACATCAGGTATTGTACACACTAAACCGGATTGGCAGATGGACTTGCAGCAGCCAAATGCATTAAATCTAATGTGTCATTATCAATTCATTAGTGATTTTATATATTGAAAAAATCCTTAATTGCATGACAGCTTAGAAAATCATATTACACCAGGGAGTAGAATTTGCTAAGCCAACGGGTTTCTCCAAATGGGAATTTAGAAAGAACTCTTATTTGCAACAGGAAACATGAATCAGTACTGACACTTACTAAAATGTTTTAATGAGTAAGCTCAAGCATTTTGTTTCAAGTAGCTACTGGCCTAACAAGACCTGCCATTGTTATCAATGGTAATTAGGTACATTTCCATGAAGTTGTCTAACCTGTTTTATTAAGCCTGTAAACTTCTTTGACAATCTTCAAGGAACTAAGAAGGAACAAAATAAGAAAGGTGGGAAAGAGAAAGAGCCAAGGAGCTGAATCTTTTTCCAGTCTGAGAATTTTGGACACATCACTTTTGCTTTCAGCCTTGCAATCAAATTCTTATTTTCACCAGCATGCAACTAGCTTTGCATTTAACAGAAGTGGATGGTTGATGGGTATTTTTATACATGACTCTGCAGTTTCAGATTATCAGGTATCTTCAATCTCTCGTTATCAGGTGTCAAGCCAGCAAAGGGATGGACCATTTCCATGAGTCAATCACCCACCAAACCAGGCAGTGGCAAAACAGAACAGTATGAAGATTTAGAATCATCCATTTCTAGCTCACACCATTGCTTATCTTCAATTTTCTGGATGACTTAGGGTTTTATTTAGTATGATTCTTCAAAAACTTAATAGTCATCCTAAACAAATCAAGGTCAGCCTATCAACACAGAGCAGCATTTTCCACACTCTGAGTAATATGCTTTCCACATCCAGGGGGTTCTATGACTCAAGAGGTGTGGGAAAGTCAGGACAAACATGTCACCAGGTTTCTTCATTACAGGCATTGTCAGATTCCTTCATGTGGTAATAGACATCTTGAATCTCTAAGAGGACATACAGAATATACTGTTTTCCAGCTCATTTGACTACAAAGCTGCTTTTGGACGGAGTGCCATCTAATGGGGCCATGTCCCAAGCATCATTCTTTGGGAATTGTTGCTGTTTAAGTATAACTGTTATTCTTGAATACCCCCTTATTGTTAATAGAGCACCAGACACTGTAAGGAGACACCAGGAAAGGGGCAGCATATTAGTAATGATTGATTTTCCCTTCCCACAACTTCCACCAAGCACCTACTGGAGGCAAAGTTTCTGCCATCATCCCTTGAAAATAGTAAGGGTATCACATTCCTTCCGTGAATGTATATGGGAACAGGAATGACCTGTCAGGAGACACATCAAATCTGTTAAACTCCTCACCCTCACCTCAAATCAGAGGAACTCGATGTCCTATTACCCACCAACATTTTTTTTTTTTGCCCCCCATCCCTACTCCTTTATCCACCAACATTCTACTGTCACTTCTCATAGTATCGATAAGAAACCCTGGAAAATAATGGGAGTTTTTTGTTGTTGTTGTTGTATTAAGGTGAAATTAACATAATCTAATATTAACCATCTCAAAGTGAATAACCCAGTGTCATGTAGTACATTCACAATGCTGTGCAACCACCACCTCTTTCCAGTTCCAAGCCATTTTCATCACCGAAATAATACCCTGTACCCATTAAGTAGTCATGCCTCTTCCCCCTAGCCCCTGGTAACCCCCAATCAAATTTCTGTTTCTGTGGGTTTACCAATTCTGGATATTTCATATAAATGGAGTCATACAGTTGTGACCTTTTATGTCAGGCTCCTTTCAGTTACCATAATGGATTTTTTAGGTTCATCCATGGTATAGCACGTTATCAGTACTTTATTCCCTTTTTTATGGCTGAATAATATTCCATTGTATGGATAGACCATCTTTTATTTTTCCATTCACCAGCTGATAGACTTTGGGTTATTTCCATCTCTGGGCTGTCGTGAGTGCTGCTGTGAATATCAGTGCACAAGTATTTGTTTCAGTCCCTGTTTTCAGTTTGTTTGGTTATATACCTAAGAGTGGAATTATTGGATCATGGAAATAAAATTCTAAAGCATATGGATTATTTTTTTAAGATTTTATTTGTTTATTTGACAGAGAAAGACACAGCGAGAGAGGGAACCCAAGGAGGGGGAGTGAGAGAGAGTGAAGCAGGCTCCCCATCGAGCAGGGAGCTACTTGGGGCTCCATCCCAGGACCCTGGAATCATGACCTGAGCTGAAGGCAAAGGACGGGGAGTGAGAGAGAGTGAAGCAGGCTCCCCATCGAGCAGGGGAGCTACTTGGGGCTCCATCCCAGGACCCTGGAATCATGACCTGAGCTGAAGGCAGATGCTTAACAATTAAGCCACCAAGGCACCCTGCGTATGGATTCTAATAAAATTCATATGACTTAGCTAACTTGAGACAGCTTTTAATGCATCTAAAAAAAACATATAAAATGTACTGTCAGGAAGCTTAGAGGATGGCTTGCTGAAGCAAGTTTCTTGTGCACATAGAACATACCTATTTCTGGGGCACCTGGGTGGCTCAGTGGGTTAAAGCCTCTGCCTTCGGCTCAGGTCATGATTCCAGGGTCCTGGGATCGAGCCCCGCATCGGGCTCTCTGCTCAGCAGGGAGCCTGCTCCCCGCTCCCCCACTCTCTGCCTGCCTCTCTGCCTACTTGTGATTTCTGTCTGTCAAATAAATAAATAAAATCTTTAAAAAAAAAAAAAAGAACATACATATTTCTCCCATGAACAACTGTCATTTTCAGTGAGCCATCTGACTTTCTGTTACTCAGCTATCTAGAGTTTCTGTTGTCTTCTCCGCCAGTAAGCGTTTAACAAAGACAATAAATAGAGATGCCTTTTGGGAGCTCTATTATTGGGATGTGTTGTATTCATGTGAAAGCAGAATATAATGAAGAAAAAAGGTTGACACCAGCACTAGATCAGCTATTCTGGAAAGATTTCCAAACATCCAGAGTTGTTTTATAGTCAAGTAAAACACTTCATTTGAGTATATGTCTCTGAGAAGGGTTCATTGTTGATTAAATATTGTTGAATAGACTGAAAACATGAAATCGAAGCGCATTAATTAAACAGAGAATTCAAGTATAGTTCTCACTTTCCATAAATGTTTCCAAATGCTTAGTTAGACTAGGCCTCATTCCAAAGCCATTCTTCCTATGGGGACATGGAGAAAGCCTTGGCTCTCATCTAATTATTATACACAATATTAAGAATTTACTGAGTTTGAATTTCCAGGAAGAAAAGAATGAGGTCTATCACCAAGGGAAATATTGGGATTCTCACTTCAGTAAATCTACACTCTAAAGTGTTATTGCTTATATTACAACTATTATTGGCAGTAGAAACGTGGCAATATTCTTCCTTTATGTTTTAATTATAGTTGAACTTAAGGTGTTATAAATAATATGGACATATAAACAGAGAGATGAATATATTAATTATGATTCTGTTTGTCAGACTTTAACATTAATGGTAGTGAATCTTGGGATTGGTACATCTTGATCTAATGTAGCTATGGTAAATGACATAGAGATAGATGAATTGCTATAGTTCCAGAACCTCCTGGAAGGGACTTAGGGTTGGCAGTAGGATCTAGCAGGTCATTGTCCTCAAATATATGTGTGGCCTTCTCCTAAACCAGACTGGGAAAATATTCTGGGTCTTGTATCTACTGGCATCTCATAGGGCAAAGAAGGACTATCCAGATAGACACACTGAGATTCTGCCCTTGCAGGCCTCTCAGAATGGGGTTGTACCCTTCCACGGAGCAAGCTGACCTGCTCTGGCCTAATTATCTGATGTGTTGAGAGGCAGACCCACTTGGGAATGTGTTCGCTGGGACTGCTTTTATTTTGGACAGCGTATTTAGTCATCACCCTCTTTTTACCCTCCTGACATTACATCTCCAGATATAGCTTAAAATTCCATAGGATATTAATTTAATAATATATGTATTTTTAAATACTAAAAGTAATACAAGAATGCATGCTCAAACATGGGGGGAAAAACATGAAGAATACAGAATGAAGAAAATGAAAGCTCTTTGTCCAACCTGCTCCCCTATTCCCCCCGCCCCAAGTCCCTTTCCCTTCCCACAGTTAGCAGTTTGGTGCCTGCTTTCCAAAGCACTAAAAAACTATTGGAACCACTTTCCAGGGTTAATCTCAAAACAAGAAGACAGATTATCTGTCAAATACCCTGAGAAATTACTGCCTACCAGAATTTTACTCTCTTTTTTCCCCCAGAACACATCTGATTTAATATATTCTGGCATGCTTCTCAGTCATGTGGCCATGAGCTGGGAGAACATATAAATATAAATACCACTATGGCTAATAAAATGTATGCAGAATACTGTATGTTAAAGCACAAGTATGAATTTTTAAATCCTAAATCAGAGTTAAAGGACAAATGCCTCTCAGTAAGTCAAGGAAAGTTGGGGGGGGGGGAATCGTAGAGAAAAAAGGGTTTGGGAGTCTCTGTGAAGGGTAGGGGAGATTTTGACTCTGATTGGATTAATCAGCAAATATTTATCATTCATATATGCTGTGGTAAGCACTGTAGGTGTAAAGAAAGATAAGGTATAGTCCCTGTTTCCAAAGGGCTTAGCATCAGTGGGAAATCAGACTGGCGAAATAGAATGGAATCAGGTAAGAAAAAGCTTTCACAAGTGCTTGAACTTGATAAAGTAATAGACAACAGCCAGCTTCACAAGGTTTCTGCACAAAGGAGTGATATGATAAAAGGAAATTAAAAAAATATGTCTTTGGGGTCACCGGGGTGGCTCAGTCGGTTAAATATCTGCCTCCACCTCGGGTCATGATCCTGGGATCCCAAGGTGCTGGGATTGAGCCCTGTTTCAGCTCCCTGCTGGGCGGGGAGTCTGCTTCTCCCTCTCCCTCTGCCCCCTTCCTCCCTACTCACGTGTGCGCTTGCTCGCTCTCTCTCCCTCTCTCTCTCTCTCTCCCTCTCTTTCAAATAAATAAATAAATAAATAGGAAAAAATATGTCTTTGGGGTGCCTAGGTGACTCAGTCGGTTAAGTGTCCGACTTTTGGTTTTGGCTTGGGTCATGATTTCAGTGTCGTGAGATTGAGCCATGCATCAGGCTCCACACTGAGCAGGGAGTCTTGCTTAAGATTCTCTCTCTCTCTCCCTGTGACTCTCCCCATCCCCCCACCACTCTCCATCCCTTCACTTCCATTCTGTAACTACTGCCTTAGCTCTGACTTTTAGGTCCTAGCCTATTGCAATGAACTTGTGTCAGTACTCAACCATCTCCCCATCCTACTTCCTCCCAGGCCACCCTACTCACAGCCACAAGAATGTTTCTAAAGGTACAAGAGGGCCCCTTTCTGTTCAGAGGTAAAAAATGTCTCCCCTTTGGCCACCAAATAGTCTGAGCTTTTTGGTGCGAAATTCAAGACCCTCCCATAAATTCTGCTGGTCTCCTTCCAGACTTGTCTCCCATTCCCTAATATGAACCTATTACTCCACCAAAATTGGACTACTTACTATTCCCCAAACCCGTTTCTGTGCTGTCCTCATATGATCACCCACCCTTACCCCATCTCCAGAGAAAAGCAGAGTCAGAGAAAATAGCTAGGAGGCTTTTGCAATAATCCACATGTGGGCTGATGCCACCAGGGAGAGGGTAATGAGTGTGAGAATGCACAGGAGAGCTGATGGCAGCAGATCTTCCTTGA
This sequence comes from Martes martes, assembly GCF_963455335.1. Taxonomy (NCBI): domain Eukaryota; kingdom Metazoa; phylum Chordata; class Mammalia; order Carnivora; family Mustelidae; genus Martes; species Martes martes. Next base: position 62,690,178 of record NC_137899.1, on the reverse strand, counting down.
TTTTTCACAGGGTTTGAAAGAAAAGAGATGAGTCAAAGGTAACTCATTTTAGGTTTGAGGCAGCAAACACAGTTCCTTCTCCATAACTGTTTATTCTTCACTGTTGCAGTTGTTTGAGGTTTGTATTTATTTCATATTGCCTGTGTAAGCTGGGACGACTTATAATTAGATTTCTCTATACTTTAGGTCTAATATATATTTATTTAAAATAATACAGGCAGAGCACAGTACTTTGGGAGCTAGAAGTCTTCAAGACACACTCTAAAATACCGTTGTGGGACTAAATAAGCCACATTTCACATAACCTATGTGCATTGAATAGAATCTTTCACTTCGTTATCAGTGTGGTTTGGAATATAAGGCTTATTATATAAGACTATCTCAAGAAAACGAAAGTGAGAAATTCAGCTGGATCTGGGTAACGGCTGGAGCCAGGCACCTCAATGAGCTCAGGCCTTGGATTTCTCTAGCTCCATTTTCTTCTTAGGTGGGGTCTGCTTTCTTCTCAGTCACTCATTCCCATCCCATCTGACACAGCTCTGAGACCACGAGGCTTTACAATTTGAGAAGTTGGGGAGTCAGTACAGAGGAATGACTCTAGAATCAGAGGGCTTGACTGTTAAACTAGGTTATGTCATTGCTAGCTACATAACCTGGGGCTAGTGAGTTAACCTACTGCAACTCAGTTTCTTCAACTGTAAAATGAGAATAATATTAGTACCTGTCTCCATAGGGCTATTTTCAGGATTAAATGAGTTAATATATATGAGTTAAGATTGGTGCCTGGCATTTGGTTAAGTGCTCAGTGAATGTTAACTATTAACCAAGCTATGGTTAAATTTGGAAGAACAAAGACCCTTGCTGTCTACTGCCTTAGCCAACAGGGGTCAGTACACAGCAAGCTACACAGCTAAATAAAATGCTTAATGGGCATAAAGAGATTTTCAGTTGTCTGAGGAAACATCAGGGCTTCAGAAAATTTTTGTGAAATGGTGTTGAGAAAAATCAGTAACCATAAAATTAGTCAATTAGTGAGAACCATAGGAAGAGAAAGAAAGTCAAAATAATAAAAATAAATACATTTAGAATGTCTAAAAGCAATTTAAAATGCAGAAGGACATTTTAAGTGGGAATGCTCAAAAGCAGAGGCCTTGAGAATTCATGACGCAATAGAACATTATCTTGCCAACAAGAGCAACTTGGTCACTGAAGTAACCAAGTACGTAGTTCAAGTTCTACCTTGATGTTTGAGGGATGGGAGACGTTATAAACATCCTATTTTCTGATTACATAACAACAGTGTTATTGCTTATTGAGTGCTCACTGTATGCCAAGTGCTTTACACACATTACCATACTTCTTTGACTTTTTAACTTGAAAATGTTGAAATATATAGAAGATAGAATAATAAAATGAATATCCATATACACATCAATCAATTGAGCATTGAATACTTCCCATATTTTAATTTTTTCTAAATTAAATATCAGGGGCTCCTGGGTGACTCAGTGGGTTAAAGCCTCTGCCTTCGGCTCAGGTCACGATTCCAAGGTCGTGGAATCAAGCCCTGCATCGGCTCTCTGCTCAGTAGGGAGCCTGCTTCTCCCTCTTTCTCTCTCTACTTGCCTCTCTGCCTACTTGTGATCTGTCTGTCAAATAAATAAATAAAATCTTTAAGAAAAAAAATATAGATATCAAACATTTTACCCCAAAATACATTAATATGTACATCTAAAAATAGAGACATTTTTCAACATCAGCACATGCTATTATCATACCTAATAAAAAAAGCAATTGTTTAATATCATCTCATGCCTTAGTTCATATTCAGATTTAATTGTGCCCCAAATATCTTTTATATCTGGTTTATTGAACCAGAACCAAGGACAAGCCATTGCATGTAGTTACTATGTCTCTCAGGTATCTTTTAATATGGAACAGCCTGCCCTGTCCAGTTTTTTTGTTTGTTTCTTTTCGTTTGTTTGTTTGTTTTGTAACTACACTGACTTAATTTAAGAGACAGCCATTTGTTCTTCATGATGTCCCACCACTTGTTCAGAATTTTTCTGATTGTTTCCTCTTGGTGTCATTTTATTCTATCCTTGTAGTTCCTGCTTGAGCTTAATGATACAGAAGTGAAAGAGTGTGGAGAACAATACTTCACAGACAATACTGGGGCTTCCTCTTATATCATATCAGGAGGCACATAATGTCCGATTGATCCACTTTAGTGATTATAAGATTGATCTAGTTTAAGATGGGAGGGACCAGATTCCTTCACTGTCATATTTTTCTTCTGACTACAGCTAGCAATCCCTGGGGGATAATTTGGCCCTTGGAAAGTATTCTGTTCCCTGTCACCCTTTCATCACACAGTTTCATTGATGATCCTGGCATGAATCAGTTATTTAATTAGGGGCTACAAGATGGTGATATTCGAATTCTACCATTCATCTTACATTATTTAGCTGGCATACTTTTGTAAAGAGAACCACTTCCTCATCAACTGGGGCTATTTGGTTACCTTGAAATACAGCTGTAAGTAGGAGGACAGAATAAATGTTTAATTTATTTTCTTAAATTACAACTTTTCAGGGTAAAGAGTTGCTGTAACAGTCACCATAACAAATGAGGCTTTTAAAAATTGTTTTTTATATATGGTTTACTCTTTTGGTGGGACTTTTATGTTTAACATTTTCAGTCAATTGCAGTCATTATTTTTGGTACTCAAATTGTTCTAAATTTGGCCAGTGGTCATTTCTTCAAGCTGGCTCCCATGTCCTTTTGAAAGGACCTCGTTTTTCTTGGATACTTCCAGGCTTTACTGCCACAAGATGTTCCAAGCGCTCCTAGTCATTCCTAGCTTCTGACCCGGCATAAACCATTTCTCCAAGGAGCCCTGGGCCCTTTTAGTGGAGAGTGGTATTTGGATATCAAAATCTAGGTGCCAGGGATAACCACTCCCCTGAGTTCAAATTAATATTTTCATTTCAAAGTTAACAGTACAAGGTTTTATTTCTTGTTTTTATATTTTCTTATCTCATTTTACATTGGAGTTTTTGTACCTAATAACATTAACAAAATTATTCTTTAAATACTTAAAACCAACCCTATGAGATAGGGGATCATAAGTTATATGACTGTGATCATAATTTATGTTAAAATCGCTTTTTACAAGGAGGAAAGCGATGAGAGGTGCCCGAGCTTACGTGGCTAGTAAATGGCAGCGCCCGGATTTGAAGCCGGCACGCTACTTCATCCGGAGAGTCCCAGTCATTTCGCAGGGTCGTCACCGAGGTGATCAGGGCTGAGGGTGAGAGAACCAGCCTAAGGAGGGAATTGGCCCGTCGTGACCGACTGCTTCAAACCGGGAGGGCAGGGCGGGGGTGCGCTCCCTAACGAACACGAAGCATGAACCACACATGCACCTCCCGAAGATGAGAAAACCTGTTTAGGACCCACGCGGCGCAACCCCCAAAACGAACCCACTGGTCTTGACCCGCCTCCTATGCGTAGTGCCCGCCCACCCGCCAATCATACGGAGCCTTGAGCGTGGGGGCGGGATAACAGGAGCATGTCCAATGAGGAATCGGCTCCCAGTCGCCTCACGACTGAGTATTTCAGAGTCCTAATTGGAGAGCGAAGAGGAGGTGGCGGGATTAGCCAATCATAAGGGGAGACTCAGGGACCGGCAGCCAATCAGAAGAGTGGTCGCAGCCGACTCGCCCAGCCCACGCTTCCCGCCTTTCCGCTAACTCCAGAGACACCCGCTCGTCAGTCGCCGGAGTTAGGACAGTCGCAGTCTTCTCAGAGTCGTACAGCCGACCCCGGGGCCGCGCGGGTGTCGGGTGGAACATGGCGAACTCGGGCTGTGAGGACCTCCGAGGCCAGGAAGAGGAGAGTTTTCTGTACTTCGCCTACGGTAGCAATCTGCTGACCGAGCGGATCCACCTCCGAAACCCGTCGGCCGCGTTCTGCTGCGTGGCCCGCCTGCAGGTCAGTGCTGCCCGCGCGCGGCCCCTGCAGCGGCGGGTCCACCCTGCGGACAGGGGACAGGATTTCGAGAAGTCGCTTTCTCGGGGCCGGGAATGCGCCTCTTGCTGACAGGAGCACGTCGGGCTGTCTTCTCTGTCTGGCTTCTGCCCTCCTGGGCAAGCCCGCCCGGCAGCTATGCGCCCCTGGGCCGCCCTGAGCCCCCTGCTGACTTTCCCCGGGAGACTCGTTCTGCCCAGATCTGGCCACCACTCTTGCCCACCGACTTAGAAGAGAGTCCGTTGCTCTCTCTTCCCTATCACACCTTCGCTGCAAGGCTTGTCAGCTGGAGTCTGAAACTCTGTTCACCTGTTTTTCGCTCCTGATGGGAGAGGTCCTGAAGGCTCCGCGTCGGAATTATAGTAAGGGCCGAGCTCAGTTAAGTCAGACGACTGGATGAACCATAACCCGTCTTGGTAAAAGTCATTGCTCTTCAGGGGCGCCTGGCTGGCTCGGTCGGAGGACCTTGTGACCCTTGGTCTCAGGCCCAGAGTTCGAGCCACACCTTGGGTATAGAGATTACTTAAATAAATAAAAACTTAAAAATAATTGCTCTTCGGTACAATCCGTTCATTACTTTGGTAGATTTTTTTCCATGTAGGTACAGAAGTGATAGACTTAAGTAGGCTGCCTTGAGGACCTGTCCAGGTCTATAGGAGGGACAGCCCCCAAAATGATGTAGAAAACCTTTTGACATTGCTGAATTAGACAGACATGGTCTCTGCTGTCCTTATCAGGGTTCTTAGTTGCAAGCAACAGAAAGTGGCTGATTTAAGCAGGAAATGAATGTGTTGAAAGGCTGTTAGAGGACTCACAGAATGACCACAGAACTGATAAACAGAGGCAATATCACAGACAGAACCAGCCTAGGAGGCCACTGGGGCATCACTGCTGAACTTGGTAAATATGGACACTAAGTTGTGCATTACTGACCCTGCCTTCTCTGGACCTTGCCTGCTACTATCAGTACACCCCTGCAGTTCCTGAAACCGGGATGTAGCCACCACCTCCAGGGTGTAGTTTCTGCTGTCCTTGGGCACTAGCTTCTAATTCGGAGTCCCAGGTGGGTGTCCTGGTTGGCTAACTCTTGGCCACATGCCCATGCCCTGACTGCAAGCAAAGCTGAGAGAACCAACTGCTGGCATTTGAAGCCTCAAAAATGGAGTTGGGGTCTAGCACTTTCTAGACTCCTAAGGTAGGGAATTGCCCAAATGTGGAAAAGAAGTTAGGATGCGTATAGTTGGGACAAGTGGAAGAGCTATCAAGCAAATGATTACTGAGTTTCAGATATGGTGAATTTAAAAAGGAGACATGTTGTACCTTCCTCTCAGTTTTGCTGTGACCCTAAAACTGCTCCAAAAAAAAGTGAAGTCTTGGGGTGCCTGGGTGGCTTGGTTGTTGTTAACTGTCTGTCTTCTGCCCAGGTCATGATCCCAGGGTCCTGGGATCGAGCCTCATATCAAGCTTCCTGCTCAGCGGGGGGCCTGCTTCTCCCTCTCCCACTCCCCCTGCTTGTGCTTGCTCACACTCTCTCTCTCTATGTCAGGTAAATAAATAAAATATTAAAAAAAAAAAAAAAGTGAAGTCTTTACCCCTAAAAAAGAGGAGATCTACAAAGTACTATGGGAATGTATGATTTGGGGTCCTGACTTAAGAGCTTAGTAAAGCTCTTCCTGAAAATAATGACTTTTAAGCTGAGACCTGAATGATTGGGCAGGGGGAGACAAAGAAAAGAGAAGGAACAGCATGTACAAATGACCTCAGGAAAGAAGCTGGATCATCCAGCTGCTGTGGCTGGAGTTTAGTGTTGAGGAGGATATAGCTTGACAACTAAAGAGGTAGTGAAGGACTGCATGCTACAGGACCACAGAAGCCAAAAAAGAGCAATGAAAAGATCCATTGCAGAATTTAAGCAAAGGAAAAATTAGATTTACAACTTTGAAAGCTCATTCTGGTTGCTATGGAAAATGGGTTGGAAGGGAAGACAACAGTGGATGTGGGGAGCTTTTGTAGTAATCCATGCTAAAGATAATGGCACCTTGAAATGGAGTGGTAGCAGTGGAGGGTAGATGGGTTGGGGAGATATTTAGGAAATAACAATGTTAGGCTTTGGTAACTGCTTGTGAAGGGAGGATGAGGTAACAGGGGTGACTAAGGTTTTTGGTGCAATAAGGTGGATGATGGTGATATTTGTAAAAAGAGGAGAATCAGTTTTGGAGGGAAAATCAAGCTCAGCTTAAACATACTGAGTTCGGATGCTTGTTACACATCCAAGTGAGCAGAAAAACATTAGTGAGCATTTATTAAGTACTCACTGTGTGGTAGGTCCTGTTCTAAGCACTTTTGAAGTTTAGGAGAGAGAGCTGGGTTGGATTAAAAGATGATTGAAATATTGGATGATATTTGAAGTCATCGGAGGGGATAGATTGTCTTGAGCAAATTGCTGATGAACAAGAAAAGGGGCCTAAACTAAGCCCTTAGAAACTCTACCATTTAAACACCAGGTATGGTGGAGGAGTTAGAAAGGGAATTGAGATCAGGGAATAGTCTGAAAGTCAGGAAGGAGGCAGATCAAGACAGGGTGGTTAACTATGTCAGAAGAAGGTGAAAAGTGGATCAGGAGGAGGAATGAAAACTGTCTGTTGGATTTAGCAGTAGACAACCAGTACCTCATGTGGTTGTGACTTTTTATCAGCTCTCATGATGTCCTGCCAGGGCTACATGCTCCTAGAATATACAGTATTCTATACTGTATATAGTATACCAATTGAAAATACTGGTCACTCAGACCAACCTTTTTCCTGAAATGTCTGACATTTGAAGAAAATAAAGGTGACAGGGATAAAATATAAACCTTAGATTTAGTATCTAGTCCAACCTTTTTTATTTTATTATTAAGGAAACTAAGCTCTGGAAAGATGGAAAGAAATTTTCTATACCAAATAGCCAAGTAAGGGTTTTTAATCTTCCCCAGGATTCTCTCCTCTGATTACCCATCTCTATAGGGAAGAAGCTAAGCTAGAAATCTGGCTCCGTTATTTATTCATTGAGAGACCTTAGGCAAGTTGCTTAATCTTTATAAGCCACAGTTTTTCTTGTTATTAAATGGGTATAATAAAGTTGTTGACAGGATAAAAATGAGAGTCCATATAAAGCTCATAGTGCAGTTATAGAACCTAGTCATGTACTAGCGTTAGCTGCTCTTATATTTATTATAGATACAATAGTATAATTCATGAATGTTAGATTAACGTTAGTAAGTATACAGATCACCCTCAAATGGTGGCTCCTTGGGGCGCCTGGGTGGCTCAGTGGGTTAAAGCCTCTGCCTTTGGCTCAGTCATGATCCTGGCTGTCCTGGGATCGAGCCCTGCACTGGGCTGTCTGCTCAGCAGGGAGCCTGCTTCCTCCTCTCTCTCTCTGCCTGCCTCTCTGCCTACTTGTGATCTCTGTCAAATAAATAAAATCTTAAAAAAAAAAAAATGGTGGCTCCTTGAGGGCAAACATGGTAATATATGCTAGTAGGATACTCTACATACATAAAAGTAGATTAGGAGTGCCTGGGTGGCTCAGTCGTTAAGAATCTGCCTGCGGCTTATGGGCTCAGGTCATGATCCCAGGATCCTGGGATTGAGCCTGGCATCCGGCTCCCTGCTCAACAGGAAGCCTGCTTTTCCCTCTCCCACTCCCCCTGCTTGTGTTCCCTCTCTCACTGACTCTCTGTCAAATAAAATAAATAAAATCTTAAAAAAAAAAAAAAGGTAGGTCATAACCCCTATGTAGCTACCCAGCTTCAACAACTATGTGTATATACTGTGGTTGCCTCTAAGTTAAAATCTGTGTGAGTAGGTAGACTGCGAAGCAATTTTTAAAAATGAAAATACTTACATTAAGGCATTGGGATTACGGGCTTTTGTAAATCTTGTTTATGGATGCATATTATATATTCAATATACATTTCATTTTTTAAAATATGAAAGAATATAGTCCTTGAGATCTGGGTCGTTGTTTATCTTTGTATTTTTTACAGCTTCTTATTCAGAGAAGGAATTCAAAGTTTATGTCTTAACTACATGGAGTTCAAGGTAAATTTTTTTATTTTGAAGAGGGAAATTTTGGTTCAAGTAGATATTGATCGTATCATTTTGGTTTCCTTTGTAGGATTATAAGCTTGACTTTGGCAATTCCCAAGGCAAAACAAGTGAAACTTGGCATGGAGGTATAGCCACCATTTTTCAAAGTCCTGGCGATGAAGTATGGGGAGTAGTATGGAAAATGAACAAAAGCAATTTGAGTTCTCTGGATAAGTAGGTGGCTTCTAATTATAAATTAAACAATAACTGATTCAGAAAGTGGATCATATGCAAAGATGTGTATATATACGTCTTTCAAGACCATATACTACATTCTTTATACTTCAGAGTTAACATGAAAGGTATAATGTGCATATACTGAGGGGGAAAAAAACCTACGGGTGCCTGACTGGCTCAGTCTGTAGAGCATGCAACTCTTGATCTCAAGGTTGTGAGTTCAAGCCCCACACTGGGCATAGAGCCTATATTTAAAAAAAAAAAAAACACAAAAACAAAACTAGAAGGGTCATATATTCCAGTTGAGATTTGGGGGATGTTTATAATCTCTCCTTTTTGTTCTTTCTTTTTTTTTTTTAAGATTTATTTATTTGACAGAGAGGGAGAGACAGTGAAAGGAAATACAAGCAGGGGAGTGAGAGATGGAGAAGCAGGCTTCCCACTGAGCAGGGAGCCCAACGCGGGGGCTCGAGCCCAGAACCCTGGGATCATGACCTGAGCCAAAGGCAGGTGCTTAACAATTGAGCCACCCAGGTGCCCCTATAATCTCTCCTGTAAGAAAACGGAGTCTTTATTTTTGTTATTTTTTTATTAAAAAAAAAATCTTTGTAGTTTCATATTGTGAAAAGGCATGAAGATGTTTGTAATTGTTGCATCTTTCTGTTGGTTTCAAAAGCAGTTCAGTTTTTATTAGAGTCAGTTTTTAAAAAAATAATTCTTTAAGGCAGCAGTTGAAAAACTAATAATTTGTAAAAACTTTGACAACATGTTAGAAATGTCTTGATACTTTTTAAAACAGAACTCTTAAGATCTGTGTGGCAGAGCATGTATACAAGGAAGTTGGCAGAAAAGAATAGGGCTTGAGAAGAACATATTATCTGATATGTCCCTGGTGAATGAGAGTGAGCCATTCTCTCTACTTATCTCCGGATGGATAGTCTCTTGTTGTCAGAATACATAGTCATTTTTTTTGTAGCCTAGAGAGCAATGTTGAGGGGTACAAAGATTGAAATAACTATATTCAAGCATGGGTTTAAATAGGATAAATACTGAGGTCTATTAGAAGTATACAAGGAATACTAAATCTGAGGCTTTCCAAATGAAATGCTAAGTTTACTTTTGACATGGTAGTATTTATAATATGTTCTACCATATCCCAAAATACATAGGGAGCAAGTACATCCATATATTGTTAAATTTTTTAGCCCAGTAAACTAACTTGGCTAAGTCAAATATGGTTAAAATTTGGCTGTTCTGGTTTCAGGCAAGAAGGGGTTGAAAGTGGAACATACATCCCAATAGAAGTTAATGTTTATACTCAAGAAGGAAAAGGAATAACCTGTCGAAGTTATCAGATGAAAAATTATGAGAGTGCTCCCCCATCTCCCCAGTATAAAAAGGTAAGCAACTTACAAAGACTATTGGTGGTTCCTTTTTAATTTTCACTGAGCTAAACTAAAAACTATCTTGTTTTAAAAAGGCTTAGTGTGCATTAAATTCTACATGAACACTTCAGTCTTTTTTGCCTGCCCTACCCCTTGAACACTTTACTTTAATCAAAGTGTTTTTAATGCAAATATGATAGTTATTTACTAACACGCAAATTGAGAAATGTTCAGATTTATTTGTAATGATAGACCCATGTTCCTAAAGCAGATTTATTTAAAAAGACTCTGGAAATCGGGCGCCTGGGTGGCTCAGTGGGTTAAAGCCTCTGTCTTCAGCTCAGGTCATGATCCCAGAGTCCTGGGATCAAGCCCCGCATCGGGCTCTCTGCTCAGTGGAGAACCTGCTCCCCCCGCGCCGCACCGCCCCTCCCCCCGCCCCCGCTGCCCTCTCTGCCTGTCTCTCTGCCTATTCATGATCTCTGTTTGTGAAATAAATAAATAAAATCTTAAAAAAAAAAAAAAGACTCTGGAAATCTATTTGAGCCATAATTCTAGATATGTGTTTTCTTTCCTCAAGTAGAAAATAACATGTATGCATGCATTTTTAGTGGATTTATTCTTTTTTTTTTATAAACATATAATGTATTTTTATCCCCAGGGGTACAGGTCTGTGAATCGCCAGGTTTACACACTTCATAGCACTCACCATAGCACATACCCTCCCCAATGTCCATAACCCCATTCCCCTCTCCCGACCCCCCTCCCCCCAGCAACCCTCAGTTTGTTTTGTGAGATTAAGAGTCACTTATGGTTTGTCTCCCTCCCGATCCCATCTTGTTTCATTTATTCTTTTCCTACCCCCCAAGCCCCCCATGTTGCATCTTCGTGGATTTATTCTATACATAGGCTTTTGTAATCATTTTTTCTCCACAAGACAGTATTTCATAACACCAAATTCATTTTTATGGGGGAAAAATATATTACCTATTGCTGAAATGTTTTCCATCCCTAGATAGAGGGAAAAGAGTCATGCTGTCTTTCAAAGTCAGAGATACCACTCCCACAAGCATAGGAAAAAGATGTGGGATAGAAACCCCAACATCCCTTTTTAGAAATCCAAATTTAGGTACTTTGGAAGGCCTAATCAGGACATGGCACATGGAGTGGATGACCCAGTTCCTGGGCCAAATTTGGAATTTTTCTAGTATGGAACCTAGAGGAGTTAGCCTAGTATGGGTCTGGGAAGCACCACTGAGCACAGCTGCCATGTATTACCTCATTTCCCATCAGAGGTAGAGTAAACTCCCAGGTTAAACTAAAACTTCTCCCTATAAACTTTACTTTTTTTTTTAAAAGAATGGTGTTTTTTCTTACTAGATCATGCCAGTTCTCTACAATAAGTTTTTGTCTTACTATAAAAAATTTTAAATTAGAATGACTAGAATAAAAAACACAAGAAATAACAAATGTTAGCAAGGATGTGGAGAAAAAGGAACCCTGATGTGATGCCGGTGGGAATGCAAGCTGGTGCAGGCACTGTGAAAAACAGTGTGGAGGAGCCTCAAAAAATTAAAAATAGAGCTACCCTATGATGCAGTAATCACACTACTGGGTATTTACCCAAAGAAAATGAACACATTAATTTGAAAAGGTGTATGCACCCCTATGTTTACTGCAGCATTATATACAACAGCTAAGATATGGAAGCAGCCTAAGTGTCCATCCATAGTTATGGCTAAATAAGATATGGTGTGTGGGTATTTATATACACATACATACATACAATGGAATATTATTCAGCCATAAAAAGAGAATGAGATCTTGCTATTGACAGCAACATGGATGGACCTAGAAGGTATCATAGTAAGTGAAATAAATCAGAAAGGCAAATATCATATGATTTCATTTGTATGTGGAATAATGAACAGACAAAAATAAATGAACAGACAAAAAAATACTTGACTCTTAAATACAGAGAAAAACTGGTGGTTATCAGAGGGAAGGTGAGTGGGAGGGATGAAATAGGTGAAGGGGATTAAGACCACACTTACCATGATGAACACTGAGTAATGTAAAGAATTGTTAAATCATTATATTGCACACCTAAAACTAATATAACACTATGTTAATTATACTTCAATTTTTAAAAATATTTTAAACCATATTATTGAGTAAAATTGATACTCCATGAGAATGTATCATGTGGATTTGAAAACTCTGCACGTTCATGCTCACCATGAGAGGAATGGCTGTCTCTATTTTGTTCTATAATTGTTTATTCTAGAGTTATCTGAAAGCTAACATTTCATGCTTTGATACTGCACATAAAATTGTGGTATATTAATTATGTTCCTAATTAAAAGGTGTTTTTTGTTTATTTTAACCACTTTTAGGTCATTTGCCTGGGTGCAAAAGAAAATGGTTTGCCACTGGAGTATCAGAAGAAGTTAAATGCAATAGAACCAAATGACTACAAAGGAGAAGTCTCAGAAGAAATTGAAGACATTATCAAAAAGGGAGAAACAAAAGCTCATTAGGACATAATATTTTAGACAGAAATATAAATTATAATAGAAAATACAGATACTCTCTGTATGTGCTAATATATTTTTAACATTTAGAAAAGAGATCTGAGGTATCTCTATATTTAATATATTTTCAACAGTGCTCTGAAGGGATATCTTACTTAGGTGACTCCTTGTTTTCAGACTAAAAAGAAACTGGATTAAAAATTAGATAATTGAGGGGTGCCTAGGTGGCTCAGTTAAGCGTCTATCTTCTGCTCAGGTCATGATCCCAGGGTCCTGGGATGGAGCCCAACATTGGGCTTCCTGCTCAACGGAAAGCCTGCTTCTCCCTCTGCCTGCTGCTCTGCCTACTTGTGCACACTCTCGCTCTCTCTCTCTCTGTCAAATAAATATATCAAATCTTAATTAAAAAGAAAAGATAATTGAAAAGGAGGCCATCAGGCATTAGAATGCATGACAAATGGATGAGGACACTCCTTCCGTGGACACTTAAAGTTATTTTCAGGAGTGGAGTGTATTCTTGTTCTGTGACAAAGGAGAGATTTGCAACTTAATGATCATGCTGGTGAGTTGCTCTGCTCTGGGATTTTTTTTAATCAGCGTAAGAGCAAGCAAACTGCAGAGACAGTTGATAATTTTTTTAAATTTAAAAATGGCATACTGTTCTTAGAGAAATAAATGTGTTTGTGGTTTAACCTGTATTCCCTACTAAAGTACTGTATATCACTTTCTTAAGAGACTCCTATCTGAGTCTGGTGTTGACTACACAGTCCGTACTAGAGGATTCTTGCACCGATGCTGGAACCAGACAGCCTTGGATCAGTTGTCAGTTCTACCGCATACTAGCTGAGAGACCTTGGGTTTCCTGAGTTTGTGCCTCAGTTTGCTCATCTATAGAGTGAGGGCAGTTGAAACACCTATGTCTTGGGATTATTTTGAGGAGTAAATACATGTAATAAGCTTAGAACAGAGCCTGGCACATAATAAGTATTAGAAGTCACCAATGTTCTTATTGAAGATTTGAGTTTCTACAGAGCCATCTTAAAGGATCTTAAAATAGAAGAGTTATGATGATGAGGGGAAAATGTTTTATGGAAGCTCCAGTTTGACTCTTGGCTTCTTAAATTTATTTCCTGAACAAATGGAGGAAAGAAGAGTCAAGACTAAAACAGCACCAGTTATCAAAAAATCAGATCTCTGGAATGCAGTGAGAATGCAGAGAGAAAACTGGATTTTAGAAACAGGTTATTGGAATGAAGTGTGCTAGCTACTGAAACATAAAGATTTGGTTTGTTCTCTTGGGAAAAATAACCAAAGAACTTTTCAGCTACAGCTGTTGAAGTGAGACTGAACCATAGACTTCAGGTTAGATCATGTTTTATAGCTGTTACGCCTTACTGTTCTGAGGTACACCCTCTAATATCCTAGTTTTCTCCAGTTACTAACTCCTCCCAAGAAGACCAATTTGTCAGTACCCAGAACTCAGTTACGGTAAGATAGTGAGCAAAGCTCAGTTTAAAAATAGAATATTCTCATAATCTATCTCACCCACCTAAAATGACAACTTTCATTAAGGAATTTAAAACGCTAACAGTAAAACCTTCATGTCTGGCCTTTTAATGAAAATCTGGTAGTCATGAGGAATACTGTTTCTCTAGTCGTGTTCAAGGTAGTACTACCAAATGTCATATGCAGGGAATTTGCATTTCTACTAGGGATTTTAGCCCTATAACCACAATACCACCAACTGGATAAACTGTAACAATTTTATGAAAAGCATTTCTGGGCTTGCAAGAAAATAAGGAAAATCTTCAAGATATACAAGTCCCTTTCCCACAAAAAGAAAAAGATAAATTTCCCAGCACTGGTAAACAAGTGACACCTACATCTTTGGGAACACATGCCAATAATAGCCCTGGAATTTGACTACTCACCCTTGAGCAATCCCACTGCAGGACAGGAAGACAACCTGAAAATTCTGTATGAAACGGACCCTTGAACAGAACCAAAAAGGTCTCTAGTAAGCCTTGTAACTTCCAGCAGAGGCAAATGCAAATTCTCTCTGAAGAAAGCAATCCTAATTTAGGTCTTCAGAATGTCTACCTGAAAATTCAAAAGCTAATAATAAGGAAAATGGTACATCATAACAGAAAAAAAAAAAAAAACCCAAGGTTTTGAGATACTGAAATGATCAAAAACAGTATTCAGTAAGTATATATGGAGACTTTGACTTCTGGAAAGATGGAGTAGGCCTACTCTTATTCCTTCTGTTAACTACAACTAAAATCCCTGAACATTATGTATAAAACAAGACTCTGAAAAGGGAGAAAAAGCAGACTAGCCGGGGACAAGACACAACATGGTACTGAATTCCCTGGGTTTTCTCTTGCCTCCTACATCTCAGACTTGTAGCTGAGAAAGCCAGCAATCTGAAAGCACCAATGAGCACAGACAAGGAAAACCTACTCTGTAGTAAAAGGACTAGGAAATGGACACTCTAGCAAGACAAAACTTACAGAGAATAAGTGTTCTCCACCCAAACACCACAAAGAAAAATTATGGACCTCCCCCCAGCCCCTACATCTACCCATGCTAGGAAAGGTCAAGAGGGGAGCCTAGACTTCCATTCTCACCAGGCTGTAGCAGGGCATCCTAACACTGTCCCCTACCACAACTGTCAGTGCAGTGTCAGAATAGGCTGAGTAAGGAGCCACCCAGCAGTAATCGGCCCTGTCTCTCCCCTGCTCCCCATAGTGTCAGTGGAAACCATGCAAGGACCCTGGTTTAAACTGCCCATCAGTCATTAACAAGGTGCCTCCCCCTCTGCTGGGGTGGTGTCAGAGGTCAAGTCATAAGTCAAACTTGTATCACCACCCAGTGGTAAAAATGCCACCCTTCCCTGTTATATCAGTGGACACCATATAGTGGGCAGTGCTAAGACTTTCCTACTCCTCCTAGGAATGGGGAAAGTACCAGTGGAGGCTTTCTGGGGGGAGAGGGGGTTGTTGGAACTCCCACCTCCACCCAAGTTCCTTGGCAGTAGCTGAGTGGAAACCTGAACTTCTATCCCATTTAGTAATATTAAGGCAATGACCCTTGCTACCTTCTGCTGGAGTGGTTTCAGGTGAAGCTAAAGTAGATTTCAGTAAGATCCAGAGGCTTGTAATTTCCAGAATGTCCAGATTTTAATTGAAAATCACTTAATTCCAAGATCCAGGAAGATCTCAAATGAGAAAAGATCATCAGTAGATGCCAAAATAATTAGATTATGTTAGAAGAAAGAAGCAGTGAACTGGAAGAAAGAATAATAGAAATTGTTCTAGCTAGCCAAGAAAAAACAGACTGAAAAAAAAAAAAAATGAACAGCCTCAAGGACCTGTGGGGCTATAATAGAAGATCTTGCATTTGTGTCATGGGACTCTCAGAAGGAAAGAAGAACAAGAGAAAAAGGGGGGGCGGGAGAAAGGGCAGGCTGAAAATTTACCCAATGAAATAATGGTTTATATGTTCTAAATTTGGCAAAAGACAAACCTGTAGATTCAAGAAGTGGAGTGAAGCCATGACAGTTTCATGTGGTTTAACCTAACACACCTAACTCCCAGGTTTGTGGGTGGAATTAGCAATAGGGTATATAAAATGCCCAGCACAGTGCCTGGTATACAGCTCTTGCCTAGTAAGCTGTGGTTAATGTTAGGAGGAGGAGCTGAGTGAACCCCAAACAAGCCAAAGAAATCCACACCAGACACTTTATAGTCAAACTTGTAAAATCCAACGACAAAAGCTCTTGAGAGTAGCGAATGAGAGATGGCATTTCACGTGATTGCGGGAGAAACAATTCAAATGACACCAGATTTCTCATCAGAAACCATGAAAGCCGAAAGAAAGTGGCACATTTTTCAAGTGTTGAAAGAAAACTCTCAAATCAGACTCCAGTGAAAATATCCTGTGAGACTAAAGGGGAAAATCAAGACATTCTCAGATGAAGGAAAACTAGAAAAATTTGTTGCTAGCAGACGTTCCCTAAAGGAATGGCTGAAGAAAGTTTTCTAGACAGAAAGGAAGAAATAAAGGAACTGGAACATCAGAAAGGAAAGAGTAACGTGGTAAGCAAATACATGGGTAAATACAATAGACTCTTCTCCTGAATTTCTGAAATAATGGTTGAAGCAAAAATTGTAACATTGTGTTTCTAAATATATATAGAAGTAATATTTAATTATAAAAGGATTGGTAAAAATGATGACACCAATAGACTGAAAAATTATATGTATATATTGTAATAGCTAAAGAAACAGCTTAAGAAAGTTATATGAACAAATACACTTAAAAAAACTATAGAGGGGTGCCTGGGTGGCTCAGTCAGTTAAGCACCCAACTCTTGATTTCAGCTCAGGTCATGCATGATCTCAGGATTGTGAGATCAAGACCCACTTTGGGCTCCATGCTAGGTAGATGGGTGAGCCCTGTGATAGGTATTAAGGAGGCACATATTGCATGGAGCACTGGGTGTTATACACAATGAGTCATGGAATGCTACATCAAAAACTAATGATGTACTATATGGTGACTAACAACATAATAAAAAAATAAAAATAAATACTAACACTCGGGGCGCCTGGGTGGCTCAGTGGGTTAAGCCGCTGCCTTCGGCTCAGGTCATGATCTCAGGGTCCTGGGATCGAGTCCCGCATCGGGCTCTCTGCTCAGCGGGGAGCCTGCTTCCCTCTCTCTCTCTGTCTGCCTCTCTGTCTACTTGTGATCTCTCTGTCAAATAAATAAATAAATAAAAATCTTTAAAAAAAAAAAAAAAAAAAAAATAAATAAATAAATACTAACACTCTAAAAAAAAGAAGTTACAATTATAGAAATATACATATATTTTAGGTACACACATTTAGAGAAACTGCAGAATTTTCAAGATGATACAAATGATAAATATACAAATGTACATTAGCACAGCAGTACGTGATTCTGTCTTTGCTGCCCATCATCACCAGGTTATTAAAATCAGTTAAACCTTAAAAAAAAAAAACAACTCTCTCTTCCTCTACCCCTCCCCACTTCTAAAAAACAAACCCACTACAGATAAATAAAAATGGAATTCAAAAAAATGTTCAAGTAACCTATAGAAACTCATTTTAAAAAACAGAGAAATGAAAACCAGGCAAAACAAAAAATAACATGGCACACTTAAACCTTAACATATCAATAATTACACTCAATGTAAATTTCTCAATAGACCAATTAAAAACAGAAATTGGCAGAGTGGATTAAGAATATGATCCAACCTTACTGGATCATATTGATCAGGCATCCACTCAGGGTGCCTGAGTGGAACAGTCAGTTAAGCATCCGACTCTTGGTCATGATCTCAGGATCCCGAGATTGAGGCTTGTGTCAAGCTCCACACTCAGCATGGAGTCCGCTTAAAACCTTCCCTCTGTCCCTCCCCGCTTGAACACTCCCTCTCTCTCTCTCTCAAAATAAACAAATCTTTAAAAAAAATCTTTTTTAAATAATATGATCCAACTTTATGCTGTCTACAAGAAACTCACTTCAACTAAAACAATATAAGCAGTTTGAAAGTAAAGGGATGGAGAAATCTATATGCTGCAAATGTTAATTAAGGGAAAGAATGAGTGGCTATATTAATACCAGATAAAGTAAATTTCAAAGCAAAGCAAAGTATCAGAGATGGAGGGGCATTTTGGTAACCCTTACCAATTCATTTTATGAAGCTAGTATTACCCTGGTACAAAAACCAAAGACAATAGGAGAAAAAGCAAACAAAAATATACCTACAGACAATATCCCTCATGAATATAGATTAAACGTTATAAACTAAATACTCATAATTAGAATTCAGCACTACATAAAAAGAATCATACATCATGACCAAAGAAAGTTTTATTCCAGAGATGTAAGTCTGACTTGATATTTGAAAATCAAAGTAATCCACTGTATTAACAAGCAAAAAAGTAGTCACATGATCATGTCAGTTGTTGCAGAAAAAAGCATTTGGCACAATTCAACACCCGTTCATGATTTAAAAAAAAAAAAAAAAAAAAAAATTCTCAGGGCCCCTGGGTGGCTCAGTCAGTTAAACATCTGACTCTTGGTTTCAGCTCAAGTCATAATCTCATGGGTTGTATAATGGAACCCCCCATTTGGGCTTTCTGCTCAGCAGGGAGTCTGCTTGGAGATTCTATCCCTCTGCCACTCCTCCCACTTGCACATGTGCATGCTCTCTCTCTCTCTCTGAAACAAATAAATAAATCTTTTAAAAAATTATCAGAAAAATAGGAACAGAGGGGAACTTCAACAATATGATAAAGAGCATCTATAAAATACTTATAGCTAACATTATACTTAATTGTAAAAGACTAAACGCTTTCCCCCTAAAACCAGGAAGAAGGTAAGGATATCTGCTCTTATCATTGTTATTCAAGATGGTGCTAGAAGTTCTGGCCAGTGCAATAAGGAAAAAAAAAAAAATGAAAGCTTATAGATTGGAATGGAATAAATGAATCAGTCTCTATTTACAGATGACATGATTGTCCATGCAGAAAATTCCTGGGAATCTGCAAAAATAAGGTATCGTGCTTTCTTTTTTTTTTTTTAAGATTTTATTTATTTATTCGACAGAGATCATAAGTAGGCAGAGAGAGAGGTGGAAGTAGGCTCCCCGCTGAGCAGAGAGCCTGATGTGGGACTTGATCCCAGGACCCTGAGATCATGACCTGAGCCAAAGGCAGAGGCTTAACCCACTGAGCCACATAAGTGTCCTCGTGCTTTTTTTTTCTATCGCTTTTCCTCTAAGATCAGAAACAAGACAAGGATGTCCGGTCTCACCACTTTAATTCAACTTAGTAATAGAAGTCTAAGCCACAACAATCAGACAAGAAAAATAAATAAGAGGGATCAAAATTGGTGAGGAAGAAGTAAAACTTTCACTATTTATAGATGGCATGATATATGTAAAACTCCAAAGACTCCAGCAAAAATACTACTTGAACTGATAAGTGAATTCAGTAGTTGCAGGATAAAAAATAGGTATACAGAAATCTGTTACATTTCTATACACTGATAATGAAGCAGCAGAAAGTGAAATTAAGAAAACAATCCCATTTAAAATTGCACCAAAAATGTTAAAATACCTAAGAATAAACCTAACTGAAGAGGTGAAAGAACTGTACTCTGAAAACTAGAAAACTTTTGATGAAAGAAATTGAAGATGACCTCAAAAAATGGAAAGACATTCCATGCTCATGGACTGGAAGAACAAGTATTGTTAAAATGTCTATACTACCCAAATGAATATACACATTGAATGCAATCCCTATAAAAATATCAACAGCATTTTGAGGCACCTGGGTGACTCCATTGGTTAAGTGGAATTGAGCCCTGCATTAGGCTCCACACTTAGCAGAGAATTGGTTTGAGGATTCTCTCTCTCCCTTTGCCCCTTCCCCTGATCATGCCCTCTCTTTCTCTTTCTAAAATAAATAAATCTTAAAAATATATGTCAATAGCATT
Organism: Martes martes; assembly: GCF_963455335.1. NCBI lineage: Eukaryota > Metazoa > Chordata > Mammalia > Carnivora > Mustelidae > Martes > Martes martes. The sequence continues at coordinate 62,670,384 of NC_137899.1, read as the reverse complement.
CTTCACAAAAATAGAATAATCAATCCTAAAATTTGTATGGAACCACAAAAGACCCTGAACAGCCAAAGCAATCTTGAAAAGGAAAGCCAAAGCTGGAGGCATCATAATTCCAGACTTCAAGTTATATTACAAAGTGGTAGTAATCAAAACAATATGGTACTGGCACAAAAATAAACACATAGATCCAAGAAACAGAATAGTAAACCCAGAAATAAACCCACAATTATATGGTCAATTAATCTTTGATGAAGCAGAAAAAGATATCCAATTGGAAAAAGACAAGTCTCTTCAACAAATGGTGTCTGAGCTTTTGGTTCAGTTTATGATCTCAGGGTCCTGGGATTAAGTCCCTGCATCACATCAGGCTCTCTGCTCTGCAGGAAGCCTGCTTCCCCCTCTCTCTCTGCCTGCCTCTCTGCCTACTTGTGGTCTCTCTCTCTCTCTGTCAAAGAAATAAATAAAATCTTTTAAAAAATAAAATAAACTAAAAAATGATCTATTCTGGAAAATGTTCCACCTACACTTAAAAAGCACGTGTATTCTGCTGTTTTCATACCCATTGCATGATAAATATTTCTCCATCCCTTCATTTTCAATCTTTAGGTCTGAAGTGAGTCTCTTGTAGGCAGCATATAGATGGTCCTTGCTTTTTTATCCATTCCATTACCCTATGTCTTTTGATTGGAGCATTTAATCCATTTACATTCAGAATAATTATTGATGGGTGTGTACTTGTTGCCATTTTGTTACTTGTTTTAGGGTTGTTTTCATAGTTCTCTGTTCCTTTCTTCTCTTGTTCTATTTCCTTGTGGTTTGATGGCTTTCTTTAGTGATGTGCTTGGATTCCTTTCTCTTTATTTTTTGTGTATCTTTTGCAGGTTTTTGATTTGTGGTTACCATCACAATACATATATAACACCTTATGTATATAGCAATCGATATTAAATTGATGGTCACTTAAGTTCAAACCTATTCTAAAAGCATTAAATTTTCACTGCCATCACCCACATTTTGTATATGTGAAATCATACTTGATATGCTTTTATTTTGTGAATCCCTTGACTAATTTTCATAGATATAATTGATTTTACTGATTTTGTCCTTTTACCTCTGTGCTGGTTGTATAAGTGATTAATCTACTACATTTATTATGTTCACAGTTACCTCTGAAATTTTGCCCTTTCATAATTTTCTTATTCCTGATTATGGCCTTTTCTTTCCACTCAAAGAATTCCATTTAGGGGCACCTTGCTGACTCAGTCAGTAGAACATGCAACTCTTGATCTTGGGGTAGTGAGTTCAAGCCCCATGTTGGGTATAGAGATTACTTTTTTAAAAGTTTTTTAAAAATCCATTTAATGTTTGTTGTAGGGCTGGTTTAGTGGTGATGAATTCCTTTAACTTTTGTTTGTTTGGAAAACTATCTCTCCTTCTATTCTGAATGATAGCCTTGATAGGTGGACTATTCTTCATTGCAGGGTTTTTTTTTTTTTTTTCTTTTAGCACTTTGAGTATATCATTCCACTCCCTTGTGGCCTGCAAAGTTCCTGCAGAAAAATCAGCTGATAACCTTATGGTGCTTCCCTTGTATGTGACTGTTTTCTTTTTTCTTGCTGTTTTTTTTTAATTCTCTCTTAATCACTACTTTTTTTCTTTGTCATTATTACATGTCTTGGTATGGACCTCCTAGGGTTGTTTTTTTAAGGGAAAATTTTAGCTATTATTTCTTCAAACAAATTTTCTGCCCCCTTTACTCTCTCTTCTCTACTGGGACGCCTACAATGTGAGTGTTATTACACTTGATGATGTCCCTGGGTTCCCTTAACCTGGTCTCATTTTTTATTATTCTTTTTCTTTTTGCTAGTCAGCTTGGTTATTTTCCATTACTCTGTCCTCCCAGCTGCTGATCCATTCTAATCTACTATTGATTCCCTCTAGTGTATTTTTACTTTCAGTTATTGAGTTCTTCATCTCCAGTTGGCTCTTTTTAATATTTTTAATCTCTTCATTGTGGATCTCATTGACATCCTCCACTTTGTTCTCAAGGCCAGTAAGTTCTTATGACTGTTACTTTGCATTGTTAATCAGGCATACTGCTTATCTCCATTTCATTTGCTCTTTTGCTTTGGTTTTGTCTTGTTCTTTCCTTTGGGACATATTCTTCTGTGTCTTCATTTATGTAACTCTCTGTGTCTGTTTCTACATATTAGGAAAGGCAGTTACATTTCCTGATCTTGAAAGTAGTGACCTTATGAAGAAGTGTTCCCACAGTGCCCTATAACACAAGTCCCCTCTTTACCAGAACCAGGTGCTTCAGGGTGTCTCCGATGTGGATTTCATGTGCTGAGTCTTGTTTGCCTTCAGTGCAACAAGGTGGCTCACTTGGTCTGTTGTGGGCCAGGTTTGATCACTGTGCTGTTAAAGGGCCAGTCTGAGACCGTTGTAGGCTTGTAGTTGGGTGGTGTCAGCAGTTAGACCAGATGCCTGTCTTCAGCCCATTTGCTGGGGCTACAATAACACTAACTTGGAAGGTGCTCTTCTTTCCTCATCCCCTGAGGGGCTTTTGCTGGTGGGTAGGCCTGACACCGGGCCTGACATCAGGAGATGCCTGCTGGGGCTGCAGATGCACTGATCAGCAGGGCACTCTCTCTGCACTGCCACTTAAAAGGTTGGGCCACTGGGGCTGTGTTATCTTTCCTTCTCCCTAGGGCAGGATTTATTTTGGAGTGCCAGTGGTCTTGCAGGGGCTGCTTGCAGGTTGAGCCACTGGCAGGAGCGCCTTTGGAAGCATTCCTTCCTAGGGGAGGTGGGTTGAACAGGGCAGATCTGCAGGAGAATGTGGGGATGGGTCATATGATGTTAGCAAGTAGGTGGAGAGTGCTGGTGCCGTTTCCTGCACGTGTCTGGCTAGCTAGCCTGGGGTGGTTGAGGGGGAGAGAAAATGGCTCCTGCCAGATCTTTGGTTCTTAGAGAAGTCTCCTGAAGATCCCTGCCCCTCCAGCACACATCCCAGGATTAGTAAATCAACCTCCTTCACCCATACCCTAGGCGCTTCTCAAACTACTGCTTCTATGCTGTGTCTCAGTGGGGTTCCTTGTTATACTGTCTCTTTAAGAGTGGGGACTCCATTTTCTATCACTCGCCAGGCTGTTGATTTTTAAAGTATGTGGAGTTAAGCACCGCTGGTTAGGAAAATTCATGAAGTTATAAGCACCACTGGTTTTCAAAGCCAAATGTTATGGGAAGCCATCTTCCCAGGGCAGATTGCTCATGTCTAGGGTGCCTGATGTGGGCCTCCTTCTCCCTTCTTTTGTGCTTCTTTCCTTCTTTCCCTTCTTCATGCTTGTGGTGTCCCTCCTGTTTGTGGTTAGTCTCCTTAGGAGTTTGGTTCCCAACCCCATCTCTGCCCTTCCTGCCCTTTCTGATGTATCCTCCTCTCTGATCAACTGTGGAATGTCTGTTTTGCCAGTCTTCAGGTCATTTTCTGGGTTAGATACACTGATGTGGCTGTTATCTAGGTGTGCCCATGAGACAAGGTGAGTTTAGGACCCCACTAGCCCTGTCTTCCCAGAACTTGAGCATCTCTTTTCTTTAAAAAAAAAAAAAGATTTTATTTATTTATTTGACAGAAAGAGAGACAGTGAGAGAGGGAACACAAGCAGGGGGAGTAGAAGAGGGAGAAGAAGGCTTGCCGCTGAGCAGGGAGTCCAATGTGGGGCTCGATGCCAGGACCCTGGGATCATGACCTGAGCCGAAGGCAGATGCTTAATGGACTGAGCCACTGTTAAAGCACCTCTTTTCAATTATTTTGGGTTTATTCCTGAGAGTGGAATTGTTGGATCATAAGGTAATTCTATGTTTAAACTTTGGAGGAACCACCAAACTATTTCCACATTGGCTGAACCATTTCACATTCTTACCTACGACACATACAATTGCTTTTTTAAGAAAATGCAATACTTAAATGTAAATCTTACAAAGCACGTGTAAGTCTTATATGCTGGAAACTATAAAACACTGATATAAGAAACCAAAGATCTAAATAAATAGGCATACCATGTTTGTGGATTGCAAGGCTCAATACAGTAAAGATGTCAGTTCTCCCCAGTACATGTTTAAAATAATTCCTATAAGATTTCCAGCAAGGGGAACCTGGGTGCCTCAGTCCATTAAGTGTCTGCCTTTGGCTCAGGTCATGATCCCAGGGTCCTGGGATCAAGCCCCAGATTGGGCTCCCTGCTCAGCGGGAAACCTGCTTCTCCATTTCCTTCTGCCTGCTGCTCTGCCCTTCTCTCTCTGTCAAATAAATAATTAAATAAATCTATCTTTTAAAAAAAATCCCAGCAAGATTATTTTTCCAAAATTTATGTTGAAAGTCAAAGGAACTAGAATAGACAAAGCAATTTTTAAAAAAAGTTTTAAAGATTTTTATTCATTTATTTATTTATTAGGGGGTGAGGGAAGAACGGAGGAAGAGGGACAAGCAGACTGAGTGCTGAGCACAGAGCCTAATGCGGGGCTTGATCTGACAACCCTGACCTGAGCTGAAATCAAGAGTCAGACACTCAACTAACTGAGCCACCCAGGCACCCTAGGTAAAGCAACTTTAAAAAAGAAGAAGATGGGAAGAATCTTCCCAATTTCAAGACTGTATGGTATTGGCAAAGGGATACATACATAGACAAGTGGAACAGAACAGAGAACCCTGAAATAGATCCACGCAAGGGTACAAAGGTAATTTAATGGAGTAATGAAGGGAAAATAACCTTTAACAGGTGGTGCTGGAGAAGCAGCTGGACACCCACAGGCCAACAACGAAGAAAGAAAGAAAAAAAGAAAGAAAGAAAAATTAACCTTAACTCAAGTCTCCTACAAAATCTAACTTGAAATGGATCATGGACTTAAATGTCCGACATAAAACCATAAAACTTAGGGAGAAAAACGATAAAAATCTTTGAAATATAGGGCTTGTCAAAGAGTTCTTAGATTTAATACAAAAGCATGATTCATATAAGGAAAAATTGATAAACTGGACTACATCAAAATTAAACCCTCTGTTCTGTGAAGGATCCTATTAAAAGAAGCAAAGACAAGCTAGGAGTGGGAGAAAGTATTTGCAAACCACATATCTGACAACCACACATCTGGAATCTAGAATACATAAAGAATTCTCAAAACTGGATAGTAGAAAAGCAAACAATCCTTTTAGAAAATGAACAGAAGATGTGAAGAGACATTTCACCCGAGAAGAGATAACAGATAGCAAATAAAGCACATGAAAAGATGTCCAACATCATTAGCAGATTAAAACCACAATGGTATATCACTATCACAACCCACCTATCAGCGTGGCTAAAATAAGACATTGTGACAACATCAAATGCTGATAAGGGTGTTATGAAGCCGGATCATTTACACATTGTTGCCAGGAATGTAAAATGGTACATCTACTCTGGAAAACAATTTGGCAGTTTCTTAAGAAACTAAACATGTGGGGGCATCAGGGTGACTCAGTCTTTGGACCATTGGACTCTTGGTTTTGGGTTAGGTCATGATCACATGGGTAATGAGATGAAACCCTGCATGCGGGGGAGGGAGGTCCTGTGCTCAGTGGGGAGTCTGCTTGAGGGGCAGAGGGAGAATCAGACTCTCCATTGAGCAGGGAGCCTGACATAGGGATCAATCCCAGGACCCTGGGATCATGACCTGAGCCAATGTCAGTCGATTAACCAACTGAGCCACCTAGGGGCCCTTGATTTTTTATTTTGGCTCAGGTCCTGATCTCACTGTTGGGAGCCTGAGCTCTGTGGGGCTGGGCACTGGGCATGGAGTCTGCTTAAGATTCTCTCTCTCGCTCTCCCTTTGCCCCTCCCCCACCTTTCTCCCTGTCTTAAAAAAGAGAAAAAAAGAAAGAAAAAAAGAAGCAGCTAAACATGTAATTACAGTAAGACCCAGCAGTTGCCCTCCTGGACACTGTTATGTTCAGGAGGGCAACTGCTGGGTCTTACTGTAATTACTATTGATACATGTCATGACCTTGATATCCAGGGAATTATGCTAAGTAAATAAAACCAATCCCCAAATGTTACATACATATATCCTGTTACATATATGTTACCATACCAATCCCCAAATGTTACATACATACATCCTGTATGCTTCTATTTATATAACATTCTTCAAATGACAAATTATAGAAATGGGGAACAGATTAGTGGTTGCCAGTGACTAAAGGGGAAGCACTGTGGTGTAAAAGGGCAACAGGAGGGATCTTGGTGATGATGCAAATGTTCTGTATCTTGACTATATCAGGGCCAACAGCCTGGTTGTGATCTTACTTACTCTGTGGTTCTGGAATATGTTCTCACTGGGAGAAATTGTATTAAGGGTGAATGGATCTCTCTGCATTATTTCTTCCAGCTGCATGTGAATTTGTAATTATTGCAAAGAGTTGAAGGAAAAACAAAGAATAACTGTGAATTTTTTAAAGTGATGGAATTAGCAAGGAACAGGAGACTGTTCAAAATGACCAAGAAAACTAGAAATAGAACCAAAATTCTTAGAAAGGAAATACATTGTTAAAATTAAGAACTTGAGTGGATAGTGTATTGTTTCCTAGTGCCACTGGAACAAGTTACCACAAGTTTAGTGGCTGAAAACAACAAGAATTTATTTTCTGACATTTCTGGAGGTCAGGAATCTGAAATGTCTCACTGTGCTAAAATCAAACTGTCAATAAGACCGTTCCTTTGGAGGCTCTATGGAAGAATCCATTTTGTTGCCTTTTCATCTTCTAGAAACGCCCTTGGCTCAGAACCCTGTTCCTCCATCTTCAAAGCCAGCAACATCAGGCCAAATTCTTCTCTGCTTATCACCTCTTCGATTCTTCTTTTTCTGCCTCCCTCTTCCATGTATAAGGACCCCTCTGACTACATTGGACTCACCTGGTTAATCCACCATAATTTTCCCATTTTAAGGTTAGCTGATTAACACCCTTAGTTCCATCTACCACCTCCATTCTGCTTTTGCCATATTCACAGTTCCCAAGTATAGGCCATGGACATGGAAGGCGTTGGGGCTGGGGGTGGGATGGGGTGTAGGTATTACTCTGCCTACCACAGATGGGTTAAAGAGCTGATTCAAATACTTGCAAAATAATTGCTGAATGGAAAGACAGGAATGAGGAGGTTACTCGGAATGCAGCCAGAGAAACAGGATATGGAAAATAGGAGAGTTAAAAGCCATGAAAGATAAAAATTCAGAATCCTAGGAGGAAAGAGAATTTTTTTTTATGATTATTTATTTATTTATTTATTTAACTGAGAGAGAGAGAGAGAGAGATCATAAGTACATAAGTAGGCAGAGAGGCAGGCAGAGAGAGGGGGGGAGACAGGCTCCCTGCTCAACAAGGAGCCCAATGTGGGGGGGGGCGGGGGTTGTTGGGGGGGGGGGCTCAATCCCAGGACCCTGAGACCATGACCTGAGCTGAAGGCAGAGGCTTAACCCACTGAGTCACCCAGACACCCGGGAAAGATAATTTTTGTAATTTTTCTATCAGAGGTTAATATAAGGGTAAACTGAAAGAATTAGTGTCTTTATTATCTTCATTTTGGTGTTTACAAGTTGCCCTTTGTATCCCATCAATTTTACATTTGCAAAGTTTTACTTTTGAGTTATTAAGTACTTTCTCAGAAGGCAGCCTTTGGTAGGAACTTAAATATTCAAGAGCATTTGTGGTTACAAGACTGAACGCATTTTAGTGTGAATGACATCTTATAGAATCAGTGTGCCTTGTGCAGACCTTCCCTTTCTAAACGTTAAAAATTAAAACGTTTAAAAATATTTTATTGGGGAAATTTATTAAAATTTATTTTATTGGGGAAATCACTGATTAATGTATACAGTATAAAATGTACAATACCAAGAAAAGATTTAAGAACAGGAAGAAAGCCTTAGATTTTTAAAAGTATAAATCGAAGTAAATGCTCTGTTGTAAAGTTTGATTACTTTGAGCTCCTTTTTATCCAGGCGCACGTGTCCCACTTTAACAAGTTGCACCGTGGCGCCCACGCTCCGCCTCTGGTTGCAGGATCGGGGGTGGTACTTTTAAGGGGACTGGCTGGCCTGCTGGGCTTCTGGCCACCATGGCCCAACTGGCGCCTTGAGTTCCCAGGCGTGTCACCCCTGAGCGAAGGCTCCTGCCCGCTCACTGGGCGGTGGTCGGCTGCTCATGCTCCGGCGGGGAGCGCCCCTTGGGACTGCTCCCGGCCACTTTCCGCGCGCCGCGTCTCCCGGCTGCCCGCGAGTCGGCGGCCCCAGCGCCGACCCCGCCTCGTCCGCCCGCACCGCCTCCGCCCCTCGGCGCTGCCAGCCCAGGCGAGAGGGCACAGCAGGCAATGCCCTCCCGGCCAGTTCCCGTTCCGGGCCGGGGCGCGGCCGCTCCAGCTCCCAGGCTCCCGCAGCTGCCAGTGCCGTGAGCTCCCTGGGCCTCGGCGCTGCCCCGGGCCTCGGTGCTCCTAGGTCCCCGCGCTCTCGGGCCTCCGTGCTCCTCGGTCCCCGCGCTCTCTCGGGCCTCCGTGCTCTCTCGGGCCTCGGTGCTCCTAGGTCTCCGCGCTCTCGGGTCTCGGTGCTCCTCGGTCCCCGCGCTCTCGGGCCTCCGTGCTCCTCGGTCCCCGCGGTCCTCGGTCCCCGCGCTCTCTCGGGCCTCGGTGCTCCTAGGTCTCTGCGCTCTCGGGTCTCGGTGCTCCTCGGTCCCCGCGCTCTCGGGCCTCGGTGCTCCCGAGGTGCTCCGCTCGCTCTGGTTCCCAGCTGCTGCGAGGTCTGCACACGTGGAGCCCAAGTAAGTTCCAGCGACGGGGGATGGTCGCACCGGGAAGAAGTTTCCTGGGGTCCTGGGCGCTACTAGCGGGGAGGGGCAGAGAGGAGGGATCCTGTTTGTGGACGGAATGCAATATTCCCCCTGGAAGAGACCCGGGTGGGACAAGGAGGAGAAAGGCAGTTTGAGGAATGCAGGAAAAGTTCAAACGGATGAACTTCGGCGTCTGCGGAATCACTGCTCCCTCGTTAGGGGATTTCTAAATTCGGCCTGCAATTTAGAATGCCCCGTCCACATCCCAGACCAGTTACATCAGAATTCCTTGTGGTAGGACCCAGGCGTCTAGAACGTTTGAACTCCCCAGGTGATTCCAGTGTGCAGCCAGGGTTGGGAAAAACCAATCCCCAAATAAAGGATGGCTGCCAAGGAAGGTGGAAAGACGGCAGGCAGGGACGGCAGGCAGGGACGTTGACGGAGTCCAGCTGCAACGGATCCCGCTGCACCCGTGTCCTGCGTGGTCTTGGGGACCTGGCAGCGGGCTTCCGTCCGGCTTTCTGAGCCGCAGAAAGGGGAATGAGACTGCTTGGCAGGGTGAATAGCGTGTTCAAAAGAACCGTGTATTCGCACAGTCTTTTGGCCCATTGTGAAAAAAAGGACTGCCGGATCCTTATGATTCCCCCCCTGGTTCTGCATTCCGGAAGATGACACCATTGTTGCATTGACATGAAATTGGGGGAAACCGTATACTCATGGCCTCGACAGCTTCTGGGTGATCTGCTTTAAGGGGGAGGCCAGGTGGGTTTGCCACAAGGTTTTCCTTCTGAAAGCCTTGCATGTGGGTTATACCATATCCAGCGAAGGGTAATCCTACTGTGAATATGAGAGGATTGGATTTCCTAGGATGGACCCTTCCTCATCCGGGGGAGGGGGGAGATGTTGGGGCCAAGTAGCTATAATCCAGAAGCAAGGCCATTGGACAAGACACAGACTTCTACCGCTTGTGCAGGGCAGATTTAAAAAAAAAAAATGGATTTGCAAGAAACGACAGCCCAAAGGTAGAAGAAAGGACTTTTAAACGTTTTAAGAAGAGTACTTTTAATTTTCGTGGAGTGGAGAAAGAGGTTCAGCGCTTTGGAGTCCATCCAACCTGGACCCAAATTCAGATTCTGTCACTTCTGTGATATGTGCCCCTAGGTAAATTACCGGAAAACTGGGGATAAAAATAGTAACACTGTCCTGGAACTAATATAGTTAAATGAGATAATGTGTAGCAAATGGCAGGTGCTCTGTGAGCTGTGGTTATTTGTGTTTGACACCTGTTTTCTTAATGCAGCCATGAAGGGGAGTGGGGAGATATTTGTCCAGAAATTGTCTCCCTCAACATTCCTCAGTTCTTCTCCTGCCCTGCTAAGGGGAGGGTTTCTTCCCCCTTGGACCTCGGTGTGCTCTGAGGTCTGGAATCTCAAGCCAGCAGTTCCCCCCCACCCTTTGCCTCCAGGGCTAATTGGTGGCTCTGGAATAGAGCTTTACTCCATGCAAAGGGAATGAGTTTCTTGACAAAAGAAAGCAGTCCTTAATCTTGAGACTTTTCCACTCAGCTGCTGCAGAGACAAAAAATGGGCTCCTGAGAAAGCTGGGCTTTCTGTAGGGTTTCAGACACACTCGTGGGCACATACATGTGGCTCTCCTGTTGGCAGCGGCCCCACGCAACATGCAGGCTTCTCCTGTTTTTCCTCTGATTCTTGGCCTAGGGACAGTGAATTGTTCTTCAGTGACCAAGAACAGTCAGGAATTTTGAGAAGGGGAACCCAGATCCTACAATGGTCATTGCCAACATCCGGCTGGACCTTTCACCCTGGGACCTGCTGTGTGTGTCACCATCAGGATCACTTACAGTAACAGAAGCACTGTTTAGACGTCAGTAATATAAACAGTGATGTCATGTAAAAATTAAGATCAAGTGTTTTTGCAGTATATGCAATCGCTGATTTTTGCTTAAATATGAATATCAAATTCTTGTCTCTTTTTATCCGAAGAAAAGAGTTCATTATTTCTTCAAACTCTAAGTCTAGGATTTGAGGTCTAAGTTACCAATTTATTTTACGATTCTCTTTTGGGAGGATTTTAGGCAAGATGAAATTAGAAAAGCTAAAATTTGTCCTTGTGCTGAACTTGTGTCATGCAGAAGCTGTAGATATTTGGCTCGTTTCTAGAAGTCCTGGGCAAGGTCAAGTTGGGCAAAGTCCCACACAAAGGGCCTCCTTTCATCCATCCACAAAGTCTGAATTTGTTTGGAGGAAAAGTCTTTGATGCATCAAATGCTCATTGAGGGCAAGTGTTTTTTCCAAACTTGCCTCTTCTAGTAAGCAGTGAACAGTCACTGCCATTTCAATTAACTTATGGTTTTCACCCAGTGCTGTAAAGTGTGTCAAAGCAAGACTTCCTGGCTGTAATTCCTATTCTTGTGTTTTATCTAGAATGGCCACAGACCAAACTGTGGGCAGAGCTTATGTCGCAGAGATGGTCAAGCAAGTCACGCCACCACTCCTGCCTTTGCTTTGCCCTGGCCTCTGATGCCAGCCACATCTGGGGGGCTGACAGTCTGAGGGCATCCTGGTGCTCTAGTGCCCTCGCAGGGACCAACTGCTGTAAAGCCAGCAAGGAAATTTTGTGCTGCACTTCATTAAAATCCAAAGGATAGTCTAGTAAACTGCCATTTTGGACTTTGTTAGGCCGGGTAGTCCTTTTTCTCAAAATTAGAGAAAACTATACTTTAAAGGACTAATAAAGAGGTCATCCTAAGGGCCCCGGTAACTGCAAAGTGAGCACCAGATTAGCTTCAGGTTTTAGTAGGTCCATATTTTATTTATTCATTCATTATTCGTTCATTCATTCAATCAAAGTAGGCTCCGTGCCCAGCATGGCATAGGGGCTTGAACACACAACTCCCAAGATCAAGACCTGAGCTGTTATCAAGAGTCAGACCTTTATTTGTTTATTTTTTTGAAATTTTATTTACCTAGAGTAAGAGAGAAAACACAAGCAGGGGGGAGGGATAGAGGGAGAAGCAGACTCCCCGATGAGCTGGGATCCCGACATGGGACTGGATCCCAGGACCCCGGGATCATGACCTGAGCCGAAGGTAGAAGCTTCACTGACTGAGCCACCCAGGTGCCCTAGTATGTTGGTATTCTAGTGAAACATGAAAAGTCACTACATTCTGTTTTGGTATGTTGGTAGTTGCCCTCTTTCTGTGTCTTTGTCATCAGGCAGGTGAGGGGCAGAATACAGTTGGGAGGATTGTAGATATTTTCAGAGCCACATGCAGCTGGGTAGGGCAGTCATGCATCGCTGGGGAAAATCCTTCCATGGCAGAAGAGCTGTGAGCAGATGACGATTTACTGGAAAAAAGCAGCTGTGTTGTTCTAATTACCAAAAGGTTAATTTGTCTCATGACTAAGAACTCCCCATGCTTGATTATAACATATCCCCCAGTTGTTCCTTATGACTCCCAAACCAAACCTTCTAGAAGGAAGTCGGTGGAAAGCTAGGCTTTTCTTTGGGGATGTCCTTACTTCGTACAGTTCATGACAGTGGGCTCTTTCATTAGGATGGAGCTACTCAGGGACCCCATTTATCAAGGAAGTGTTTTACAGTTAATAGGGATTCAGGCACATCGATGGTTTCAATTAGAGGTATGCCACCTGGAACAAATACAGGCAGGACAGAAATGGAGAAAAACTATGGAACTCATAGCTCAAGCCCCTGCTTTGTTCCTTAACTGTGTGACCTCAGCCAAGATATTGAACCTCTCCAACCCTGTGTGTCCTCCTTTGTCAAATAGTTACAAGCAATCTTTCTTTACAGAGGTTTTGAGTATTTGATGAGCTAATGGATGTACAGTGCTTAGCAAACCACCTGGCTTTCAGGAAATGGCAATTATTATGATACCGACGATGAAGATTGTTTGGGTTGGAGCGCTGGTCTTGCCCTGTTTAAGCTGTGTGGCTTTGGATAAGGTACCGAGCCTCCGTGTTTGTCTCTGTAAAGTGGGGAAAGCTCTACCTACCTGATAGGATTGATTTGGGCTTGATGAAATGGCGATACACCTGATTCAGTAGACTCTAAGTAGTGCTAACACTTACACAGATTTACTTACATGGATTTACTGTGCGCAACCCTGATCCCCCAACCCTCTGGGTTAGTTATCATTTCCCTCATTTTACAGAGGAGATTGCTAAGGCACAATGAGATGAAATAACTAGCTTGAAGTCAACAGATAGTAAACACTGCACCTGGGATTTGAAGCAGGACCCTGTTACCACCCCTGCCACCCCCCACACTACCCCCCCACCAAGCAGAACTCCGAGAGCGCCCCTCCCTCTGCTCCCCTCCTCCACTTCCCCATGCTCGCCTCCTGTCCTTGAACTCTGTTTCTCACACAGGGCCCCAGCTCCCAGACAACTGCCTGCTTATGAAGTGAAAGTAGGACTCCTTCCCCACCCCGGATCTGCAGTTTTTAAATCTCACCCATTGCTTCCGCTGGCAGAGCTGAGATCCACCGGGTGTGATGGGGCTTGGGGGGCCCTGATACTCGCCTGGACTGTTCTTTGAATGGGTTATGGTGTTCATTTGGAGAAACCCGTCCTCTCTGTGCACGGAGATCGTTGGCCTGGGTGCGATAAAACCTACCTTCCCCCAGACCGGTGTGCGGGGTACTTGGAGAGACAGAAACCAGGCCTGGAAGTTCCAGATGGAGCTGAGGTGGGCACAGCAGTATGCAAAGGCCATCCTGTTGAAAGTGCAGGGCCTGTTCCCAGTAGATTGCCTTTTCAGACGTTTCTGACTTGTCTTCCCTCTTCTGTACCCTCTTCTGGCAATCTTCCAGATTCCCCAAATCTGGCCTGAGCCAGCACAGCATGGGCCCAGATAAGCAGGTTCTCTGTCGAGGGCATTGTGGACACTTTGACCTTTCAGAGAATGAGGTGGCAGCTGTTTCTCTGGCTTTCCTCTGGGTGTGAAGTGCTTTGCTGACCCCCCAGCCTGGTGTTGAGGGCTGTTAGAAAGCTCTTTGTAGCTCCTGGTTCCTTCTGGCTCATGGGGCCTTCAATTCTTCAACACATTAATTCAACAGATATTATCACAAGACCTTGCCAGTGCCAGGAGTCTCGGAAAATGTTTGGGAGACAGTAGTGAATGAAACAGCCCCAGCGCCTGGCCAAAGGGAGTTCGCAGGCTAGCAGAGGAGGAAGGGGTGGGACATCCGTGCATAGTTCAGGAACTGGGCTAAGTGCTGTAAGTGAAAACAACAGCATGTCAGGAGACAGAAGAGCAGAACTGGACTAGGATTCAGGAAGTCTGGGATATGCCTTTCCAAGAAAAAGCCTTTTCGACCAGGACTTAGGATGAAAAGAAGTTAGAGCGTCCCAGACACAGGGAACGGTGTGTTTGAAGGCTTGGAGGCTGGAAAGCATCAGGTGTGCTGGGGAACGTGCAGAGAGAGCTAAAGAATGAACCGAACTCAGGCCAACCAGAGCTTTCTGGGCTGGAAAGGATTTGGGATTTTATTCTAAAAGACAGTCGGAGGCCTCGAGGAGATCGTCTCTCCCCCTGCCTTTTCTGTTCATAATCTACAAGAAAAAGATCATTAGCAACCCATATTGGTTAAGCTTTATGAACCTTGTCTTAATGTGTGAGACAATTCTGGAGACAGAAATGATGGTTTTCAGTATCTAGATGAACCAACAAAAGCTCAGAATAAAGTCAAAGAGGGCTGAGCCAGTAATCGGAGCACCAGCTCTGTGGTTCTCTGGGGCCGACGTGTAAATGCATGTGGACCTCCTAGGCCCCAGCATCCTTCAGCAGGAGCCTCTGTGGGTGGGTGCTGGTGGATTCCAGTCCTTTCTAGCTCCTCAGAAACAGGAACAAAAGGCCTCGAGGAGCAGAGGCTCTTCAGGATGGTGGTTGTCCGAGCATCCACGTCTGCAGGAGCAAAACGCTGGGAATCCCATCCCCCCGGCCAAGGGCAGTTTTTCGTGCTGGTCTGCTGTCCCTCAGGCTTTTGCCCAAAAGTCCTGAAAGAGGTGCCTTCTCCACCTGTTCATCAAACTAGGAAAATGGTATACACGTGAAAGGCACAGGGTTTGGAAAAAAATTCTTCCTTTGGAGCTTTCAGGTCACAGAAAAAGCCTCCAAACCCGAAGGGGCCGAGACCTCACCATGGCATGCCAGCTTGCTTTGGGGGGTCCGCACTGTCCCCTTTCTCCATACTCCTGTGACGCTGTCATGAGGTCACAGAGTGAGGGACCATGGCAGGTCAGGTGTATTTCGGCTGGTGGGTGGGCCTGTTCCCTAAGATAGGACACACTGGGTAAGGCCTCTGGAGGTCCCAGGCCCTGAGTGTTGCTGCCTCTTGGGGGAACTTGGCATCTTCCCAACCTCTCAGCACCCCTCAGGGCCACCATGCACACATCCCAGATACCCTGTGTCTGGGCTCCGGGTCGATTTGTGTTCCAGGTGGTTCTGACTGTGGCCGCACGTTCAAGTGGGGTGAGTAAGAGTCTCGAGCTAAGTGTTTTGGCCAGAAGTCAACAGTGTTTGTTTACGCAAGGTCAAGTTTCAACTCAAGCCTCTGAGGTGACGAACATATTCTGTTCTGACAGAGTGCCTTTCCTTTGAGAAGCCCCAGACACCTTCTGTGTTGGCTCCCAATGCCATCTCCAGATGTCCTGGGGCTTCCGGACTGGACACCTTCTTCCACCTACGGACTCAAACCCACTTAACAGAGTTCCAGATCTGCGTCTCTGATTCGAGGCTCTGTTGGCTGTCTTTATTGAGATATTTCTGTTCACTGGCCCCTCAGAGATGAATACCAAGCAGGGGGGTGGTTTGGAACTTTGGTGTTCAACACCTGGATAACACTAGGAAAATACCCATCAACACTTGCACATCAGCCCCATAAGGCATTGTGGGGGACATTGTCACAAAGCATAGGTGATTTTGTGCCGAGATTATGCATAGACAATGCCCTGAAGTTGCGAGCTGAGCTCTGATTGACGTTTTTAAGGCAGCAGCTCATATAAATGCCTTTAAGCAAGAGAAAGTACTGGTGCCTGCAAATCTGAGTTTACCTGCTAATAAACTTAGCAAGTGACCTCCCCTAAGTGAGAGTGTGGACTCTGGAAATCCACAGTCATTCAGTGCGTGTTAACAAAGCCCCAGATCTAAGCTGGGCTTTGTGCCCATTTCATTCACTCCATTCCGTTCTCTGGCAGCCTCTGTGTTCTAGAGCTTCGGTGATGAACCAGATAGGCACCATCCCTCACAGTCAGATGCTGGGCCTCGAGGGTGAGCCAGACTGGAGTCCTAGCCTAGTCTCCCTTCTTGGCCGTGATAAGTGCTTATGGTGGGACCAGTGCTCCTCTGAACACCGTGCGTACGTTCACTCATTGAACCCTCTCAGTGGTCTTGGGCCGTGGGAGCTATTATCATCTGCACCTTGCAGGTAAGAACACTGAAGCTCAGAAGGGTGGTGTGGTGTCCTTTGTCCAAATCACACAGCTGGTGATGCAAATCAGATAAGCTGGGTTTAGAGTCTTGGCCCTTCCCTGTCACCATCAATCACTGTGAAGGGAGAAGTCAGGAAAGGGAAAACACCTGTGCTCTGAGAGAAATGGGAATGAAGTACTGTAGGAGTTCCCAGCAGGAACTGCTTGGGGGCGAACAGGGTGAAGGGGCCTTACCCTTCCCCATTTGGACAGGTGTCCGTCCCTGCTGGGGAGTGTGGTGGGAGAGGGGATGAACTGCTGCAGCCCAGGCAGCTCTTCTGACCAGAAGTACACGGAAGAAGCATTTGCCTCCTTGCCAGGAGACCTGGGTTCTGGTTCTGGTTGATCCACCCTGCCCTGGGCCTCCGTTTCCTCATCTCTAAAATAGGGACATTGACCAACATTATGTTCCAGTTTGGAAGTCTGTGGTTCCAGCAGACAAGGGAGGGGCGGGCTCTGTGTGCATTCCCCACAGGGTTTCTTGACCAGAAGGTTTGACTCTGAGGCATGTGTGTCAGACATTTGACTTCCCAGAAAGTCCGGACAGTGTGATGGGATGTCTGCATTTCATCAGCGTCCCTCCCATCCCGAGTGCTTACATCAGCTGGGGCTGCATTCCTTCCTTTGTAGGCAGCGATTCCTGTCTGTATCTGGAATCCTGTGGCGCTTTCACAAGAAAGGAAGATAGAAACCCGAATAGATGGAAGGAGAGGAGGAGGGAGGAAGAGACGGGAGATTAGGAGACACTGACTTCTGCATCTGCTTTGAAATTCTGAGGGATTAAGGGCTTTCAGATACTTACAGTAAGTGAGTGTTAATGGAGCTCAGTCGCTTCAAAGAACTGTAGCCTCATCCATCTGCTCCATTTTTCTCCAGAGACAACTGTCAGTAGTTTTCTGGTATGACAGAGGCAAACAGGAGTCGGCTTGTTTTCCAGGATTAAAAATTAAAAATAAAGAAGAAAAATGAAAAGAAACAACAGCAAACCCGAGAGAGAGAGAGATGTAGATCCATTAAAGAATGGCAGCTTGTGTTTCTCTCCTGTCAGAAGCCTGGGAGCGTGGCTGAACTCATGTTTTTTGGATCATGCAGCAGGGAAAGTGGGAGCCAATTTGAGCTGACCCATTGCGTGTGTCCTCTGCACTGCTCTACCGATCTTGTGTGGAAATATGCAGGGCACTCGCTTTCTGTGAGATTGCCGTTGGGATGGGTGAGTCCTCCCACTTGTCATGCACCTTGAGTATTCAGGTGCTTCAAGCCAACACACACAGTATATTGATCTTCATCATTTTAAAACTGGTCTGAGGAAGCTGTGGATCCTAGTCACCAAAATGAATCTCAATCCAAGAGAGGAGAGGTTTCCTTGAGGAAATCCAGATCTGACCCTCCCTGCTCATGGGCATGAGGGACAGGGTTCAGGCTTTGCTGGGGCTTCCCATCAGGTTGTCGGGGTCTATTCTGATTGATGTTTTATAATCCGGGTAATATCTCTGGAGTAGGCAGGGAATGGTGACTTCACTGAACTCCTCTTAAATCTGAATTCAATAAATAACTACCAGTTGTCTGTTACCTTACGTCAGTGACTGACCTCTGTCGTCCAGGTCTGTGGCAGTGAGAGTTTTAGACACCCATATTGTGCATGGCAGCCTGGGGCTTTGCCGGAGATGGTGTTCGCTGCTTAGACCTTCATGGTCAGAAAGAATCTAAAATTTCGTTGGTAATGATACCTTTTGGGTGGGAAGCAGATATTGGGTGGGAAAATGTGAGGTCCTTTTGGCATCGTCCTTCAAAGCGGAAGTATCACTCGGAGTCAAAGCACTCCCCAGAAGGGACTTGAGCTGGTATTTTAAACTGTGCGAAGGTTTGTGCTACATGAAAGGAAGGGGAAAAGACTAAAGGAAATGAAGTATTTAGTAATCATGGAGCATTTCTTCAATAAGGTATTGCTTGAGGTCCTAAGATTGAAAAAAATCTACCTGAAAGTCAGTTTTGCTGATTGTTTTGCTCTGTAATTTTTGTGTGAGGATTATTGATATTTTCACTTTAGATTCCTCCTTTCAAACCAGACTTAGTGGCAATACCGTGAGTGGAGAGCCTCCTACCAAACGGAAGGCAAAATAAAACTGTTTCCACCCACAGACCTGTCAGCTTGGCTGTGATATTTCACCAAACTAGAAGGAGCATTTCATTTATTCACAGGTGCACAGAAAGAGTTGTACTGTCCCATCTGAATTCGTTTGGTTTCAACGAAGTGTCATTTCATTTCATGGGGATGGGGCCTTTCTGTGTAGGGGGATGGGCTTTTTGAGTTGAAAGTCAAAGTTCCTTCAGACAAAGTGATTGCTGAGAATGTTTCACTGACCTGTCTCAAAACAGCCTGAGATACTCTGATGAGTAACAAGGCTCTAAAGTGGGGCTCCTGGGTGGCTTAGTCAGTTTAGCATCTGACTCTTGGTTTCAGCTCGGGTCGTGATCTCAGGGTCATGGGATCAAGCCCCACATCAGGCCCCATGCTCAGCCCAGAGTTGCCTTGGGTTTCTCTTTCTCCCTCTCCCTTTGCCCCTCCCCGCCACATGCATGGATGCACATTCTCTCTCTCTAAAACAAATAAGTAAATCTTTAAAAAAATAAGATGAAAAGACTCTAAATTAACTTAAATTATGCAAGTTTATATATTCTTTTTCTGTAAAGTTAAAACATTACAAATAAAAGTACTTTGAAATCCTGGTGCCCTCTTCCCTGTCCAGAAGTAATCTCTATTCTCATAGTGTGTCCTCTCCCAGGTAGTTTTCTTTGCATTTATGTTTATAGATGTATGCTAGTAGAAAATATAGTGTTTTGTGTGTCTCTAGGGCAGGTGATATGGGTGAGTTACATAAACGTTACATCTCTATTTCTGTCAGCAACTTGCATTTTTCAAGGAATGCTATGTCTTGAAGATCGTCCTGTGTTAGTACATATAGCTCCGTCATACTCTTTTTCATCACTGATGACGGTTCATACCCGGCCATCCTGACCATTGGGGTGACGGTGGCCGGGGCTGAGGTCCAGTGGTTCTGGGGCTGGTAGGATGACAGGGTGTGGGACTGCAGCAAGCAGATGCGGCCGCCTCAGCCCCAATCAAGAGTATGTGTGACTTCCTTGTGTGTCTTTTCCCCTTTTAATACATTAGTATTTTTTTTTTAAATAAGTGACTGTAAGCCAGAGGCAAGCAGAGAATGGTGTGTTATTTTAACTAAACTCTTAACTCAATAAGTGGAGTCCATGTTATGGTTCCTGAAAAATGACTGTAGCGGCTTATCTTGGCTTATCTTTACTATAGATGGTCTTTAATGTCACGGGATTTTGTCTTAGAGAAACTAGTGTCTCGTGAAGGGAGGGCAAGGGCCGTGGTGTGCCTCCTCTCCACCTCCAGCCAGCTGTCTAGCCTGTGACGACTCACTGCACCCCTCTGGGCCTCAGTTTCCTAACTTGCTGTATCCTTTTCTTGCCCAAAAGCATTGTATCTGTCAGGCTGGGCTCGGATACAGATAATCTCCAGATCTCAGCAGCTCAGACCACAGAGGTCTGTGTCTTGCTCGCACTGTGCCCATCCTCATTGCCGTGACTTCTGGGCCCAGGCGGACGGAGCAGCTGCCATCTTGAAGGAGCTGGTCAGAGCGTCAGAGGAAGACGAGTGGCAGGCTGATGCCCGCTGCCCCTAGGCCGGGAGCTTCCTGCCCAGAGTAACTCCTTCCACTTCTGTTCACATTTCATGAGTCCAAGCAAGGGACTTCAAGGGGGAACGGAAGTGTAACCCTGCCTAGTACCTAGGAAGAGAGTCCAAACCGTTTGGTTTTAAAAGATTTTATTTATTTATAAAAAATTTTATTTATTTTTGTGAGAGAGAGCAAGTGAGCACGAGCAGGGGTGAAGGGCAGAGGGAGAAGCAGACTCATCCCTGAGCAGGGATCCCGACAGGAGGCTCGATCCCAGGACACTGGGATCATGACCTGAGTGGAAGGCAGATGCTTAACTGACTGAGCCACCCAGGTGCCCTAAAGATTTCATTTTTAATTAATCTCTACACCCAACGTGGGGCTTGAACTCACAACCCCAACATTAGGAGTCGCATACTCTGCTGGACAGAACCAGCCAGGCGCCCATGAGTCCAAACTATTTAGTGAGCCACCTACTTCTGTCACTGTGCTGTTTTTCGAGGAAGCAGGAGGAGAGTCTGAAACCGTTCCATGGTCCATGAAATCCTATCCCACTGATCCTCTTTCTCTATGTACAAAACCATTGACCTTTTTGTTCCGGTAGCCTCCCAGGTTTCCAGAGAGCAGCAGCCTATTTGGGAAACTCACATTTTGAGAAATGAACAGAACTTGGCAGTAGGGGGACAGGGGAGGGCAGTGGCAGGTGGCGAGGGGGTCAGCCTAAGTGCAGAGGCTCGGAGCCCTGGCCAGATTCCAGAGCACCTGGTGCCAGCCAAGCTGGCTTTGGTTTTGCTCGTGTTTGTATTTGTTTCCGGTCTCCATGTGGCAAGTGTCCGCAGCAGAAATGCTTGCAGAATGGCAGAATGGCCTGACTCCACAGAGCTCACCCTTGAGAACACTCTGGGCTATAACGCTAAATTAGCCTCTGCCGCATTGTTCAAGAATGCTTGAGGGACTAGGCCTCAGATCTGTTAAGGGTCTTGTATTGCAACACCAATTTGTGGAAAGCTGTGTCCTTTACTCTGAAATTGTTCTCTTTCAGGCCCAGGATGAATGATGATTCCCAGCAACTGGGGGTCTAAGAAAAGAGAGAAATCGTGAGGTCATTATAGAGGACGGGAAATGATTTTCTTGAGGTTTTTGTTCTTGATCTAGGTCGTGTCAGTAGGGATGGAAGCCAGATTCTCTCTGCTCATCCTGGGGGTTGACATTCATAGCTCTACTCTGGGCTGGGTGACTTCTGCACCCCGGCTTGGCTGGGTGATTCTGCACAGAGCAGAGCTGCTGCTGAGTGGACGTGTTTACCAGCATCTAACTCAGTGTCTCAGAGATAACACTGAGGCTCTCTCTGTTCAGAGAGGTTTATTATAAAGATGTACGGGAGAAGGGGTGGTACCCCTGGGTGGCTGAGGAGACTGGGTCCCTCAGCAGTGGGCTGCCTGGACCGAGCGCTCGTGTGCTGGGGGTTATTGGGACTCAGTGCATCTCACATTCCAAGCAAATGACGCTGAGGTCTCCACTCTCGGGCAGGCCTGCTCCTAAGAGACAGGGGCTCTAAGCACTTGTCCTGGTCACCTGCAGCCACAGAGGGCTCTGGGTGGGCAGAAGGAAGCCCGATGGGGAGATGCAGCCTGGTGTTCTGGCTTCGTTGCTCTCTCTTCGTTGTGCTCACCACATTTGAAATCTCTTGCTCTGTCCATCTGTCCTTCCAGATTACAAACTCTGTGACTTTGGGAAGATAGTTAACCTCATGTGTCTCCGTTTCCTCATTTGTAAATCAGCAGTAACAATGACCTCTGCTACCTAGTGTTGTCCCTAAGAACTGAGTGAGGTAATAGAGAAGATTAAATCAGATGATCATTACTGAGTATTTACTTGATGCCCAGTCCAGGCACTCTGAATATGAACTCAGTCCTTCCAGCAACACTTTGAGACAGGGACTGTCCCTGTGAGGAAACTGAGGCACAGAGAGGCTGGCTAACTTGCTGATGAGCGCTGGGCCCCTCAGCCTGGCTGGCTCCAGAGACCACCTCTAGCCCTGCGTTACTGTATCTCTCACAGGGAGTGGAAAGCATCAGCTGTATGCGGGTCCCCCAGTAAAGGGCTCACTCAGTGTTAGTGACGATCCTTCTGGATCCTGCTGGGGCCACCTCGCAGAGGAGGTCTTGACACCAGACCTCTGCAGAAGGACGCAGGAGGCCGGCCTCCTGGAGTCTTCCCAGTGCCCCACCCTGTCCCCCGTGGTCCTCCCGTGGGTCCCGTCGGTGATAGCACATGGTCCTGCCACTGGACTGGCCTCAGATGGGGGCAGCTGGATTTGCAGAGGGGCTTCAGGCAGCCAGGCTGACCCAGGCCAGAGATGGTGTTGCCACTGGGCGTCATCTTTGATCCTCCAGTTTGGCAGTAGAATTTCTCAGAGGGCTTTAAAAGATCAAAGAGTGGCATGTGGTTCTTACTCTCCTTTATAAAATAAAAACCCAGTACAAAAAGTGTCTGTCAGAAACTAGCTTCTGCAACTCCAAAGAGGACCTTGCCAGTTACCTAGAAACACAAGGGAATGGTAAGGGTACAGCAGATGTATATGGTGTGATTGCCAGCAAGCAAAAGATCGGTGTAGGCATAACTGCACATAGAGAAAAGCAGAAAGGGAATACTCCAGAATGGTAACAGCATTTCCCGACGTTTCCACAGTAAAGGGATAAATTGCGTTTATACTTGAGGGAAGTTATTAAAACATAAAAAGGCACATCTATGGAGATGAACATCTTTATAAAGTGCTTTTTATCTTAGCATCTCCATTACAAAGAGTGAACATTTACTTTCAGGGTCCCTGGGGATAGTGGAGAAGGAAGAAAGCAGCAGCACGGGGCAAAATCCTTTAGAAAGTGAAACTGAGTGTGGGGGAAGGGCCCCGCCAAGGTGCTGGGACTGAAAGGGGAACAGGAGCCAGTCAGTCTCCGCATAGGAGCCCCGGTTGCTCTGTTCCCAGATGGGACTCCTTTCTAAGTGAATCCTTTGCCCTATGTGTCCCTGTGAGCTCTTCACAAGCATTGTGACCATGGGTCAACCACAGTGCCCCACTAAGCCCCCGGGACTCCCCACCGGCCACCCCCAGACTTCTGGCTAATGCAGACCTCCCACCATTCTTGGGTTCCAAGCTCACCCTAGGCAGAAGTCTTTGCTTGGTCTCCTCCATTTTCCAGTTGTTTTGTCCTCCTTGCATTTGGTGTTCTGCCAGGTTTCTGTTGATGTTGTCTGCCTTGTCCGTGTGCCCCCTGGTGGCAGGGGGACAGTGGCCTTTATGCACAAGGGGTATAAATGAACAAATGAATGATGCTCAGGTCTCGGCTCTCGGGCAGGCCTGCTCCCCTTCACCATGCTCTTCGGCTGGGAGGGCGCCCATAAGACTGTCTTGCAGTGGTACTCCCTGGAAGGTGTGGCTTCCTACTACAGCTCACCTACACCCCCTCCAGCTTCTCCTGGCAGCTGGCCAGAGAAGGAGAGATTGGGGGCAGCCAGAGGACACAGGGACCTGCACTGACCATGTGCTTATTCTAAATAAATTCCTGATCTGAGAGGAAAAGCTCTCAGTTTTGCACCATGGAGTACGACGTTCGCTGCGGGGTTTTCATATATGGTCTTTATTATGTTGATATATGTTCCCTCCAAACCCACTTTGTTGAGAGAAATTTTTTTGGAGGGGGAAGAAAACAGGTGGGGGAGGGGCAGAGGGAGAGAGAGAGAGAGAGAGAGAGAGAGAGAGAGAGGCTTAAGCAGGCTTAAGCAGGCTCCACGCCGAGTGTGGAGCCAGATGCAGGGCTTGATCGTGACCTGAGCTGAAATCAAGAGCTGGACCCTTAACTGATTGAACCACCCAGGCAGCCCTATTTTTCTTTTCTTTTTTCCTTAAGGTTTTTACTTATTTATTTGAGAGAGAGAGTACAAGCAGGGGGAGCAGCAGGCAGTGGGAGAAGCAGACTCCCCACTGAGCAGGGAGCCTGATGTGGATCTCAATCCCAGGACCCTGGGATCCTGACCTGAGCAGAAGGCAGATGCTTAACTGACTGAGCCACCCAGGCACCCCTGTTTTTCTTTTCTAATGTATGTGTATAAGTCTATAAGTTTCTATGGTTTCTTTAACTATATCCCACAAATGTTGATACGTTGTATTTTCATTATTGTACTGTTCAAAATATTTTCTGACTTCTATTTCTTCTTTGACCAGTTGTTTGGGGATTTTCTAGGTATCTTTTTATTTTTTTTTATTTTAAAAGATTTTATTTATTTATTTGACAGACAGAGATCACAAGTAGGCAGAGAGGCAGGGAGAGAGAGATGAGGAACCAGGCTCCCTGCTGAGCAGAGAGCCCCATGCGGGACTTGATCCCAAGACCCTGAGATCAGGACCTGAGCCGAAGACAGAGGCTTTAACCCACTGAGCCACCCAGGCGCCCCCCTTTTATTTTTTATTTCTGCTTGATTCTACTATGATCAGAGAATATATTCTGAATTATTTCAGTCCTTTAAAATGTGTTAAAAGGGGCACCTGGGTGGCTCAGTCATTAAGAGTCTGCCTTCGGCTCAGGTCACCATCCCAGGATTTTGGGATCAAGCCCCACATCGGGCTCCCTGCTCAGCGGGAGGCCTGCTTCTCCCTCTCCCACTCCCCCTGCTTGTGTTCCCTCTCTCACTGTCTCTCTCTCTCTCTGTCAAATAAATAAATAAAATCTTTTTAAAAACGTGTTAAGAACTGGCGTTATTTCAGTTTGGACTAATATTACACGTGCACTTAAAATGCTAGGCATTCTGTTGCTGTTGGGTTTGTGTTCTATAGATGTCAGTTGGGAGAATTATTATTCTGTTCAGATTCTCCATATCATTACTGTTTGCTAATTTTTTGTTCTTTTCTTTTAGTTACTCTGAGTCACGTATTAAACCCCTCCCCCATTGTGATTGTGGATTTGTCTAGTTCTCTTACGATTGTCAATTTTTGCTTTGTTTTGACAATGTTACTAGGTGCATACAAACTAAAATATTTGTATCATCTTATAGGATTGATCATTTTATCATTCTGAAATGTTTTTCTCTCTACTAACATTTCTTCCCTTAAATTCTCTATTTTTAATATAGCTATGCCAGCTTTGCTTTTTTTGGTGAGGGCATACCTTATATTTCTTTTCCTTTTGGGGGAAATGAATGAATGAATTACACCCCATTATTTTATTTAAGATATGTCTCTCTAGGCAGCAT
Source organism: Martes martes (assembly GCF_963455335.1). Classification (NCBI taxonomy): domain Eukaryota; kingdom Metazoa; phylum Chordata; class Mammalia; order Carnivora; family Mustelidae; genus Martes; species Martes martes. Next base: position 62,645,074 of record NC_137899.1, on the reverse strand, counting down.
GTAGTATTTTTCTATCAAGTCTGCCAAGCTAAGTTTTATAATTGGAGTTTTTAGTACATTTACATGTAATGGAATTATTAATACATTTGGATTTGTATCTGTTGTCTGGTTTCTATTTGTCTTGGCTTTTTTTTTTTTACACCTTTTTATCTCACTCTCTTTTTTTAAAATTAAGTGTATTTATTATTCCATTTCCTTCTTCTATTGTCTTGTATATGTTTCTTTTACTGCTTTTTTAGTGGTGATCTTAGAGATAATAATCTGACCTTTGAATTATTACTGTCTAAAACAAAGTAATACTGGGTCATCCAGCTGGCTCAGTCACTGGAATATGTGACTCAATCTCAGGGTCATGGGTTCAAGTCCCATGCTGGGCATAGAGCTTACTTAAAAGAACAAATAAAATAAAACAAAGTCATATTTTTGCCTAGAACCAGAAAGTGCTTTGAGCTTAGAACACTTTAAGTCCATTTATTCCCCTCCACCTTTTGAGTTATTACTGTTACATATGCTAATTCTGCGTATATTTTAGACTCAACAGGATATTGGTATTGTTTTGTTCAGTCAATACACATTTCTATTTACTCACATTAAACTTTCTGTTGCTCTCATTTTGTTTTTGTCTTAGGATCATTTTTCTTCTACCTGAAAATCTCATTTCTATATATGTACACACTATATGTGACCTATATATAGCACTTCAGTCAAGATAAAGGGTATTTCTATCTCCCCAGAAATTTCTTTTATCTCCCTATGGAGTCTGTTTCTCCTGTCTTCTCCCTTCCCTACCCCAGGAAACCACTGTTCTGATTTCAGGGTCAGATTTCTAGAATTATATGAATGGAATCCTATATTATGTACTCTCTTGAGTCTGGTTTCTCTTATGCAGCATAATATCTGTGATATTCATGTTTTATTTCCTTCATATTTCTTATCGAAGAGTGCTCTACTGTATGAATGTACCCCAATTTGTTGATCAGTTCACCTATCGTTGGCCTCTGTAGAAGTCGTAAACTACTGTATCACAACTAGAAATAGAAGAAAGTTGTTTAAAAAAAAACAAAACAAAAGCAAAACTGTCAGAACCTCTGAATCTTTTCAGAAGGCGGATTTCTAGAATGGGAAATATTTGCAGAAGGCAGATTTCTAGAATGGGAAGTTACGAAATCGAACTTTTCACAGGCTCTTGATATATACCGTTAAATGGGGTCCCAGATGGTCTTCTCCAGGATACAGTCCTACCCACGGTGTACGAAAGTCCTGGTCTCACAGTACCATCAATGGCATTTTTGACAAAGATACTTTGACAAGAAATCGTTCTTTTTAATCTTTTCAAATGTGCAAAGCTTGAATTTGTTATCTAATAGTTGAAAGTAATTGTACGCTGACTATAAACCAGTAGGTGCCAAGCGTCTTTCCTTCCTAAGTTAACAGAACAGTCTGTGATCTCACCTCTTTAACTGCCTGCCTCATTGACTTTCTGAGAAACCAATCTGAGAAGCCAATTCAGAGTCCTTCCTGGCATTGGTCTGCTAGATGGCGGTGGGGACAGGGCAGGAGCTCCAATGTCTTCCTGCCCCAGCTTCCAGTGGTGGCTCAGGAGGTACACGGTCCAACACAGTAGCCACTGGCCACAGGTGGCTTTTGAGCCCTTGATGTGCGGTTGGTCCAAGCTGAGATGTGCTGTTAAGTGTAAAATGGACACCGGATTTCAGAGCCTTAGTATGAAAAAAAATGAATATAAGATGTTTCATTTAGTTCTATACTCCTTACATATTGAAGTACGATATTTAATTTATGGGTTAAATGAAACATGAAAAAAATTTCATTTCTTTTTTACTTTTACTAATGTGGCTACTAGGAAATCTTGGATTACACATATAGCTTGCATTTTCTTTCTTTCTTTTTTTTTTTAAGATTTTATTTATTTATTTGTTAGAGAACAAGCATGAACAAGGAGAGGAGCAAAGGGAGGGAGAGAGAGAAGCAGACTCCCCACTGAGCAGGGAACCCAATGTGGGGCTCAATCCCAGGACCCTGTGATTGTGACCTGAGCTGAAGGCAGACGCTTAACAACTGAGCCACCCAGGTGCCCCTTGCATTTTATTTCTATTCAACAATGTGTTCTATAGTCTTACAGAGACTCTCTCCTGTCTCTACTTTTTTCCTTGGAATGCCTGTCCACTGGCTTTGTTTTCTTCAGAGAGGCTTCCCTAAGCCTTTTTTGAAGGCTCTGCAGACTTTATATTTAGTTCAGAGGATCGAATTGCAAGATGGAACCTGGGCACAGATCTCCATAAGGAGCCTAAGGTGGTGGATTGACCCTGAGATTTGTTACCTGGGAACTAAACCTCTCTGAGGGCAGATCAGAAAGCCAGGAAGAAGAGGAGGGGTTGGAGGTACCATCTAACCCCTCAGCTCCCAAAGGGCTCCCTGACCTGACCACCAATAGGCTGTACCCTCACTTGCCTTTGTCTCAAGAGAATGCTATAGGTGGTAGACCAGCCCTCCCCTGACCTTTTCTGCTTCATTTCTCTGCTTTATCTTCTTTCATTCTGTGATGGGTCTTGTTTTCTGGCCATCTTCATTGGCTTAATGGGGTTTTTTTTGGTTGTTTCCTGGCCCTTCCTCACCAGGATCTCCACCTTCAGTCCTCTCCACTCTATACCACTGCCCTGGGAGAGCCCCCATCACTGGAGCAGGTCCAGCTCACCAAACCTGATTCCGGCCCAGCACTGGCCTTCTCTTTGCCTGGACATGACAACTTGACCGTCCTCACTAGCTAGACCTACCTTTTACTAGTTGAAGACTGTAATGGAGCCCCTGTCAGGGCCAGGAGGATCCCTGGCTCTGTTTGGTATTTTGGTAACCAGATGTCCATGAAGTGAATTTCTCTACGGTGCCCCAGGATGTAGATTTGATCTATCCTAGGATTCTGTTTACTGGGTCAAGTTCAGCTTTCTGTTCCCTTTTTCATCATCCATACCTTAAGTTCCTGCTGAATTGAGCGAATTCTGCAAATCTGATTAAATCTCAAACTGGGACTTTGGAAACTATAGAGCAACAGCCTCCTTGCCAGTAGACTGATGTGCGATTTGTTGCTCTGCTTAGGTAGCTGTAAATCGGGAGACTGAGGTTTCTGCCTTGGATGGCAAGAGCTGGAGAAGTCTGCGAGGTTACCATGGGCAGGCAGAGGGGCGAAATCACTGATTTTTGTGGGAGTCACAGGCTCAGAAGAGACGAGCTGTGAGTAGAACAGGACGGATGTGGATTAGGTTTGAACAGATGAAACATTAACACCCATTCCAAGCTTTCTTCCGGCTCGGCAGCCGTGCCTGCAAGACATGGACTCATGAAGTAGGTGGGCAGTTCCCTTTCTAGTTCTTGCAGATGAAGGATCAGTGCAAAGAAAGTCTCGGTTTTGTGCTATTATGTCTTTAACATCCTCAGATGCTTCTGTGAGCAAGCAGGCCTCAGACCTTGGATCTTCCCAGGCAGTGCTGTTGAGGTGGGATACAATAGCAGGGTTTTATTTCCAGTGAATTTACTTTGGTGTTGCTTTCTATTTATTAAAAATGATGGGCAAAATATTTCCTTAAAAATTAATCTGAGTTTTAAAAATAGTCCATTTATGGGGACGAAGGGGGTACAGTTGCTGTGATGGGCATGGGTGATGTACAGAATTGCTGAATCGCTGTAGTGTCTCTCTGAAACGAATATAACATTGTGGGTTAACTATACTGCAACTGAAACAAATGAAAAAACAAAAATAAATAAAATAGTCCACCTAGAGCACAAAGTAAAGCAAATAAAGTGCAGGTAGGACTCAATTATGGCCAAAAAAATATATGTGAACATGTTGCCCAACTGACATTTAGAAAACATTGTCCTAAAGGAGGAAGGTACAGAGAAGACCAACATCCTAGAGTTCTGGATTTAAAACTATACCGTCATCAATTTCATTTGTTCATTTACTATAAATTACAATAGTGTTTTCATAGAAAACTGTCTCTCTTTTTTTTTCCCGATTTTGCAGATTCCAGAAAGAAATTGGAAATTGAAGATTTCAGAAGAGGAAGTTGTTTTAAAATATTTTGATTTACTTCAAAGAATAATGCTGAAAAGTTAAAAAGGTATCATTAACCTTAATTTAAATGTAATATTATCCACTGGTAGCCCTTCGGGGAACCAGTTTTCTAAAGCTTTGGATTCTAAAATAGGTCATATAATTGACCCCAGTGGAAAAGTCTGAATTAACATCTAAGAGGCAAGCATACGTCTAGTAGTAGTAACTAACCAGTCATTTCCATCCCTGAAAGTTCTTTCCGGTAAAGATGTCTTGCTTTCTTCTTGCTTAGAATGTTAAATTGTATTGTCTCTTGCTCGGTCGCTCGGGTTATAAAAGGAAAGTAATTGTGTGGGGTCCCACTGAGAAATTTCTGTAAGGCTTGCAATGTTTAGCAATGGATAGATTTAAAAAGGGAAAAATGGATGTGTGCAAAAGACCAGGAGACTCATGTGTGACTTGGGGGGAAAATTCCAGAACCTGTGGACTTGACTGTTAACAGATGTGGGCTTGTAAGAGCTAATAACAGTAATGACACTGACAGGGTTTAGAAGTCAATCATTTTGGGGGCAGTGGGGCTCAACAAAAAAGTTTAAGAAGTATCTCTCTGGGGTGTGTGAATTTTCCTACCAAAATGAGGGACAAAGTGGTCAGTTCAAGGCCTTTCTACTTCCAAGATAATGACCCATTTTATATACATAAGGATGAGTGGAGAAGTGGCTGAAGGATCTTAATGGTACAAGAAAGGAAATCAGTGCAATTTGGGGGTAGTGCAGATGAACTCAAGTTAGTTTTTAATACCTAAATAAAGTGGCTTGGGTCCCCGTTTCTACCTAGACAGGAAGTTCAGCAGGTACATGAGGTTTTCAAGGATTTCCAGGAAGATGGCTTTTCCTGATCATCTGCCACTTGGAAGTCCACGTCCTCTTCCCTCCTGCCCTCCCTCTGTCCTGCTTCACTCCACATGTGGCATTGTTCCTCCTAAATTCCCCAGGGTCTTAGTATATGGCAGACTTTGCTGGAGGTGTGAGGATAGCAGTGAGGGGTATAGGACGGCTACAGCACAACCCGGAACGGGCAAGAGTGACAGAAACGTCCCTGTTCCCAGGTTCCTGGGCTCTGGCTACCACAGGAGACTTCTTGCTGACTGTCTCCCTCCTCGGGCCATTTTGAGCTCAGACCCTCTCTCCCACCAAGCCTCAATTCCCCCACAACCAACCGTGGTTTCTCTGCTCCCAATTTTGGATGCGCCCAGTTTTTTATGGAAGATAATATACCTTTATCTCTATCCCAGGCTGGGATGAAGGCACACTTTTATTTCTTATTATTTAAAAGATATTAAGTTTTGCTGTATGAAAGGGTTGTCTACCTCTGGCCACACTCCACCATCCCTAGGCATGTAACCCACAAGCAGAAATGATTCAATTATGATTTTTTCTTTACTATGTCTCAGATCACCACCTTTCTTTATATTTATTTTTTAAATTTTTTGTTTTAGAATGAGCAAGATGCACATGAGTTGGGGGGGGGGAGGGAGAGAGAGAATCTCAAGCAAACTCTATTGTAAGCACAGAGCCTGAAGTGGGGCTTGATCTCACGATGGCAAGATCATGACCTGAGCCTAAGTCAAGAGTCTCATGCTTAACTGACTGAGCGATGGCAGTGCCCCTCAGATCGCCATCTTAAGCGTGACTCCTCCTGCTTGAAGTACAGAAATTCCAGGACCAAAGGGGGTGGGGGAGCTTTCCCATGGCTTTTGCTTCCTTGGTGATTTTGTTTGTCTCTTCAGGGGCAGCACGAGAGCGAGGAGGGTGTCCTGGCTCCTGATTGGCCTCTGCCAGGAAGACACCTGTAGCCAAAGATGAGTTTGGGCAAAGCAGTCGCTTGTTCCTTCAGCCATGGAAAAGCAGGGCCACAGTGAGGTGGAAATAATCTCATCTGAGTCTCACTCCCACGTTAAATTGTTGAAAATCCATCGGGAACTTCTGGTCACCCACATCCGCAACACCCAGTGTCTGGTGGACAACTTGCTGAAGAATGACTACTTCTCTTCTGAAGATGCGGAGATCGTGGGTGCCTGCCCCACGCAGCCTGACAAGGTGCCAAGAACAGGGGCTGGCCTTGGCGGGCTGTGTGTCTTGGTTGCCGGAAGGGGCTTCTCCCGGGGGGCCTGAGTGAGGACCTCTGGGCATTTAGCACATTGGCGGGATTTCCCGCTGGGGTCATTTATAGGACAGAGACACCTGAGTCATCAGCTTATGACACAATGACATATTCTACTTCTGCGTTCTCGTGGATAGCAGACTCCGCTTACCTTGCTGCTCTCCTTGCTATGTGTATCGCTTCCCAAGCCACTTGTTTTCAGTCCATTTTTGATTGGGAGGAGGGAAAAATTAAATGACCTTCGAACACTAGCAGTGATGTTCATTCAGTGCCTTTAAACTCCAGGGAGTTGCTCAAGGCTGGGTGAGACTCTGAGAACGACTTTGTCTCTGGCTTGGGAGCAAACGCCTCCCCGGCTGGGTCCACAGTAAAGACTTTTGCACCCGCCACTGTGGGACGCCCTAACAGCCCTTAGTTTCCTTTTAGCTTTGTGTCCTCTCCTGAAAAATGGAATTGGTAAGACCCAAACCTGTTTGGCTGGAGGGGTGACAGAACTTGTCTGTAATGTGATCCTGCCAGCCTCCGGGGAAACTAGAGGGTTTCTGGGGTATGGGGGGAGCACAGTAACTGACTTGTGTGATTTTTTTCCCCTGCATTTTTAATAATACAAAAAGGCCTTTTAGGATCTAACTTACATCATGGGGGCCTGTTAGTCCCTTGCTGTGTGGCCCAGCACACGCCTCCCCCAACCTCATTTCACCTGTGCAGTAACTGTCCCAGCAGCACTCATTTTCGGCCAGTAGTAGTGTTGGCTCGGGAGTGACAGGAGACCGGAGAATTCCAGGGGTGGACGCAGCTCTCGTTTGTGTGAGTCTGACCTTTTTACTTGGAGGTTCGTGGAAGCCTCCAGCTTCTTAGAGCTGTATGGTTTAATTTCCTACTATGGGGGGAGTCCCCTTCACAGATTCTAGACCTTCAACAGCATCTCACACCGCTGGGGGGACGGTCAAGCTTGAGGCTGTTGTAGGAACTTGGAGCCCTGCATGTGAGCCTTTCTGGTAGGGGGACTCCCCAGGCACTTGTTCACCCCCTCATGCTTATGTTACCACTAGGTCCGCAAAATTCTGGACCTGGCACAGAGCAAGGGCGAGGAGGTGTCTGAGTTCCTCCTCTACGTGCTCCAGCAACTCGCAGATGCTTACGTGGATCTCAGGCCTTGGCTGTCGGAGACTGGCTTTTCCCCCTCAGAGCTCATTCAGAGCAAAGTTGTCGTCAACACCGACCCAGGTATGAGTCCGCTCCCCCAGGGTAGGACTGCAGACACCAGGCCGGCAAAGCCCTGGGGTTTGGAAATGCTGTGGTGTGTGGGCTCAGCGGGGCATGAAGGCATGGTCCAACATGGTTGGCTCTGCCCTCCACATTGGGCAGTGGGCCCAGGTGCTATGTTCCCCGTCATCCAAGTGCCGCCTGACCACAAGTAGTTGGTCTGACTTAGAGGCCTGTGGAAGTATGGGAATGGCCTCTCTTCTGACTTTCTACTTGCTTCCCTTTTGGACACATAGAGACATTTTAATGGTGGCACGAATTCCTTTTTAAAAATCTTTCCAAAATTTATCCTAGGCAAAGTATTCTTCTCTCACCCCTAGTGGACAGTCCAAAAGCCAGTGAAAAACCAATAGGAAGCCAGTCCAAAAACCAATAGCCAAAAGTGGCCATTTCCAGAGCACAGCGGGGCTGCATCGGCTAATTGATTCGTTCAACAAGTATTGATCATATCCCCACCACGTGCCAAGACACTGTGCTGGATGCCAGGGGTATGACGGGGAGCAGACCAGATACGGTTCCGGCTCTCAGGGAGCTTGGAGGCCAGTGCGGAGGCCCAGCTGTAGGCGGTCATACAAACGTGTGATTGCACATGGTGACAAGGACGAGAACAGTTCAGGCTGCTGTGAGCGCACGTAATTGGGGCCATGATCTGGTCTGGGGATGGGGAGACTTCTTTGCATGTCTCTGTGCTCACTAGTTTGAGACATTTGTTGGCTGTATAACTGTATAACACCAAGCACCAAGGACCCCAACTCCAGTATTTAAAGAATCCAGTGTGACCTTGAACACAGAAACAGGACAGTGTCCCAGACTCTCAGGGGCATGTTTGGGGGAAACCAGGCCTACCATCAGGGTCAGGGCCCAGCCCTTCTGCAGCCGGCCTGTGGATACCTGTGATACCTGTGGCCGCTGTTAGCTTCTTACTCCTCCTGCCCCTTCCCACTTCCTTCTGCTTCCTTCCCCAGGAGCAAAGGAAAATGCTTCTGCCTGTGATCATTCTCTCAAAAGACGTCTCCACCGGTTCCTTTAGCCAACTACTTCGGTAGCTTTTAAAGTATAAGTCACTCTACAGAGCTAGATGTGAACTACATCTTGTGTGATTCTATTTATACAAAACAGCCAGAAAAGGCAAATTAATAGAGCTAGAAAGCAGATTGGCCACTGCCTAGGGCCAGGGGCAGAGATTCCCTAGAAGTGGGCTTAGGATGGAGAGGTTTTAGAACTGGAGCGTAGTGACGTTTGCATAACTTCATAAATTTACTAAAAATCATTGAGTAGTACACGATGCCTATTGTAAAATATGTGAATTTATGGTATGTAAGTTATGTCTTACTAAAGATGTAAAAGATAAAATTCACAAATTTTAAGCAGACAACCAAGTTGGACTGAGTTGATGGGAAGAGGTTATAGATGAATTTGGAAATGGGCATGTGTGTCTCGTTTTTGTTAACTGGATTATAATCAAAATCCCAGAAGTATTTTAAAGGAATTTATGGAACAGCCTTTGGTCTGGGGAAGGATCACCTCCGTCTGGTGTAAGCCTGGCCTCTAGCTCAGGTTTGCTGAGCTCCCTACCCATGTGAGCATGTTACCCGTCTGCTCCCCTGTGAGCAGGTGCTAAGTCAGTGACCCCCAGGTGTCGGCTGGGGACCTGGGGCTGGCATGCTCTGCGTCGTTGAACAGGGTAGTTTTTCTCTTAGTTTACTCTCTTTGTGCTTTGGCCCATCTCGTTTGTAATCCAGACTGACGTGGACTGTTCTGTCTTCTCACTCAAAGTTTTCGCATTTAGTGTTGAGGCTTCCCCTTGTTTTCAGAGCACTGTGATCAGCAAAAGAAAGTTAGAGCAATTTCTTCCTCAGCCACGGGAGTTTCCAACACCTGGCCGCCCCAGTCTCAGGAGCCTGTGGCTCTTGATCTGGGGGTGGTGAGTTCAAGCTCCGTGCTGGGTGTACAGATAACCTTAAAGGAATACATATGCTTAAAAAAAAAAAGTCTCACTGGGAACTGGCTGTCTTCCCTCCCCCACTGTCCAGTGAGCAGGTACACGGAGAAGCTGCGACAGCAACTGGCCCGTGATTCCAAGTTCGTTCTGTGCTATGCCCAGAAGGAGGAGCTGCTGCTAGAGGAGATGTACACCGACACCATCGTGGAGCTGGTGGGCTTCAGCAACGAGAGCCTGGGCCCGCTGGCCAGCCTGGGCTGCCTCCTGGACCACCGCACTGGGGTCCTCAGCGAGCAGGGCGAGACCATCTTCATCTGCGGGGATGCGGGCGTGGGCAAGTCCATGCTGCTGCAGCAGCTGCAGAGCCTGTGGGCCGCGGGGCGGCTGGACACCGAGTTCAAGTTCTTCTTCCACTTCCGCTGCCGTATGTTCAGCTGCTTCAAGGAGGGCGACACGCTGTGCCTGCGGGACCTGCTCTTCAAGCATTACTGCTACCCGGAGCAGGACCCCGAGGAGGTGTTCGCTTTCCTGCTGCGCTTCCCCCAGATGGCCCTTTTCACCTTCGACGGCCTGGACGAGCTGCACTCGGACTTCGACCTGAGCAGTGCAGTGGACACCTGCTCCCCCTGGGAGCCCGCCCACCCCCTGGTCCTGCTGACCAACCTCCTCAGTGGGAAGCTGCTCAAGGGGGCCGGCAAGCTCCTTACGGCCCGCACGGGCGTGGAGATCCCGCGCCAGCTCCTCCGCAAGAAGGTGCTCCTGCGGGGCTTCTCCCCTAGCCACCTGCGCGCCTACACGAAGAGGATGTTCCCTGAGCGCGCCGTGCAGGAGCGCCTGCTGGCCCAGCTGGAGGCCAACCCCAACCTCTGCAGCCTGTGTGCCGTGCCCCTCTTCTGCTGGATCATCTTCCGCTGTTTCCAGCACTTCCACAGTGTTTGGGAGGGCTCTGCGCAGCTGCCCGACTGCACGGTGACCCTGACCGATGTTTTCCTGCTGGTCACCGAGGTGCACCTGAACAGGACGCAGCCCACCAGCCTGGTGCAGCGGAACACGCGCGGCCAGACCGAGACATTCCTCGCCGGCCGGGGCACCTTGCGCTCGCTCGGGCAGGTGGCCCATGGTGGCATGGAGAAGAGCCTCTTTGTGTTCCGCCAGGAGGAGGTGCAGGCAGCCGGGATGCAGGAGGGGGAGCTGCAGCTGGGCTTCCTGCGGGCCGTGCCGGAGCAGGGCCTGGGTGGGGACCATCAGTCCTACGAGTTTTTCCACATCACCCTCCAGGCCTTCTTTACTGCCTTCTTTCTTGTGGTGGACGACAAGGTGGACACTGGGCAGCTGCTCAGGTTCTTCCAGGAGTGGGCTCCTGCTGGGGGGGCGGGAGCCGAATCCTGCTATCCCCCCTGTCTCCCCTTCCCGTGCCTGAAGGGCGGTGGCCTGGCAGGGGAGGACCCCTTCAAGAACAAGGATCACTTTCAGTTCACTAACCTCTTCCTGTGCGGGCTGTTGTCTAAGGCCAAACAGAAACTCCTGCGGCACCTGGTGCCCGCCGCTGCCTTGCGGAGAAAGCGCAAGGCTCTCTGGGCACACCTGTTTGCCAGCCTGCGGGCTCACCTGCAGAACCTGCCCCGAGTGAAGTCTGGGTCCTTCAACCAGGTGCAGGCCATGCCCACCTTTGTCTGGATGCTGCGTTGCATCTACGAGACGCAGAGCGAGAAGGTGGGGCAACTGGCGGCCAAGGGCATCTGCGCCAACTACCTCAAGCTGACCTTCTGCAACGTGTGCTCGGCGGACTGCAGCGCCCTCTCCTTCGTCCTGCACCATCTCCGCAAGCGGCTTGCCCTTGACCTGGACAACAACAATCTCAACGACTACGGCGTGCAGGAGCTGCAGCCTTGTTTCAGCCGCCTCACCGTCATCAGGTGAGGCCGAGGGGGCCCAGGGAGCAGCTGGTGGGGCCAGGGCGGGCCAGACTCCGGAGATGCGAGAACCAGCCTTTAAGGGGTAGGAGCTCCTGACTTACCCTGGTACTCATGACCACGGGTCCTGGAACACCCAGACCTCTTCTGTTTCAGCGTGACAGAGGGCAAAGAGCACAACTTCCGTGGCGGGCAGCTCTGTCTGGGTGTCCTTGAGTGAGTTGCTTAACATCTCTGATTTCCTCATCTGGAAAAGGGAGATGCTGGTAGCCTAGCAGTTACAGTGATAACAACCAGCATTTATTGAGAATGGGTGAAGTGCGTTACAAATTTTACATGATTGACTCTTCCACCCTCTAAGGTAGGAGGTACTCTTCTCTTCATTCTGGCAAATGAGGAAGTGGAGGTACAGAGATGGTCTCAAGGTCACACATCAGGGCCACGATGGAGCCAGATTCATAAAGATTTATGAGATTTATTGAGATTCATGAGAGGCTCAGAGATAGCCCGTGGATGGTTTTTGACACATGGGAGCTTTTGTGATTGCAGAAAAAGCAGACTCTGTGTGCTTATCGGCCTCGGTTACTTTCCATGATCAAAGCCAGCAGCTTGCCAGGGATCTTAGCACAGAAAGCTGACTCATGAGTGGTTTCCTGTGTGATGGTTTAGAGGAAAGTTAGGCCAGTCTGCTTTCTTCCGTTAGCATTTCTTCTATAAAATACACCTTGTAAATCTCTATGAGGGTTTCAGATCTTGTAACTTGGCTTGTGCATTCCAGAGGAGCAGAGGGGATTTGGAACTCATCCTGGGTACCTGTTACACCAGTGCCACAGTGTGCATTATGTGGGGACAGTGGGGTGCAGGGAGCCCGATGCTGCCCTGGCTTGTTCTCTGTGCTCTCAGCCTGGGGCATGCTCACACTCCAGGCGCTTCCCCACCACCACCCCCCAACCAAGATGGGACACACCAGAATGGTACTTCTGCCCCAGGCAGCTGTCCTGGGGTAAAGTTTTCCTCCACACCAGTAAAGGAGAGAGCAGGAGGAAATGGGCAACTCCAGGGAAGCATTTTGAGCTCCCCGAGACCATCAGTGAGGGTTAACGTTGAGAGTTAATGAGTGCTTAGATAGGTTACAAGCTTGTTTCTCATGGAAAAGTCCAGAGGAGGGCAGTTCAGGGCTGCTGTGGTGCCTCCACGACCCGCAGGAGCCCAGGCTCTCTTCTGTGTTGCTACAGCCCTGATGCCCTCACTACTTGATTTCCACCTCTTGGCCCAAGATGGCTGCTCATTTCCAGCTATTCAGTCAACATTCTAGCCACCAGGAAGAAGAAAGGGCAAAGAAGGATGCACCTCATTCTTTTAAGAAGACCTCTCAACAGTTGCTAATGAGACTTCTGCTTAGATTTCATGGGGTAGAACTTAATCCCACATGCCCAGTTAAAGAAATGGGGGATTCTTTTTTTTTTTTTTTTAAGATTTTATGTATTTATTTATTTGAGAGAGAGAGAGAGAGAGAGCATGAGAAGGGGGAGGGTCAAAGGGAGAAGCAGACTCCCTGCCGAGCGGGGAGCCTGATGTGGGACTGGATCCTGTGACTCCAGGATCATGACCTGAGCTGAAGGCAGTCGCTTAACCAACTGAGCCACCTAGGTGTCCCCGAAATGGGGGATTCTATTGTTAAAAAAGCATAGATATTGGAAGTGACTAGTAGCCTCTGGCACCCTGAGATGGCCATGCAGTGTGTGTATGTCCTGTACCCCACCACCAAAGTCGGCACCATGGGAGGAGGGGTCCTGAGAATGTGACCTGATCATTGTGATGTGGCCTGAAAATCAAACTTTTACTTGTTCAGCCTTTCACTTATTACAGAGAGGTCAGGTTGTGGGCCCAGTTTGGCCCAGGGCTTCTGTTTGTAAATAAAGTTTTATTGGAACACAGCCACACCCATTTGTTTACATATCGGCTGCTTCACACTGCAGAGTGGAGTAGTTGCAACAGAAACCACACAGCCCGCAGACCTTAAAATATTTGCGCTCTGGCCCTTTAGAGAGAAAGTTTGCTGACCCTTGGATTATCATTTGCCCCACCCAATACCTCACTGTCATCCAGCGCTAAGCCTTACTCTGTCCTTCAGCCTCACTTAAATGGTGGGGTGGAAGATTGAAAAAAATCACGATAGTTTGTTACATAGATTATTTGGTAGTTAAAAAAAATAGTATTTCACATTTTAGCCACATCAAAATATCCTGTTGGTATAGGGATTGTGCAGACAATTCCAGTGAGTGGCTGTTCCTTGCACAGGAGACAGCTATCATCCTGAAGGCTCTCTTTTCCTGGCCCCCTCCATGAACGGGACTTCTGGATGGGGAGGCTGTCGGCATCGTGGGTGAGACTGTTCTGTGTTCCATCTTTTGAAGGGCACTGACTATCTCTGGCACCTGCAAGACGGGGGAAGAGTTCCCTCATCTCTAGAATAGCTCCCTGGGGTTCCAAATGCCATGGCCCCTGCTTGCAGTGAGAACCACAAAGAGGGCCTGGCTGACACAGAGGCCACCCACAAATGATGGATGTTAGAGCTGGCTGGCCTCACGCGTCCTTTATGTGTCCCTCGTAGCCCTCCTGTTGGGTCGGGGCTGTGCGGTGGCCTTGATGACCGGCGGGTTCTGGGCAGGTTTATTGGCCCTACCACGGTGGGGCTTTTTAGGAGCTATTTGGCTGAGTGCTCTGGCCACCCTCTCAGGGTGCTTATAGCTGGGAAAACTCCGGGACCTACAGGCTTCCGCATCCTTGTGACATTTATGCGGCTACTTAGTGAGCAGCTACTGTGATTTCTAACTTTCTTTGCTGTTTCTTTTTTTTTTTTTTTTTTTTTTCAGACTCAGTGTAAACCAGATCACAGACAGTGGGGTGAAGGTGTTGTATGAAGAGCTAACCAAATACAAAATCCTGACCTTCTTAGGGTATGTACTCCTGAACAGTGCCAGGCCAGGGATGTAGCAATAATACAGAGGAGTGGGGAACCGCCATTTGTGGACGGTTGGGATGACGGCTGAGGCATCAGGAAGATCCCCGACGGGGAGCCAGGAGTCCTGGGTCCTACTCTGGGCTCGGCCGGCAGCCCCCTCTTTGAGCAAGTCAGGAAATGGGCCAGAACTATAGCCTTTTCACTTGTGTATTGGGATCCTAATATAGGCAAGTGCTTTATGAGTGGTGATTGGGGGTTGCTGAGGGAATAGCTGGGGATATGGTGGTGATGTTTTTTTTTAAGGTTTATTTATTTTAGAGAGAGAGTGAGCTGAGTAGAGGGAGGGGCAGAGGGAAGGAGAGACTCTTGAGCAGACTCCCTGCGGAGCATAGAGCTGGACTCTTGGGGCTTGATCCCGGGACCCTGAGATCATGAGCTGAGCCGAAATCAGGAGTCAGATGCTTAACCAAAGCACCACCCAGGCGCCCCTGGGGATAGGTTTTATAAATGTTAGGTACAGGTTATGCATTAGATTATGGGCCCATGATCCCTCACCCAGAAACCGGAGGGCAAGACCATCAGAGTTCAGTGTACATGCTGTGGGGTGGTGATATGACCGGTGAGGTCAAGGGCACTATCCTGGTTTCAGATACTTTAATATTTCTGCAGCAAAAGTTCTGAGTATTCAAAGCAGCTAGGATAAAGACCACAAATGGTGCCACATCAGTGGCCAGAATGGTTGTGAAAAGTTGGGGTTTTCAGAGCCTCTGGGATTTGGAGTGGAAGCGCTGGCGGGCCAGTCCAGCTGGCCTCTGGCCGGTCCTGGCGGAGATGCAGATTGTCGTCTGCCCCCGAGGGCTCCCCTTCCTCCTTGGTGGAGTGGGGCCCCCGGAAGCACACACTCCCAGGCTGCCTTTCGGCTCAGGAGCTTTGTGGGGCTGTGGAACACTGGAAACCCATCTAGTTATCACTTGCAGCTTCTCTCTGCCTTCTTATTAATTGCTGTCGGGTGGCAAAATGACTAAGAGGGAGCAGTGAGGTTCCAACATTCAAACATCTTCCCCTCACGATGCTGCTTGTCATCTTGATGGAACAACATCCACCATCTGCCGCCGGTTGCACCCTTGGGCATATGGGCTTGGAGGGATCGCGGCTTGGAGGGATCGCAAGCTGTGGTCGTAAGGCCCCTGTGAGGGAAGTGTGAGTCCTGCTCCTTATTATAGATGCAGGATCAGAGGCTGGGCCATGGCAGAGCTGGTCTGAACCCCGCCTGTGAGACCCCAGGGCCCCGAACTGCTCTCTGGGTGTCTCTCCTCTCTCCTTCCAGCCCAGACCAGAAATCAGCAGCCAGCACGTAGTCACTTTAGAAATGGGCTCATTATGATGACACTGACACACGGGAATAAAAGGCACAATATAAGGAATATAGTCAGTGATATTTTATTTCAATGAAATAATATTTTATTTCAATATTTTATTTTATTTCAATGAAATATTTTATTTCAATGAAAATATTTTAAAACTTGAATTCAAAACCCCAACAGCCCTCAGTTTATTTCCTCCACCCCAGCAGCAGGATTTCATTTCTTTTTTTTTTTTAAAGATTTAATTTATTTATTTGACAGACAGAGATCACAAGTAGACAGAGAGGCAGGCAGAGAGAGAGGAGGAAGCAGGCTCCCTGCTGAGCAGAGAGCCCGATGCGGGGCTCGATCCCAGGACTCTGGGATCATGACCTGAGCTGAAGGCAGAGGCTTAACCCACTGAGCCACCCAGGTGCCCCGGATTTCATTTCTTTTGATGGCTGCATAGTATTCCATTGTATATATATACCACTTCTTCTTTATCCATTCATCTGTCGATGGACATGTAGGTTCTTTCCATAGTTTGGCTATTGTGGACATTGCTGCTATAAACATTGGGGTGCATGTGCCCCTTCAGATCACTACGTTTGTACCTTTGGGGTAAATATCCAGTAGTGCGATTGCTGGGCTGTAGGACAGCTCAATTTTCACTTTTTGAGGAACCTCCATACTGTTTCCCAGAGTGGCTGCCCCAGCTTGCATTCCCACCAACAGTGTAGGAGGGTTCCCCCTAGTCAGTGACATTGAGAGAGCATCATCTGGTGACAGATGGTGGCTACAATTGTGGAGAACATAGCATAACTTATTATTCACTTATGGATTCACTATGTTGTACACCTGAAATTAATGTAACGCTGTGTCAACTATACTTTAAAAAAAAAAAAAAGCCAAGATTGGGGTCCTGAAGTCTCATGCGGTGTTTTCTCTCGAAGCCTATACAACAACCAGATCACTGATGTGGGAGCCAGGTACATTGCCAGGATCCTGGACGAGTGCAAAGGCCTCACGCACCTCAAGTAAGTGGGGTGTGCAGCAGGTTATTCAGTAGCCTGTGTATCACCGCTTCATTATCCAAACAAAGTGTACAGATCCCCATAAAGAGCGCTCGCCCTAACGCTTGCCCAGAGCCACACTGGTCAGATGAAGAGGCCGGTGTGTGGAAGGTAAGCTGCACGCATGGAGGAATCCTGGCCCGACAGGGAGGCTCGGGTTTCCACAGGGCCAGGTGAGGGTCTGGCTTCTGGTTCACGGACGGGGCTTTTCGGCTGTGTCCTCACACGGTGGAAAGGGAGGCAGGGGAGCTCTGTGGGGCCTCTTATAAATCCCTCATCCCATTCATGACAGCTCTGTCCTCGTGACCTCGTCGCCTCCAAGAGCCCTGCCTCCTATTACCATCTCCTGAGGGCTTAGAGTTTCAGTGTGTAGATTTTGGGGGGACCCAGACCTTCAGACATGGCACCCACCTAGTTGCCAGTATGAGCTTGGTCCTTGGCCCTGTCACACACATGCTCTGCCAGAGGTGACCAGGCACTGGGCTCAGAGGAGCCCCTGGTGGTCCCCTGGTGAGGGGGATGCACACCTGGCCACTTGCAGCGGAGATGGGACGCCCCCCACGCTCTGCTGATGGAAGTGAGTGACACTCTGAAGGCCGCTTAAAGAACCACCCCAGGAAAGCTTGGGTCCCTAAGTTTCGGCAGAGACAGTGACCACCTTCTGGAGAGGAGTCCGATGGCTCTCTCTAGGGCAGTGGGTCGCTCCTTGAGAGGAAGCCGGGGGCATGGGCACTGTGGGTCCCAGAAGAATGGGGGCAGAAAGGGCCCTGTGCACGAGATGAGGGTGCTGACGGCGGAGTCCCCCCACCGCTGGGCGCTGACCCGTGCGTGGCTCTCTCTGCAGACTGGGGGAGAACAAAATAACGAGTGAAGGAGGAAAGTGCCTGGCCGTGGCTGTGAAGAACAGCAAATCAATCTTTGAAATCGGGTGAGTGCAGGCAAATGCGTGCGTGTGTGTGTGTTACACACGCTGTTCTGTGTATGAGTGTGCCAGCTGCTGTTCACGGACATGAATATACCAAAAGTCCAAGGACAGACTGCACCTTCCCTTGCACACACTTTTATTACATTAATGTGGAAGTCCGTTATTCTCACTGCCAGCAAACAGAGGGAGCCATCTGGTCCTATGTGGGAACTTTCCACAGGCACACGGTCTTCTATTTGGCAATGTTCTATAGTCCCTGGAGGCTTTTTTTTTTTTTTTTTAAGATTTTATTTATTTGACAGAGCACAAACAGGGAGAGGGGCAGAGGCAGAGGGAGAAGCAGACTCCCTGCTGAGCAGGGAGCCCAATGTGAGTTTTGATTCCAGAACCCAGGGATCATGACCTGAGCCGAACAAAAGTAGGTGCTTAACTGATGGAGCCACCCAGGTGCTGAGGTCTTTTTTTTTTTTTAATTCAGTTTTTTATTGTGATAAAATGGGTAAAATATATATAACAGTTACCATTTAACCATTTGTAGGGGTTCAGTTCAGGGACATTACGTATCCTCATGATTGTGCGACCTTCACCTCCGTCCATCCCACAGCTCTTTTCATCTTGCAAAAAAGCTCTCTACCCATTACACCCTGACACCCTTCTCCCTTCCCTCCAGCCCCCTCCCGCCTCCCTCTGACTTTCTGTCCTGGTGACTTTGACTTCCATGGGTACCTCACAGAAGTGAAGCCATACAGTATTTGTGTCTGTTGTGACTGGCTTACTTCACTCGACCCAGGGTTCTCAAAGCTCATCCACATGGTTGCTTGCGTTGAATTTCCTTTCTGAGTAGCAGTCCACTGTATGGACGTGCCACATTTTGTCTGTCCATCTGTCAGTGGACACTTGGGTGGCTTCTGCATTTTGGCTCTCATGAGCCATGTTAGGAACATGGGTGTACAAGGGTCTCTTTGATTTCTTTTGGCTGTATACCCAGAAGTGGAGTTGTTGGATCAGCCGGTAATTCTGTTTTGGGTTTTTTGAGGAAGTGCCACCCTGTTTCCCACAGCCATGCACAAGGGTTCCAGATTGTCCACATCCTGGCCAGCACTTGTTATTCTCTGTTCATTTGATAGTAACCATCCTAACAGGTATGGGGTGGTATCTCACTGTGGTTTGGATCCTGGAGCCTTCTTAAACCTTTTTATATTGTTATAATTTTTATATGATTATAAAAGAAACACAAATAATTTTATCTGTAAACTATGAAAAATATGCTAAAATCATCTCAGAAATATTGTCAACATTTGAGGTCAGCTAAGCTTTCTTGCTCTCACATGCAGGTGTGTGCTCTTTTTTTTAATATAGCAAAGGTCAAAGCATATGTACAGAATTTTACTTTTTCTTTTATTAATTATTTTTATTAACATATAATGTATTATTTGCCCCAGGGGTACAGGTCTGTAAATTGTCAGGCTTACACATTTCACAGCACTCACCATAGCACATACCTTCCCCAATGCCCATAACCCAACCACCCTCTCTATACCCGCCTCCCCCCAGCAACCCTTGGTCTGTTTTGTAAGATTAAGAGTCTCTTATGGTTTGTCTCCCTGCCAATCCCATCTTGTTTCATTTTTTCCTTCCCTACCACCAAGCCCCCCACTTTGCCTCTCAAATTCCTTATATCAGGGAGATCATATGATAATTGTCTTTCTCTGATTGACTTATTTTGCTCAGCATAATACTCTCTAGTTCCATTTATGTCATTGCAAATACTAAGATTTTATTTCTTTTGATGGCTGCATAGTATTCCATTGTATATATATACACCACCTCTTCTTTATCCATTCATCTCTTGATGGACATCTAGGTTCTTTCCATAGTCTGGCTGTTGTGGACATTGCTGCTATAAACATTCGGGTGCACGTGCCCCTTCGGATCATTACATTTGTATCTTTAGGATAAATACCCAGTAGTGGGATTGCTGGATCATAGGGTAGCTCTATTCTCAACTTTTTGAGGAACCTCCATACTGTTTTCCAGAGTGGCTGCACCAGCTTGCATTCCCACCAACAGTGTAGGAGGGTTCCCCTTTCTCCATATCCTCTCCAACATCTGTCATTTCCTGACTAATTTTAGCCATTCTGACTTGTGTGAGGTGGTATCTCACTGTGGTTTCAATTTGTATGTCCCTGATGCCATGATATAAGGATTGCCACCCCAGCTTTCTTTTGATGTCCATTAGCATGGTAAATTGTTTTCCACCCCCTCACTTAAGTCTGGAGGTGTCTTTGGGTCTAAAATGAGTTTCTTGTAGGCAGCATATTGATTTTGTTTTTTTAATCCATTCTGATACTCTGTGTCTTTTGATTGGGGTATTTAGCCCATTTACATTCAGTATAACTACTGAAAGATATGAATTTAGTGCCATTGTATTGCCTGTACAGTGACTGTTACTGTATATTGTCTCTGTTCCTTTCTGGCCTACTACTTTCAGGCTCTCTCTTTGTTTAGAGGACCCCTTTCATATTTCCTATAGGGCTGGTTTGGTGTTTGCAAATTCTTTTAATTTTTATTTGTCCTGGAAGATTTTTCTCTCTCCTTCTATTTTCAATGATAGACTAGCTGGATATAGTATTCTTGGCTGCATATTTTTCTCATTTAGTGCTCTGAATGTATCATGCCAGTTCTTCCTAGCCTGCCAGGTCTCTGTGGATAAGTCTGCTGCCAATCTAATATTTCTACCACTGTATGTTACAGACTTCTTCTCCTGAGCTGCTTTCAGGATTTTCTCTTTGTTTTATTATTAGATGACGGGGTGTGGACCTATTTTTATTGATTTTGAGAAGGGTTCTCTGTGCCTCCTAGATTTTGATGCTTGTTCCCTTTGCCAGATTAGGGAAATTCTCTACAATAATTCTCTCCAATATACCTTCTGCCCCTATCTCTCTTTCTTCTTCTTCTGGAATCCCAATTATTCTAATATTGTTTCATCTTATGGTATCACTTACGTCTCGAATTCTCCCTTCATGGTCCAGTAGTTGTTTGTCTCTTTCTGTTCAGCTTCTTTATTCTCTGCATTTGGTCTTCTATATCACTAATTCTCTCTTCTGCCTCTTTTATCCTAGCAGTAAGAGCCTCCATTTTTTATTGCACCTCATTAATATTTTTTTGTTTGTTTGTTTCAAATGGGTTAGATTTTAGTTCTTTTATTTCTCCAGAAAGGGATTTTATTTCTCCAGAAAGGGTTTCCCTAATAATTTTACCCTTTTTCATTCAGTCTCCTATCACGAGTAGTTTTCCACTCTTTTAAAATTTGATACCATTCAGTTGTATAGTACACATACTTTTCTTTTTTTTTTAATTTAAATTCCAATTAACATATAGTATATTATTAGTTTCGGGAAAGAATTTAGTGGGTCATCACTTACATCCTATACCCAGTACTCATCGCAAGTGCCCTCCTTAATGCCCATCACCCATCCAGTCCATCCCCCCCAACTCCCTCCTACCCACCTCCTTCCAGCAAACTAAGGTTTGTTCTCTGTAGTTAAGAGTGTCTCATGGCTTGCCTCTCTTCCCCTGCCCATGTTCATTTGTTTTGTTTCTTAAATTCCACATGAGTGAAATCATATGGTATGTCTTTCTCTGACTTATTTCACCTTGCATTATACTCATTAGTTCCATCCACATTGTTACAAATGACTAAGTTTCATTCTTTCCAATGGCTGAGTAATATTCCTGTGTGTGTGTGTGTGTGTGTGCGTGCGTGTGTGTACGTACGTGTACACACCACATCTTCTTTATCCATTCTTCAGTCGATGGACATTTGGGCTCTCTCCGTAGTTTGGCCATTGTTGATGATGCTGCTATAAACATCGGGACACATGTACCCCTTTGAATCAGTATTTTGTATCCTTTGGATAAAAACCTAGTAGTGCAACTGCTGGACCAGAGGGTAGTTCTACTTCTTTTTCTTTTTTTTTTTTAAAGATTTTATTTATTTAAAAAAAATATTTTATTTATTTATTTGACAGAGCACAAGCAGGGGGAGTGGCAGGAAAAGGGAGAGGGAGAAGCAGGCTCCCTGCAGAGCAGGGAGAGCCTGATATGGCCCTCGATCCCAGGATCCTGGGGTCATGACCTGACCCAAAGGCAGTGGCTTAACCAACTGAGCCACCCAGGCGCCCCTATTTTTAACTTTTTGAGGAACCTCCACCCTGTTCTCCAGAGTGGCTGCACCAGCCTGCATTGCCACCAAGAGTGGCACATCCTCCCCACATCCTCCTCAAATACACATGCTTTTTATGCAAAACACTGAGAACTCATTGCAGGGCTCTAGTGTCTCCAGTCCCCTGTCTCCCGGGAGGGATGGTAGGGATGGTGGCGGGTGGCTGGTGCAGTGACAGCCTGTTGCCTAGGCAGCCCCAGGTCTGCTGTGCGTGGGCCTGGCGCACAGTGCTCTCAGCCTAATAAAAACAGCTGTTCCTTGCTGTAGGCCAGGTGCTCTTCTGTGTGCTTTGCATATAGTCACTAACTTAATCCCCACAACAGCTCTAGGAGGAAATGTTTTTATTAGCCCTATTCTACAGATGTAGGAGACAAAGTTCCAAGAGATCATGTAATTCACATAATCTTAAATCCAGATAAAATCCAGTTAAAATGGGAGCCCAGCATCCTGCCTCGCAGAGCCTTGCAGGTTATCTGCACTGGGGAGGGAGGGCATGGGGCTTCATCACTGCAGTTCCCTGCCCGGACCCCCAGACCACAACAGCCCACTAGCATGCTGGAGCAGGGTCCTCTTCACCTAGAAGCCACATTGGTAGTGAGGGTTCTGAGGGTGCTTCCTGATCTTTGCTTCTTGGAAGACTGACCACATCCTCACGAATGTCTCGGACCCCTGCAGAGGATCAGATGGATGCTGGTGGTTGGCACCCCTACAAGCTCCCTTTTAGGCTGCCGCCAACCCGTATCCTCTGTGGGGGAGTTTCTGGGACAGTCGTGTGCTCAGGCCCTTTGATGGCTCTCCGAAAGCCCACGGGGATCTTAGTCTTCTAATTGGGCAACTACCTGATGGGCTTCTGTTCCCAAGGCTTCTGCTGCTCTTATCCCTACATTTCCCTTCGCATTTGAAACCTAGAGCAGCTTCGCTAAGGGTCTTCTGTGGGAATCTTCTCCAGGCCAGAGCTCCCGGGACAGAGCAAAGACCTCTGCCTGGGACTAGACAGCAAGTGTGGCCACCAGCAGAAAGTCAGGGGTGTGCACGAGCTCACGTTCACGGTCTTGCCTCTTCCCTCAGGATGTGGGGCAACAGAATTGGTGATGAAGGAGCAAAGGCCTTCGCGGAGGCTCTGAGGGACCACCCCAGCCTGACGAACCTGAGGTAACTCCTGCTTTCTGAGACCCGTTGGCCCCGGGGTCCAACCTGGGCAGTCCACTTGCCTCCTGCTTTGCCAGCTGGAGAAACCAAGGGGAGGAAGATGGTTGGCTTTGCAAATGAAAAAGGTATTTGTGTCTGTGATTTTTCTTCTGTAAACAGTTCTGTGGACATGTAAGAGGCGCGTAGCACATTACTGTTCAGCTCGGCCACTTGTCATGTGTACACAGCAATGTAACCGCCACCTGGACCGAGACTGAGGACTTTGCCAGCCCCTCAGTGGTCTCTCCAGGCTCCTTGGCAGTGGGGAAGTGGGGAGGCATTCTCAAGTCCACATAACCTTCCTCATTCCCAGGACGGTGCTGAGACACAGGGAAACCTTCATCTCTGTGAAGACCTACTCCTCCCTGTCCTTCTTTCGTCCTCTGGCCGAGTCTCAGAGCCTCGGGCGTCTCCCTATTGCCCGGGTTCTTCCTAACACTGAGAAAGAAATCCCAGATAGTGGCGGCAATAGCAGTTTCTTCTTCAGGAGAACAGAGGACACTTCTCCAGGTCTCGCTCATGGGAAGAAGGGTCAGCCGCCTGTAGCAGAGCCCTCCCAGCCCCTGCTGTGCTTGCGACCCACTGGTTCCACTTCCTGTCTGGCCTCTCCATGAGCAGTCTTGTGCCAGTCCTCATGCTCAGAGTGTGGGCTCTGGAGCAACAAAGCTGAAGCCACTGCTGGCCAGGCGGAGCACTTCTGCTTCCTTCGTGGGCAGGGGCCACCTCCAGGCAGCATCTTCCGCGTGTTTCCGTTGCTGAAGCCAAAGCCATATGTAGACATGTCTCTAATGATTGACCCCGCATGTTTTCCTTCCTAGTCTTGCATTCAACGGCATCTCCAGAGAAGGAGGAAAGAGCCTCGCACAGGCCCTGGAGCAGAACACCTCTCTGAGAATATTCTGGTAATAACCAGAGTCCTCTTGAAAGGTTGGGTCTCAGGGATTATTCCAAAGCCTGGAATCTTAACTGAAAAGCTGCCTTTTAATTAAAAAGGTTCTAGGTCTTTCCTCAGTGTTGCGTCAATAATTTAATTTCCTCCTAGAAGAAAAAAAAAAGCCATTCCTAGCAGCACAGACAAGTACAGAAGGGGGAAGCGGGCCCCAGGAGCATGGGTTTGACCTTAGCCTTCTTTGCCAACCTAGACCTCAGGAAAACCCGAAGGCTGGTCATTCTGGCAGGATTATCCTCAGAGCACCTTCAGATAGCATTTGCAGAGTCCAGCTTTGATGCACTTGGCTCAAACTCATCTCCCTTCCTCCTTGTAAGCTGCCTTCCTCCCTATGCAGCCCCATCACAGTCTGGCCCTTCATTGCCCAGCTCACCAGTCACCAGAAGCCCACATTCCTTACTCCCTCTCTGTCCTCCAGGGGTAATAATTTAGAATATGTTGCCTTCTGACAGGGCTTTTTAAATTTTGTTTTTGCCTTTCTTTTTGTCATTTACTCTTTTATTTATTTGAACTTTTATTTGCTTGCCAGTATCATAAATTCCTTATGGGTGAGGGAATTGTATTAGGGCTCAGGGCACCTGAGGTAATCAGCTGAGTTCATTAATATTGACAATATCATCATTTTGAGAGTTCTACTAGACCTGCTGGCCAGTAAGTACATTTTCAGTTCTTTTCCTCTAAAAATAAAATCTTTAAAAAATACTTTGAAATATTTTTAAAAACACTGTAAGGAAGTCAAAAAGTAGGAAGTGAAAGAACTTCCTCCCTCGTGTTTTCCAGATATAACATTTTCCTTCTAGCCTTTGAATGTATATTCTAGCCTTCTAGCATTTGAATGAATATTCATATACATATATATAGATATATATTTTTTCTTACAAAATAGAATAGTATTTAGCAAGTGGCTTTTACAAAATATCTTATGGGGCATCTGGGTGGCTCAGTCAGTTAAGCGCTCAACTCTTGATTTTGGCTTAGGTCATGATCCCAGGGTTGTGAGATAGAGCCCTGTGTGAGGCTCTGCATTTAGTGAGGAGTCTGCTCGAGACTCTCTCCTCTCCTCTGCCCCTCCCCCCCGTGTGTGTGATCTCTCTCTCTCTCTCTCTCTCAAATAAATCTTTAAAAAAAAAATCTTAACGATGTATTGTCTGCATTTTACATGTTCTTTCTTGTCAGGATCTCTCAGTCTCAACACTGTTGACATTTTGGTCCAAATCCCTCTTGTGAGGAGCTGTCCTGTTCATTACAGGATGTTTAGCAGAATCCTGGGCACCCACCCTTTAGATACCTGCAGTACCCTCCAACTGTGGTGATCAAAAATGTCTCCAGATGTTGATAAATGTCCCCTAGACAAAAGTACCCTGTTGAGAACCACTGCTCTACGTGGACAGTAGTAATGTTAGAACCAAGCATCTCTCGAGTGCTGAAGTACTGAATGTATGCCATGCATTCTTCTCACCCTTTTATTATTTGTTTGTTTGCTTGTTTGTTTTTTGAGAGAGAGTAGGGGAGAGAGAGTGTGTGAGTAGGGTGGGGGGGCAGAGGAGGAGAGAGAGAGAGAATCTTAAGCAGGGTCCACGCTCCGTGCACAGCCTGACGCGGGGCTCAACGTCATAACCCTGAGATCGTGACCTGAGCCAAAATTGAGAGACACTTAACCGACTGAGCCACCCAGGCACCCCTATTCTCAGCCTTTTATATGTGTTCCCTCACCCTCACAGCCCCCCCATAATGTCTATACTGTGACTGTTCACCCTTATTTCTCTGGTGAGAAAACTCTGGTGCAGAGAAGTTCAACCACCAGCCCGAGGTTGTCCTGCTAGTGTGTGACACACATGGGACATGTCTGGCTCCAGAGGACTCTTAAATATGTTCTTCTGCCTCATTTTCTCTACCTCATTCCCTCTAAAGGCTGCATGACATCCCACTGAATGGATGTTTGCCACTTAGAGGCCCAGCAGCCTCGGCTGATGTTGACTGGCGCTCACACTTCACGTTCCGGCCGATCCCGCTGTGGGCGACACTGTGTCCACAGATCCTCGTGTGCACCTCTTTGCACACTGCAGGGTCAGTGTCCAGAAGTGCCACTGTGGGCTCAAAGTACCACACACTTAAAATTCAGATAGACGCTGCCAAATTGCCCTTTGAGAGATGATTTTTTCAAAGTTCTGTTTCATTCTTCTTCCTTCCTTATTCTTCCATCCACTGGCACAACAGGGTCCAATCCCGTTTACATCTGGGAGCTTCTAGTCCTCCATGCTTTGTCCAGACCACTTCTGGTTTTAACAAGAGCTGAGAGACTTCCTGAACTTTGAGTTCCTGAGTTTGGGTCCTTCACGGCGGGTGTCAGAACAGAGCTGCTGAGCACCTTTTAACGTGTAGATGACAGGCTTTTCGGAGTCTTCCTACGACTGGCCTTGGGAACAGGCTCTCAGTGGTGTCTGGGGCTGGAAGAAGCCTGGGAAGTGGGCACTGACCCCTATCTTACGTGGGATCTGAGGCCCCAGCAAAGATGGGGAGGGAGCATGGGTTCCGTAGAGCAGCAGAGCGAAGAAGTAGGAGCATCCTACTTCTGGGTACAGGATTTGCACAAGAAACGAATCCCCCTTTATTGTCTATGGGGCTCAGAGGCTGGGATTGGGACCTGGCTGTTTGCTCAGTTCAGCAAATGATGAGCAGCCTAAGCTGGAGAGATCCGGGCTGGGATCCCACTTCTGAGAACTCATTTTACAAATGTGTGCCAGATAGGGCTCTCCTGAGTAAACGCTTATTTCTTTTCTAGGCTCACCAAAAATGAACTGGATGACGAAGTGGCAGAGAGCCTGGCAGAGATGTTGAAAGTCAACCAGACGTTGAAACATTTATGGTAACTCAGCAAACCTCAGAATTTCAGGCTGTGCTACTTTTAGAGCCTGTTTTTTGAGATGAGGCGCCTGGCTGGCACAGTCAGTAAAGCATGAGACTCCTGTCTTGGGGTTGTAAGTTCAGGCCCCGTGTTGGGTGTAAAGCTTACTTATAAAATCTTGAAAAAAATACAGGTCAGTGGTCTTTGGTGTACTCACAGGTTGCACAACCAACACGAAGATCTAATTATAGGACAGTTTTGCCCCAAGATGGAGTACACCCCTGTTCATTAAGCATAACCTCCCTGTCCTTGACTGGACTTTTTGTCTCTATGGATTTGCCTATTCTAGGCATTTCATGGAAATGGAGTCCTATATGTGACTTTTTGTCTGCCTTCCTTCACTGGCATGAGTTTTCAAGATTCGTTGACATTCTAGCATGTGTCAGAACCTCATGGCTCTGTGTGGCCAATATTCCTCTGTGTGGATCGTTCACAATCTGTCCATTCGTCGGTTGGTAGGCATTGGGGTTGTTTCTACCTTTTGACTGTTGTGAATGTGCGTGGACATGTGTTTTCATTTCTCCTGGGTATACACTTAGGAGTAGAATTGCTGGGTTGTGTGGCCACTCTGTTGTTAACTTTTTTTTTAAAGATTTTATTTATTTATTAGCACGAGCAGAAGGGAGAGGGGGAGGGGGAAGGAGGCTCCCCACTGAGGACCGAGCCCAATGTAGGACTTGATCCCAGGACCCTGAGATCATGACCTGAGCCAAAAGCAGAGGCTTAACTGACTGAGCCACCCAGGTGCCCCTCTAGGTGACTTTCTGAGGAGCCACCAAAGTATTTTCTGAAGTGGCTGCTTTACTCTACCTTCTCACCAGCAATGTGGGGAGGCTCCCAGTTCTCACATCCTCACCAACAACACTGGTCGTTGTCCATCTTTTTGAATCTTGTCACTCTGGTGGGTGGGAAGTGTCATCTCATTGTGGTTTTGATCTGCGTTTCCCTGCTGACTAACACTGGGCATCCTTTCATGGGCTTGTTGGCCTTTGTGTATCTTTAAAGAAATGTCTCTACATCCTTCCCCCAAATTTAATTTAAATGTTAATAAATTTAATTTATTTGCCTTTTTATTGCTGTGTTGTTAGATTCTTTATATATTCAGGGTACTAGACACTAGGTGGACAGTCTGTAACTATTTCCTCTGTGGGGTTTTTTAATTTTCTTGTTAGTGATCTTTGAAGCACAAAAGTGTTTAATGGAAGTCCAGTTTTTTTTCTTTGGTGGTTCATGCTTTAGGTGTCTTGCTAAGGAACTGTTGTGTAATCCAAGGTCACAAAGATTTACGCCCAAGTTTTCCTTTAAGTGTTGGAGTTTGGCTCTTGCATTGAGGTCTGTGATCCTAAATGCTAATTTCTGGAGTTAATTATTGTGTGTGGTCTGAGGCATGGGGCCCAAATTCATTCTTTGGCATGTGGCTATCCAGCTGTCCCAGCACCTCCTGTTGAAAAGACTATCTTTCCCTTTTAGATGGCTCTGACGCTTTTGCCAAAAATCAATTGACCGTAAATGTATGGGTGTATTTCTGGACTTTCTATTCTAGTTCATTGATCTGTTTATCCTTACGTCAGGATCACACTGTCCTGATTATTCTCACTCTGTAGTACGTTTTGAAATCAGGCAGTGTGAGTCTTCCAACTTTGTTCTTCTCAAGACCGTTTGGGCTCTTCTGGGTCCCTTGTATTTCCATATGAATTTCAGCTCACCTTGTCAGTTTCTGTAAAGCAGCCAGTCTGTGCTTTTACATCTGTTTTGTTGTTGTTTTTCTGGCCTGTAGACTTTCTTCTCTCCCGCTCCTGGTGCTAGGCCGGCCCCTACAGGGAGCTCCAAGCTGGACTGAGGCTAGAGAGCGAGTCTCGGCGGCTTAATGGGTGCACAGACCACACTGGCCCTTGTGAAGAAGGCCCCGGGGAGCATGTGGCCCTGAGTGCTGCCACACTTTTTGGCTCTTTCACTACCTGGTGTCTTGCCAGCTCTT
This sequence comes from Martes martes, assembly GCF_963455335.1. Lineage (NCBI taxonomy): Eukaryota > Metazoa > Chordata > Mammalia > Carnivora > Mustelidae > Martes > Martes martes. Next base: position 62,616,173 of record NC_137899.1, on the reverse strand, counting down.
GGCTGGAAGGAGCTCTCCCGGTAAGGTGGAGGTGATGAGGAAGCAGCAATTTAACCCAATGCGTGGTTCTGGGTCCACTTCCAGATTCTATCTTTGCTCCTTTTGCCAAAATGTCCAAGTTGTGGTCGTCCTTAACAGTGGGTCATCACCTCTGCCACTGAGCCCAGGGGTCCCACTTTGGGAGATGTGGTTGGGAGACTGGGACATGGTCCTATGAGCTGGGGCAGCGATGGTGACGAAAGCGCCCCGGCCCCTGGACACTGGAGCAGAAACTGTGAGAACTTCCTTCATACACATCCTCCCACTGAGACCTTACACCCAGGGGAGGGAGCATTCTCTTGCTCCCATTTTACAGATCAGGCCACTGAGGCATCGAAAAGCGTGAGCTTATTTCTTCAAGCCTCTGCGGCTGAGAAGTGGGGAGTGGGTGTGTGTGTGTGGAGGACGGGAGCTTTGAATGCTGTGCTGTCCTGCCTCTTCAGGGGGTTGGCCCCTTCTTGCTTAATTTCTATAATCCCATCAATCACGAAGATGAAGCCCTCATCTTGCTGGTAGGGCTGCCTTCTTGGGTCAGGGCCCAGGATTTCTTAGGGTCAAGTTCAGTAGTAGCCTTACTCTACAAAGAGCCAAAGGAGTGGGTCTGTGATGAGGCACAGACACATCAGTGCCTTGTGCGGCGTGAAGCTCTTGGTTGGGTTGGAAGCCCAGCTGTCCAGGGGAGCACTGAGAAATTGTCCAGGCTCCCAGCTGTATCAGAAGCCTTTGTTTCATTTGGATCACTGCTACTGACCTAATGGGGTACACTCCTCGAGGCCCCATTATTGATGCTTTCCTACTGGGACCCATGAGCAGCGGCAGGAGAACCTCTCTCTTCCCTACCTCCCCCCGCCCTCCACCACGGAGAGGACATGGTGCATTCTTAGAAGCCTTTGTTTCCCCAAAGTGGTGAACGGCCATTTGGCAGCTACTAAACCTTAAAAACTGCCTTGCCTTCCCCAGCCAGCTGGAAAGCCACCAGACTCTCTCTCCCCTGGGTGTTTCTTAGAATTTGTTGTTCAGATTGCTAGCCGCCAAACATTTTTGATTGGGCACCCCTGCTGCGAGAAATGCCGACACACACATAAATGTCTTCATGTATTAAATTATCTATGTATGAATACACAGATATATTATGCCCACTCTAAAAATATACCAAAAAATTAAACATTTTAAAGGATGTCCTTTATCCTGGTAGGTCTGATCAAGATAGTCTGAGCCAGTTGAAAAGACGCACGGACACAGTTCTTCCCCTGACCCCGCCTCATTCCCACCACACCCTTACAACTCCCTAATGGAGGGGGCAGTGTTATTCCGGTATTAAGGGATCTGCTACAAGATACGTTCTTCTTTCAGGCTTATCCAGAACCAGATCACAGCCAAGGGGATTGCCCAGCTGGCAGATGCCTTACAGAGGAACACTGGCATCATGGAGATCTGGTAAGACATATCTGCCCCTGGTCCTAACAATGGTTAACAGTGCTTACTGACTCAGCACCACCGACTGGGTGCCCGGCACAATGGGGAGCCCTTTGCACTTACCCCTCATCGTTCCCATTATCTAGTAAAGTAGCTGATATTATTTCCACTTCACAGATGTAGAAACCGAGGCCCAGTGACGTAAAACTTGCCCAAGGTGCCGCCCAAGAGGAGAAGCTGGAATCTGGTCCAGATTGCCTGACTCTGCGGTCAGCATGCTCCTCCCAGGCCCCGTGTCCTCCTCTACCTTCCTGGGGTCGCATGGGGCAAACAGCCCCAGAAAGGATCCCCGCTGGAAGTGAATCACTCAGGGACTCAGGAGGCTGAGAGACGAATGTGCTAGCTGGAGTTTGGGGCCCATTCTTCTCCTCTTCGGGGCTTCCTGGCCTTGAGGAAATACTTCCATGCTGGATTTGAGCTGACCTGTGCTTTCCCTCAACCTCCTATTTCTGTTTGGAGGAGTTGTTTTATGGGGCTAGTGGGACAGAGCCAAATTATTTGCTTTCTGCAACACTGAGCCCCATTCCACTCCGTTATTGCCTCACATGACACATTCCCCACCCCCCACACATTTGAGGCATTTGGGTCTGGGCCTGTAGAATGTGCCAGGCCATAAGCGGGGTTGGGGGAGTTCCCATTAGTAACGGTTGCAGCCATGGTTTGGGTGCTGGGGAAATGGCAGTTAGCCAGACTGAAAGAACCCTGATTGCTTAAGAGTCTGGGTTTCCCAGAGCTGAGAGCAGGGGGCTGAACTCCTAAGTACTCTGGAGTTTGTCCTGCACCTGGGGTGGGGGGGCACAGCCCTGCAGAGCAACCCTGTGGAGGACCCAGCAGGGGGCAGAGCCAGACCTCCCTTAAGGACACGGATGGGGAGAAGAGTTCCAGCTCTCATTGTGGCCTCTCTGAGATCCAAGGAGCAGCCTCACTGAGAACTCAAATCCTCAGCTCAAAGGGCAGTTACTCATTAACGACTTTACTTCTTCAAGACTGGAGAGAATTTCCCAGCCAAAAAAGTATATCGCGGTATAGCCCCTTGACCTCGGCTCTGAGTACAGTGCTTATTAAACTTTGCCTTGGAACTTGTCAGAGGATCATAAAACGAGTTTGGTGGGTTGTGACCAGCATTATTTAAAAAATGAACTTGAGCAGAGTATGGGAAAGCGCTGTCCATAGTATGAAGTATGATTTTATACTTGTTTCAGGTATGTGTATGTGTGTATGGACAGATGCTGGTTCACAATGGAAAATGTAGTTCTTGGTTGGGTCATGGTTGAAAAAAGTGCTTGGAAAACACTGAGAGAAGAGAGCCCAGCTCCGGCCAGACCGACCAAGGCGCTGTGGTCTGTGTGGCTTCCCCCACTCATCTGTCTGGAAGGCCTGTGACAGCCCCTGGGACTTGAGTTTGCACTCATCTCCATGTGTGATGTCATGATCTGGGTTCTGCAAAGTCCTGTCCATGGTTGGGAGTGGGGAGGGAGCCACACTGTCTGCGATCATCAGCAGCTCAATGGCTCGCTCTTTCGGACTGACGACTAGTTCTCCCTTGCCCTGGCCCCGAAGAGCTTGCAGCCCCAGCTCCCACCCTGGGTTCTGCTGCTAAGACAGGAGGCTGCGTGTTCTGGGACCTGACATTGTACGGCGTTGGAGCACACCTGTTGGTCTTGCGAGGTGGTGTACTCCAGACTGTGAGCTCTTTGAGGTGTGGGGCCTGGGTCATGGTGTTAAAAAAAACAAGGTTCAACTGAGTAATTGGAAGGTCTAATTGGCTTTATTAAACAATTCAGGAGTTGGGCAGCATCCCACCTAGCACGTCCCGGGGAGGGGGGGGGGCAGGGGGGATGGGAGATGCTGAGCCAAAGGAGAGAAAGGTTCTTAAAGGCAGAGGGCATGAACAAAGACGAATGCCCTAGCAGGGAATGCATTGTTCTAGCCAAGGCTGCCCCTCCTAAGGGGAGCTGAAGGGGCCTCAGTCAATTTCCTGGGATTGACCAGGAAATTCTATGTTGACTGACTAAAGGTTACCTTCTTTTCTCTCAGCTGCTCCTCTGTAGTTCTCAAAGCCTCTGTTGATCTTCGGCATTCTCGGGTCACGACGTTTTGGCTTTATCTCCGTGGCATTCGCAGGTTATGAGTTCAGATTTATATTCCTTTAAGTCGGTTGTCCTCTTCGTACCTTTGTGTTGGTCCAGTCTGGGGAGACCGTTTGCTTGGTGGGTAGCAGCTGCAAACAGGCATTTAAAATTTTTGAGAGAAGGTAATGCACCAGGGAGATATGATTATGGTAAGATAATGTGCCATGTTTGCAGGGCACTTTGAAGCCAGGGTCTCCAATCCAGTCAAAATCAAATAAATCAAAGACCCCATGGAAGGAGTCATCTTTTTAAGACAAGCGGCTTGTTTTGTGAGTTGACCCGAGTTTCCACTTTCCCAGAAGGGTGAATCCAGGCGTAGCAGGTGGTACTGGGTCCACCAGGCAGTGCCTTGCTCGATAATCAAGGGCTCTTCTATTACCAGGAACAACTCTGGACAGAGAGTCTAGGGATCTGTGTGGGTAGTTCTTGCTTTAGTGGCAATTAGGCAAACATTTCAAGAATTAAGAAGTTCCTGATTATAGCCTCATTTATATTTATCCCTGGAAGTAAGGATCTGCCAAAAGGAGAGTCCTGAATCATGAAAGCCTCCCTGTAGTTCCCTTCTAACTCCTGATGTAAATTTACAGGAGTTGGCCCGTGTTAAAGGTGCGATTTTTCTCCTAGCCTGAGATAGGAGGTGGCTCTGAATTCCCGAGGTTGCCCCCTGAGCAGTGACCCGGGAGAGAAAGACAAGGGCGTTATCTCCCCGAGCCAGTGCCAGAGGGGAGGGAAGGAAAAGGGCAGATGCTCAGTCCCAGGGCGAAGTCTGGAGCCCGCGTCGTGGGCGGGGGCAATCTATGGGGGCAGCTGTTTCTCCCCGTGGTCGGGGTGATGGTAGCTCTCCAGCGTCTGTCCAGGCCCAGGCCTCGGGTGGAGCCTCCGTCGGCTGTGCCACGGGGTCTCAAGGCTCCGTGCCTCCCAGCTGTGCAGCGATGTCGGTGGTCAGGAGCATTCCGTAAAGTCCCAAGAGCTGTTCTCCTCTGGTGATGTTTCCAGAATCCCTAATCAGCACCTGGCTCTAGACTGTGACCAAAGGACCCTTTGAATTGGGATCGCAGGTGGCTTCTTGAAGCTGTTCGTAACAGGCTGGAGCGTAAGACAACAAAAGACTCCAAGTGGCTGGTCAGACTGGCATGAAACAAAGGATCAGCTGAAGGTTGTACACGGACGGAGTTCCAGGAAATCTGCAAGGTTCTTGTTGAGTGAAGAGGGTGCCTCGATCCCTGGAGATTATACAAGGTATACCCCACGTGGGAAACACTTTTAATAGTTTTATTTTTTTAATTTCCCACTGTGAGGACAACAGTCTTGCGGGATGGAAAGGCTTCAATCCTTCCAGAAAACACACACGCACTACTGGTGACCTGGACCAGAGGCGGTTGAATTCAGTGCCGCTACAGGTATTTAAAAGGGCCAGAGGAGGAAGTCTGAGGCCTCTGGGGACAAAAACAGTTTTTTTCAGGATTGTGGACCTGACCAGTCACACCGCTGCAAGACTGTTTTTGCAATTTTATAGATGTTTCCCCACTAACGTCTATTTATGATTTGAGTCCTCTTGAATGCACTGTCATGGGTGCAGGAGGGCAAAAACCAAAAATGGGGTTTGTCAGGGAGCAAGGAAGAATCAAGCAGCCGTCCTGGGTTTCCCATAGCCCGACTGTTAGTTTCTCTGATTCTGGAGCAGAACTTTGCTATGTTATAAGGACATCAGGATGGCAAAAATCTGGCACTGAGGGGCCATTTTCTGCAGAAAGAGAATGGAGTTAGTCCACATCTTTATAGATTCTACTGCTGCTGCCTTGCACGAAAAGTCACCTTGAGTCCCATATCACCATTTCTTTCCAAAGATTTCTTTTCAACAAACCTTCCAGAACTTTTTTTTTTTTTTTTACATTCAAATTTTGTCCTAAGTTTTCCCTTGTTAAATAACTAGTCTCACTTTAGGACAAAATCACTTTTCCATCAAAGATGTATTTTTCTTTTTCATTTTTTTCTCACCAAAAACACACATCCTTCTTTCCTTACATAGTTATTTCTGTTACTTCCAGTAGCCTTAATTACATTAGAATTTTTTTTTAAGTTTTATTAATTTAAGTAATCTCTAAACACAACATGGGGCTCTCCAACGTATGACCCTAAGAGTAAGAGCTGCATGCTCTTCTGACTAAGCCAGCCTGGTGCCCCGTTATGAGAATTTTTAGCTCTTAAAACCCTTAATTTTCAGTGAACACTAATAAGTAAGCAATTGTGAACTGCTTTGCCAGCATTCTTTAGATTTTCAGATTTATGAGTATGTTTCATAATTTCTAGAAGTATGTGCCTTTTTCAGTTTCCCAAAGTAGCACTAACGTATCAAAATATCTTTTAGTTTCTCTGTAATAAGTAATCGAACACAGATAAACCTGTGTTTGGTTACTGTTTTAGTATTTTAAGAGATAAAGTTTCCTTAAATCTGGAAAAAACATTTTTTAAGTCAGCGATGTTTTAAACAAAAAGTTACAAAAATTCTCCTCCTTAGTTAATCGCATGTTTTTCTTGTTCTGCTTGAATTTAGTTCTTCCATTAGTTCTGGAAATTCCTACCCAGTTTAGTTTTATGAGCTGAAGATGATCAGAGACCTGTACTGAGAGGTCTTTCCATGAGTCGCATGGAAGACAAAATACATTTGCAGGAGGCTTTCGTAAAAGCATCTGAGTAAAAATGGCCATGGTTAAAGATGTGACTAGAGTTTATTACAATGCAAGTGACAGGAAATTTGGTTATTTCTGTGACATAGAACACTTTAATAACATGCCAGGACATACCAGATTGTGAAGTTTCATGTAATTTTTAGAACACTTTGATAACGGACATCTGTACAAATATAAAGTTTGGTGGCACTTATTTGACAGTGTTGTCTGTGGGATTAAACACAACACACAAACCTAAGGAGTTTAATTACTCATGAGATCTGTGAAATGTGCAAGAGGTCCTCTGGAAAATTTCAGTTAGATTGTGGTTGGAAAGACTTCATTTTAGAATTTGATTGTGGGAAGTATATGAAAAAATATGAAAAGGTTTGGACATTTGGTTAAATAGGATCATGAATCATCATAAAACAATAATTATCCATTTAACCAAAGTGATAATAAAAGATTATAAAGGCCAATACAGAAGGTTACACAGTTGTAAGCAAAATTTAGCCCTTTTAATATTAAGACTCTGGTTTTTTAAGTAATCAAAGACCTAATAAACACAGGAAATTATTTTGGCAAAACACAGAATCCTTGTTTTTTAGACAGATAACTTTACTTTTATTTTTTTAAAAGATTTTATTAGAGAGAGAGAGAGCACAAGCTGGGGGAGAGGCAGAGGGAGAGAGAGAAGCAGGCTCCCTGTGCAGAGCTTGATCCCAGAACCCCGGATCACGACCTGAGCCAAAGGCAGATGCTTAACCAACCGAGCTGCCTAGGCACCCCTAGGAAGATAACTTTAAAGGTAAAGAAAAACTTTTGTTTATAATTTCTTACTAAGAGCAGACCAAGAAAATTTTCAAGAAAACTTTAATCTTTTAACAAGGAGAAAACAACTCTAATTGTGCACCAGTATACTTTTGATAATAAAACTCATTTACTTAAATTTATCCTCCTCTTACCCAGTACTGGCCACACAGAAAATTTCTTTCCAAAGATTTCTGTAAACCTTCTACAATTTTTTTTTTTTTACACATCTGAATGAACTTATTTTTTTCTTCAACAAAAATTTATTTCGGGGCACCTGGGTGGCTCAGTGGGTTAGAGCCTCTGCCTTGGCTCGGGTCATGATCCCAGGGTCCTGGGATTAAGCCCTGCATAAGGCTCTCTGCTCAGCAGGGAGCCTGCTTCCCCTCTCACTCTCTGCCTGCCTCTCTGCCTACTTGTGATCTCTCTCTGTGTCAAATAAATAAATGAAATCTCTTAAAAAAAAAAAAAAAAGGTATTCCTTATATTTTTTTCTAACCCAAAACACATACCTTGGTCTCTTCTTTTCAGTAGGCTTAATTATATTTATTAGAATTTGTTACTCTTAGAAACCTTAATTTCTAGTGAAAACTAAGTAGTAAGCAGCTGTGAACTGTTACACCAGAATTCTTTAGATTGGCAAATTTTTTTTTTTAATTTTTATTTTTTTAAGTAAGCTCTGTGCCTACTGTGGGACTTGAATTCATGATCCCAAGATCAAGAGTCACATGGTCTACTGACTGAGCCAGTCAGGTGCCCCTAGATTGGCAAACTTATGAATATAGCTCATAATTTAGAAACATGCGTTTCTTCATAGTATAATAGCACAAAAGAGGTTTTGCTAACAGACCCAAATTTGTCTTATACAGAGAAACTAAAGGTAGAGGTAGATAAATCTATATTAATACCTAATGTGATATTACTTTTTCTTACTTGGAGATGATTTAGATACTCAATGCTTTTTTTTTTTAAGATTTTATTTATTTGAGAGCGAGCGAGCGAGCAAGTGAGAGAGAGGCAGAGGGAGAAGCAGACTCCCCGCTGAGCAGGGAGCCCGACTTGGGGCTTTATCCTGGGACCCTGGGATCATGACCTGAGCTGATGGCAGATGCTTAACTGACTGAGCCACCCAGGTGCCTCTAAATACTCAGTGAATTTAACAACTCATTTAATTTTGCAAAACTTTAAAGCTTCTTTGCTTAAAAACAAAACAAAACAAAACTTTAAAGTTTTTAAATTTCTGGGTTACCACCAGAAAGATTTTGGAAGCTATTTAGAAGTTTACCTGGAGGGGCACCTGGGTGGCTCAGTCAGTTAAGCATCTGTCTTTGGCTCGGATCATGATCCCAGAGTCCTGGGATCGAACCCCACATTTCGGGCTCTAGCCCCACATCGGGCTTCCTGCTCAGTGAGAAGTCTGCTTCTCCATCTGTCTCTGCCCCCAACTCGTGCTCACTCAAATAAATAAATGAAATCTTAAAAAAAAAAAAAAAAGTTTACCTAGAAACCTTTTAATCTTATTTACATGTATTTAATTTACTTATTCTTAGTTATATTTGGACTACCCATAATACTTTATGAGACGTTAGACAGACTCAACCACTATTCTGTTTTGGTTTTTTTTCTGACAGATTTTACAACAGAGAGAACATGAAGCTCATTTGTCTTTCAGTAAACACAGGCAGGATAAAAGTTTTATATTTAATGCTGATAACTCTAAAGACAGGTCTGTTTTAATTAAACCAATAATCTCAAGTAAGCTTTAATACCAAATATTTTCCCAGATCATATGGATTTAATTTTAGAGAGAACTCTGGGGCTGGCAGTTGGCAGGGACAGAGGAAAGAGAATCTCAAGCAGACTCCCCTGTGAGCACGGAGCCCAGCCCAGAGCTCCTTCTCACAACTCCGAGAGCATGACCTGAGCTGAAATCAAGAGTTGGATGCTTAACCGAGTGAGCCACCCAGGCATGCCCCGAGCTTTGAGTTTTAGAATGCCGAATTCTTACCAGTGCTTGCCTTCAGACAAACCAAATTGAGCTCTGTTACAAATTAATTTTAGCCATACCATCCAGAAGTACAGAAAATATCTCACATTTACAACATACGTGGATACTCATACAAACACACAGACCAGAGGCAAACAAAATCTTCCAGCTTCTGGTTCTACTTGTGTCTGTAGAGAGATTACAGGCCCAATTTCCAAGTATCTCCCTCTCTTTTTTTTTTTTTTTTTAAGATTTTTAAAAAAATTTGTTCGACAGACAGAGATCACAAGTATGCAGAGAGGCAGGCAGAGAGGGGGGGGAAGCAGGCTCCTCGTCAAGCAGAGAGCCCGATGCGGGGCTTGATCCCAGGACCCTGAAATCATGACCTGAGCCGCAGGCAGAGGCTTAACCCACTGAGCTGCCCAGGTGCCCCCCTCTCTCTTTTTTCTAATGAAAAATTTCCCTCTCAAGTTTGCATTTCAAAGAATGGTTCTTACCTAGGTCCTAGAGAAGATGGGGGTAGAAAATGTACAGGGAAAAGTATGAAGTTTTGTCCAGGGTGGCGATTTGGAGCATTATCTGCCTATCATCAGAGGTGCTCCAGTGGGCACAAGAGCTCTGTTACTGGGTTGTATTTTAAAAAGGTCTCTTCCCCTCCCATTTTTCCTTCAGCCTCAGGCAATGGTGGGCTCCATTCATGTTTCAAAGACATCAGATTTACGATTTAAAGGGACAAAGAAAGAATGCAAAAAGTTTTTTTTCCTAAGAGTTTTGGGGTAGTTGTGACTTAAAACTGACCTTTTTTTGACCTGTCGGCTGGGGCAGTCTTCCTTCCTAGCCATGGAAGAGCACATTCTTGTTTACTGGCAAAGCCGTCACCATTTAACGGGCATTAGATTCTGACTTGCACAAGTAACCTCTTCGCTTTTGGAAACATGGAGGGTGCTGGGTTTCTGGGTACATATCTAGCTATTGTTCAAATGCTTCTAGGAAGCTCAGTTGTTCTGCTGGGTAACGGAACACAGGACAAGATATTCAGAAATTAAGAGTAATGTGGGTGGAGGCTTATTTATTTAGTGCCCTGTGGTACATTGCCAAACATGATTTTAAATCTCTGTGGCTTGGGTCCTAAATGGTGAATAATGTTCTGGAAATTAGGAGGGGAGTATTTTCAATATACGCCTGAATACTATTTCTGCTTAAATATGGCATTCAAGGAGAGAATAAGTTGAGTGCTTCCTTGTTATAATTAAATAAAATGCTTGATTGATTTGGGGAAAAAGAAATGACCTTTTCTTCCCTCAAATGCAGGGCAATTTTGTTCCAATATACTGACCTTTGATAACATCCACAAATATTTTGAGAGGAATGGCTGAGGTTTGGAGATTGGTAAGGATAAGTAGATTTTTTACTTAATTCCCCCCAAAGAACTGGATTCCAGCCTGAATATCAAGGGACTGGTTTACCTTTTTAACTAAATTTGCTTCTTTGTATCAAAGGGAATTTTACCTTTTGTACAGTCTGTATAAAGCTTTTTAACAAAAGCCTTCCCCTTCTGTTAGCCCCTCAGCATCAGCCTTCCTCTGATCACTGAGGAGGGCCTAGGAGAGAGTTCATCGGTTATCTCTTTCCCCTGTGAAGGGGAGGTTGTGTCTTTTTAATGTTTCTCTAAGCTTGGTAGGATCTTCTGAAAATGGAGGGAAAAGGGCTTTATAGAAGATCTGCGGCTGTTTGGGGGACATGAATTTTTGGCAGGAGGGGGCGTGGTCCAGGATACACCTGGCAAAGGTGAGCATATAGAAATGGCTGAGGCTGACAGAGGTTGATTACGGTAAACCAAACCGTCCTGTTTGTCCTGGGTGCTTCTGTTAAATTCACTTTCTGGCTTCCAGCATTTATAAGAGTAGCCTGTATACTTTGAACCTAGAGGTTGGGCTGGATTTTAAGAAGGGGAATTTCCATGGGATGTAGATATTTATCTGTCTTAAGTCTAATGTTTGTTCTTTTAGCTTGTCAAGGGAATCCCTAAGACTAGCCATTATACCAATAAGACAACTGAGGGCTCTTTATAGGTAATTTTTCTCTTTCAAGTAGCCAATTTAAAGGGTCTAATGTCTGGCCATTGAGCAAATGGATCCTATTAATTTCAACCGTGACTCAAAGTCATAAGCCTTTTAATGGCTTAATCCAAGACTTAAGAGGTATCCCTAGAGAAAGCATAGATGATGCAGCCCCCGTGATCCAAAAACCTACTCCCGGGAACAGTCTGGGAGAGCAACCACCCTCTTGTACAGGCCGTGAGAATGGTCTCTGGACCATTCTCTGTGCCTCTGGTCTACATGCCTCTGGTCTCCCAGAGGATGCCTGGGATGCATCTAGTACAGACCTACTGATCTGTGACACAAGGCAGGTGCTACTGGAATGAGATTTCTCCAGCACTAAGGAGCAACAGGGGTCTCTCCCTTAGGGGCTGGGACCTCTTATGACAAACTTCCCTGAAAGCTGGCATGGCCAGACAGAGCACACTGCTTGTAACTGTGTATCTCGGGTCCCCCGCCTATTAGACTGGCCACCAAGATGCTCCCCAGTAAGCGTGCTCTTCCAAGTGGTGGAGACTAGCGAAAATATGACCACGGGTCACAAAGCCAAGCTCTTAGGACACAGAACTAGACAAAAGGAAGACTCTTATATTCAGATTAACAGCCCTGCCTAAGTCTTGGGTCTCTGGGGGCCAAACCAATATCTAGAAGGGCCATGCCTTGAGTTTGGGGACTGTGTAGTGTTTATTGCATACCCTGGTGCAGGGACATTTTCTTGAGGCTGGCGGGGGACTGAGCGTCAATCTAATACGTTCCATGACCAGGTTATCCTGACCGGGGGTCTTTGAGTTAGATGACAAGCACTGTAACAGCTTCTAAGTGTTGACGCGTGACCACCAATTTTGCAGCTTGGGCTTCCAAGATGTTTCTTTAGCAACAGCCTTTACCTCATGTGCGTATTAACCTACCGCAAAGTTTGTCTAAAGAGACCCTGGTTTGAGGAGAACCATGACCTCACCAGTCCATGAGGCCGGCTACACAGTAGGCTTATAGGACTGAAGCCTGCATTCTGTCCTGTGAGAATTCCTTCCTGTGACCCTCAACACAAAAGACACAGATGAAAGAAAACCGTGACCATCTCTGGGAGGAAATGATCAGTCACCCACGAGTACTCTACCAATTTTTGCCAAAAGTTGCTCAGCGCAAGGAACTAGTTATACAGTATTTTCTCCTGCTAACTGAATTTAGAGAAAGAAAGAGTCTTAGCACTCATTCCACCAGACCCTGCAGACAGAGAAGCTGGGAGGCTGGTGTGGTCAGAAACCTTACCTTCTGCTGGCTGTGCGTGTGTCAGCTGTCCCAGATCTCTGTGCGACGACGACGACAGCCCCAGGGCGAGCAGCTGGCTCTGAGAATGAGTATTCACCAACTACACCAGCCAGAGGGAAGGAAAAATTCTTCCTCTACCCTTCAGTTTCTTCCAGCTGGATTAAGAGCTACATTTACATAAAACAGATTAACCAGAGGAAAAAAACACAAAGTTTGAGACCTAAAGAGACGACCAAGGCAGGCAGTTTTTAGAGACAAGGAGTAAATTCATGAGGAATTGACAGGACAAAGAAAACTTTGGGAGCTCCAATTCGTAAGGAATTCTAGGCAGAATTTGGGGTATGATATTAAATCAGTAGACATTAACAAGCGTTGTCTATACATTTTTCTTGGCTCTAAATTTCCTATGTCTGGTGAAAAGAATGTCTGTACCTCCCTGGCACAGGGAGGGTGCCTTTCACATGGGAGATATTTCTTCTGCTTTCAGGGGGACAGAGGGGGGTCTGAGGATCCTTCTTGTACATTTCAAATAAATACCATTTTATTTAAAATAATCAGTAAGCCACAGTGGAGCAGCCTGCCCTTAGCCCCTGCAAAACCAATTCACTAGAGCTCTTTTACAAGTTGATTTTAGTAATACCACCCAGAAACAATATCTCACATTTATGACATACATACATACAAATACACAGAGGCAGTTGGTTAAGCATCTGCCTTCAGCTCAGGTCATGATCTTGGGGTCCTGGGATGGAGCCTGACATCTATGGGGTTCTCTGCTCAGCAGGGAGCCTGCTTCTCCCTCTCCGTTTGTGTTCTCTCTCTCTCTCAAATAAAATCTTAAAAATACACACAGAGGCAAAGACCCTATGGTTACTAATATTTGTGAATTTTTAAAATAAGACTTTTATTTGTGCCTGGAATCAAGCTTAAGGAGGCTGTACTGGACTTTGAGCACAAGAGCCCTTTTTAGCAATCTGTACTATAAAAAGGCCTCTTTTCCCCCCCTCTGTCTCAGGTGATTGTGGGCTGTGTTTACATTTCAAAGACATGAAGAATGTATAACTTCAAGGGACAGAGAAAGAATGTTAAGTTCCTCCAAGAAGGACTGGGGTTTCCCAAGTCTTTGAGATAAATGAGGGAAGTTTCAGAATAGGTAAATGAATAGGTGAATTTTGAGTTGTGCCTAGAACGGACTTTCATTTTTGGGGTTGAAGGGAAAGGTAAGATAAGGACAGTTGCTCCCAATTTCTCAAATTGGGCTGTAACTTGAATGACACCCTAGACCGGCACCTATCCCAGCTACATTATCTTCAGTTCATTTCTTTCCCTCTGGGTACATAGTTGAACTTCAGAGATTTCTGGCAGTACTGAATAACCCTTGGGTTATTGGGTGTTAAGATGGGTTCCCAAAAGAGGGTACGAAGCATATTACCTTCCCCAAATCCAGAGTCCCTCCCACAGACAGCCAAAAGAACAACCTGCACGTCCCAGGCCAGCAGAAAGCCAAGACTGGTTACGCGAAATGAGACAAGGAAGAGGGTGACAGCTGCCCCCTGGGAGAGAGGGCATCAGTGAACGATGGGTTTGGATTTGGGAAGAAAAGGGCAACGTACGGTTTATCTTTTCCCTTCTCTACTGGGCACTGCAGGCTCCTTCAGAAGTGATTCTGATAAGCATTTTCACCCTGTGCTGGCTTATGCCAGTTTTTCCAGGGTCCCCTGTGCAGGCTCTGCTATCTGCTGGAGGTTCCCATTAGCTATTTGTTTTTTTAAGCTAGTATTTATTTGAGAGAGAGGGAGAATGAGCAGTAGCGGAGGGAGCAGCAGGACAAGCAGGCTCCCTGTTGAGCAGAGCACAATCCCAGGACACGCCCCCAACCCTGCCCCCAATCCCAGATTGAAACCCGAGCCATTGAAGGCAGATGCTTAACTGACTGAGCCACCCAGGCGCCAACAGTTTACCAAAAAATTTTTCTTCTGTGAACTCAGAGGGGCCAGTATTGGGGGCGAGGTTTCCTGTAAGGCCCGTGCCTTCCCAATTTTGTTTCTGGTGGTGGTTTCAGAGGAGGAAAGGCAATGCAGACAGAGAATTAGCAGTGTGAGTGCTCAGAGGACAAAGAGGGCAACAGGAGTTTCTTCTGACTTCCTTAGGTCCCTCTTATACCTTTAATTTTTGTGAGGCTTTTGTTAAATCTTTTAATTCATTTTTTAATGACACTAGTTCAAAATTTTGAAACCTTTTGGAGTTTCTGCTTGCCCATGTAAACACGCATTCTGTTTGCTTTGGGAACCGGGGCTGTCCATGGCGCTTCTCAAAGACTTTGTCTACTGGGAACACTCCCCATTGTGGCTGGTGTACTGCTAGGGTGTTTTTAGTACAGTTTTGCCATTTCTGGAAATATTCCCAGCTCCCAGCACCATGGGTTTTAGACGTAAATGAGCAGGTGTGCTGGAAGGTGGCATGTTTGACTCTTTAGAATTTAGGGATCCTCTTAGCTAAGCCTTGGTTTATACAAAACAAGACAAACATGTGCACTTTAACACACCAGCAGTAACCAACCACAGGGTGCTTCCCTGGACTGGAAGAGAGAAGGCCGTGCCCAGCACAGGCAGTTCCCTGCGTGGACTGACCCAGTGGCCTCCACAGTAGGGACTGTGGACTGGAAATGGGGAATGGACTCAAGCAGCAAAAGCCCAGTAAATGAGGACTGCAAGTGGGAGCTGGGAAGGGATTCCAGCGTGGACTGGTGGGCTGAACCCAGGGCTAAGGATGGGTGCTCCCTGAGAGCACCCCCAATCCCGGTCACCTTGGATTGGAAAGCCAATTAGGTTGGTTATCTCGAAGGCAAAAAGGGGAGGAGAAACCAAGAGGACTCACTGGCGGTGGCACCTGGGCAAGGGCAAGAAAGACAGGAACGGGGAAGGGCTCGCGGGACACAGTACCTGTGATTCTCCCCATCCCTGCAGGGCCGTCAGGAGCTCGCTGTGGACCCCAGGGCCGCCACCACGGCTGTGAAACAAAATTCAGCCGCGTAAATTGGAAGGTCTGATGGGCTTTATTTAAATAATTCACCAATCAGGCGGCATGCTGTCTAGCAAGCAGATAGAGCTCTGCTGAGCCCAACAAGAGAAAGGTTTTGGAAAGGCAGAGAAGGCATTCAAAAGGGGGCATTTACTAGCCAGGGATGCACTGTGTAGACCAGGTTGCGCTCCTAAGGAGCAGAAAGGGCTCAGAAAGTTTCCTGGTCAGGTTGCCCGGCTAAAGGCTGTATTCCTGGGGCAGTGGAACTGCAGTTTGATTAGGTAGTGAGTTCGGTTTACAGACCTGGGGCCTTTACCTCAGTGACAACACTCGGGGCCTGCGGGTTGTTTCTTAACAACAACAACACAATCAGTGGTCACTGCTGTGTCCCCAGGCCTTAGTGTTGAATCTTCATTTGCTGACTAACAGGGCTGGAGGGCCAGGCACGGTGCTAGCACCATCCAGGGGTGACCCCAATAGACCTGCCCTCATCCATGGCTTTACCCCTAGTGAGCGAGACGCACAGTGAAGGGAAAAATCATTCAAGCAATTCATTACGAGTGTTGTACAGGAGAGAGCTAAGAAGGGAACCAAACACAGATGAGGTTTCAGGGAACTTCTCCCTAAGGAAGTGGCATTGAGGCTAAGCCAGCAAGAATGAGTAGGAGTCAGTCAGCTGTGGGGAGGGGAGAGTGTTCCAGGGAGAGGGAACAGCATATACAAAGGCTGTGAGGCAGGAAGGAGGAGCACGGTACCCTTGAAGAACAGCAAGATGTCGCTGTGCCCCTGGGGTTCAGATACTATAGAACGGACAATGGGAGGCAGAGGAGTTGGGGCGTACTAGACCATAAGAGATCTGTGGGTCATATTACATATTCTGGTCTTTATCCTAAAAGCAATGGAAAATCCTAGAGGGGTTTGAGGCAGAGGAGGATATGATCAGATTTGCTTTATAAAAAGACCACTCTGGCTCCTCCAGGAAAACGGATATGAAGAGGCCAGACGGTACTGCCGTGATCCAGAAAAGCGATGGTGGAGCTCAGACCACCATGGTGGCAGTAAAGATATGGAGAAGCTTCCGGGAGGCATGCTGGGGATGTTTAGAGAGTAAGACAGAACTCTGGGATAGACAGAGTATGAAGAGGAGGAGGAAGGAAGGGGTCAAGGCTGATCCCCAGGTCACTGGCTTACACAGCTGGACGAAGAGTGGTTCGACACTGAGCCGGGGGCCTGGGCCGCCGTGGCCCCCTTGAGGTGCCTGGGAGGCATCGAAGTGCAGGTGTTCAGTAAGTGGAGGCACACAGGAGCGGTCTGGGCTGCAAGCCCACTGATGTAGGGATGAGGTCGCCAGGGGCAGTGATGGGCCCTTCCCCCAGCCTGAAGGAAATCCATTATTCACGGAGGCCGAGGGCAAGACAGCCAAACGCCTTTGAAGGAGAAGATGACCAGGCCTGAGAGATGTCATTAAGTTCAGGTTCCTAAAGGCTATTGGTGACCTTAGTGAGAGCCAGTTCAGAGAGTGACAACAGCTGGAAAGGAGTAATATTATCACACAAGTATCCGAACAGAGCAGGTGCCTTAACTTCAGGGCCGCACGACGAACGGGAGTGTATCAGGAACACACACTGGCAAGGCCCCCACAAGTTCCTACCATTTTACTTATGTTGTTTGTTTTTCTCTAACAGCCTAAATGGGAATTTGATAAAGCCAGAGGAGGCCAAAGTCTTTGAAGACGAGAAGCGGATCATCTGCTTCTGAGAGGCCGCTTCCACGTGCGGGGTCCTCGCCCCAGGGAGGAGCCTCCCTGCGCAGCTGTTACCATTTTGCAGGGCACACGTGCGCCTGGTGAGCCGTCTGATTGACTGTAACTACGCCACGAAGGGACATGACGCATATCCAGGGTATTTTTATCGGACGTGAGAGGAATAAGACTGAGCTCAGAACCGGCCCTCAGGACCAGGGAAGCGAGTTGGTCATGCTGTCCCCATGACAGAGTTGAGGACATGGTAGAGAGTTAGTGCCAAGCTTCTGGCAGAAAAGGTGCTCAACAAACGTTTTTTTTTTTTTTTTAACCTGGAACCTTCTCTTCCTCCTCAGTACCTCCCCACAGGTTGACGGCCTGCCCACCTTTCACATCTACAGATTAACTGAGATACGCACAGGGTCGGGATATGACGCATCCAAGGTTTTGTCAAAGGCTCCTTGTAGACTTCTGTTTTAGCCCTTGGGTCTCAGTATCTGTTGACGGAGATCCTGGGGTGCTCTCTTAGCAGGTCTAAGAGAACGGGTGGGGTCTTTGTGATGCTGAGTTTCTGCTTGGGGCCTTCTCATGCTGGGCTGACCTCCTCAGGAAGGCTGATAAGGGTGGGCCCAAGTGCTCTGCACCAGGAGGAAGAACCCGTGCCCATCCTCCAAAAGGAGTAAGGCCTGGCTTCTCTTTGTGGCCCTGGGGTCCAAACTGAATCTTCTGTCTCTTGCCCTCCTGAGGAAGGGAAGTGTCTCTCTCCCTGCCCCGGAGCAGTTGTGAGGATGACTGAACTGGACTTAAGGCTGAGGGAGTTGCTGAGAACCCGGCCAAGAGACCATGTTGCACGGACCATCGTGGCAGGCACGTTCTGGACGTTACATGGGGGAGAGGGTGGTGATATTACCAGATAACTTGTTCTTTTGCCAAGTCATTTAATAAAGTACTGAAAACATTTCTAATTAGAATTTTCTAATTTCTAATTAGAAATTTCTAATTTCTAAAGGAAATTTTGCCTGAGAAGCATGGTAGGCTCCCTGGACTCCATGCCTTGACTCCCTTCAGAGATACTCACTGTGCTGGGTGGCGCCCTGGCGTGGGGTGCTGTGTCGAGCCTGCTGAAGGCAGGCCAGAGGCGTCATCATTATGGTCCTTTGCAGGCCTCTCCACCTACCAAGGGATCAAAAAAAGCCAAGGAAGCAACTGAGGCCTTTTCTTCTACCTGACCTCTGAACCCATACAGCTGGCTTCTCAGAGGAGCAGACTCAGTCAGGGGTGGCTGGGACCAGGATATGCTGCATGGGCCAAATTCCACAGTCCTCACCACCATGCCATGGTAGGCCCTGGTGGCCAGGCTCGATGTCCACTACCTTCTGTGGCAGTTCACAGCTGAGTGGACCTGTCACCCACTGTGGCAAGAGGCACCAAGCCAATAAGGACCAAACATGAGAGGGAAAGGGATGGGGGGAGGCTTCCAACAGTACCTTTGAGTTCTCAGAGGTCCAGTCTGGTTTTGTGCAGCAGTCCCTGTCAGAAAATGGCAATTGAGGAAGTTAGCTCTGAAAATCCTGTACAGTCATTCAGCCACATGGTGGCTGTTCCCCTAAGGGGCCGCTTTGGTAGCTCTGAGCCAATCCTCCCCTCACCCCAGATCTGAGTGTTCACCTAACACCAATCCTCCCCTCACTCCAGATCTGAGTATTCACCTAACACCAATCCTCCCCTCACCCCAGATCTGAGTATTCACCTACACCAATCCTCCCCTCACCCCAGATCTGAGTATTCACCTAACACCAATCCTCCCCTCACCCCAGATCTGAGTATTCACCTAACAGTCACCCCCTGAGGCAGCAACTCTCTCCCTACCAGAGATTCTAGGCAATAGGTCTGGAAGGAACGTGGTGAGCTGAAGGCTAGGGGTGCTTAGGGCAGACTTCAGACTTCCTCAGTAAAAGAACTATACTTCTCAGTGGACAGATTCAGACTTCATTAAACCACTAAAGCTAAACTTTTGGGAGACTAAAGTTTACTTAGGAACTACCAAATGTATTGCTTTTACAGATTATCAAGATTAAAACTGCTGCCTCTAAGGATATTAGAATTTGTGCAGTGTTGGCTTAAGTTCTGTTTGGAAATACTTCTGGTCTTCTAGATGGTGAACGACAGAGTTTCTGTTTCTTCCAAATTTGTTGGAAGGGCTCTCCATTATTCACTGGTGAGCTTCTGTGCAGAGAGGTGGAGACTTTTCCTCATCAAGAAGACCACTGAGAGTTGAAAAAAAAAATTAAAAATTCCACAACGTAGGATAGGACTGTTTCTTTCCACAGGACACCCTGGTTGGTTTTGGGAAAGAAACGACATCTCCTCTATTTCAGACCTGCAACCACGGCATGTCTGAGCTGATTTGGAACCTACCCAAACAAAACAAAACAAAACAAAACACAACAACAACGTGGAGTCACCAGGTGGCTTTGGGCCGGGTGCTAAGACTTAGAATCTCAATCTGTGTCTTAAAAGCTGGGCCTCCTAGGGATGTCCCCACACCTCCCAGGGCAGCTGTAAGGATCAGACACAGTGATGCGGGAAAGCGGGGTTGCCACTCAGTACAGGTCGCTAGCCACCGTGAAACCAACGCTGCTCGTTTCCACTCATGAGGCAATGCCCAGGTGGTTCTCTTCTCAGCTCCGAGGCTTAGGGAACTTCCTGACAAGGTCACCTATGGGCCCGAAGTTCTCAAAGTCAGGTCCAAGAATATTCCACCTCAAGCAGCTTGGAACAGTCTAGCTTCGCCAGCGAAAGGCACAGCCATCAGCCTTCATCATTGTCACCCAAGAGCCCTACCGCTGCAGTGGGACTCACCCAACAGAGGGATGTGAGGCCGCGCCGTGGGCCGTAGAACAGAGCAGGAGCCCACGAGCCTCCGCTGGGTGTCCCCCTCTGCTCCTCCACTGGGTGCAGGGGGCTTACAGATCTTTCGGTCAAATTCCAGGTGTGCCACGTCTATTTCCGGGAACTAACTTTCCCTTACAGGAAAAAAAAGACGCTCGCCCTGGAGCTGAAAGGCAAAACCGAGATCATTAACCCAGGTCCAGAAAGGGCGATGTTAATGAAAATGGAATTTGCTGGCGAGGTGGCACAGGTCACGTTACCATAGAGATGTGCTTGTAACAGCACCGCTGTGTCCCAGGGGCCATCCCTGCCTGATTCTCTCAGCCTTAAAACACAACTGACTGCATGCAAGAGGAGCTTAAAACTTTTCCAGGCACTTAACACTGAAAAGGTTATGGGCCCCCAATGATCTGTAATAAAATTTTTTTAAACAATAGTAAATGATAGAGCAAGTGCAAGGATGTTAGGCAAGTTTTTCTCATGACTATGTGGGTGGTTTTTTGTTTTTTGGGTTTTTTTTGAAAATAACAAATATCAAAAGATCTCAACATTTTTTCCTTGACTTTTTCTGTTAGTGCTTTTGTTATAAAAGCAGTAATCACAATATTAAAGGAAATTTTTAAAATAATGCTTATAAATTACACAATACTAAGTTACTTTAATTTTTACGTGTCATCTTCCCATGTTCTGCCTACTTTGTGACATTTTCCCCAACTTTTTTTTATTGTGGTTAAATACACAAAAAATTTACCATCTTAACTATGTTTAAGTATACAGTTCAACGGTATTAAATACATCCATACTGTTGTGCCACGAACACCACAATCCAGCTCCAGAATTTTCTTAGAACCCTAAAACTCTAGGTTCATTAAGGAACTCCCCATTCTCCACCCTCCCCAGCCCTTGGCAACCACCCTTTCTGTCTCTAGGATTTTAACTACTCTAAGTACCTCATTAAGTAGAATCACACGGTATTTGTGTTTGTGGGTTTTTTGGTTTTTTTTTTTTGTAACTAGCTTATTTCATCTACCATGATGTCCTCAGGTTCACTTTCCACATTGTTATATAGGCTTTATAAGGATCCTCTGTATTCTGTTGGTTTGCTTAATTATGCTAGAAATCCAGTCTTCCAGATTGGTTGTGGTGGTGATTATTTCATACAACGTTTCTGTGGAAGTAGAAAATTCTTTAGGACTATTTCTTTGGAGTAGGATTATTAAGTCAAAGATTCTTGCTATGAAATTTTCTTTTTCAACTTATGTCAGTGCATAAAGTCTAGGGGTATACCAAATGATTTAGAAGCAGATGAAAGTTACAGGACAATGTAATGTGAAGCCAGCAATGTCTCCTATGACCCTGTCCTGGACCCCGACCCTCAACAGTGTTTAGGCCCCTTTTCCTGCCCCTGTTCCCCCCACCCTACAGATTATAGCTACAGACTGGCACCGGTGACCGCTACAACTTCTGGGAAGAATGAATCATCCACAAATCATCTGTTTGAAACTGGAACTGTGCAAGGTAATAATTCATTAGTGTGGGTATCAGTATCTTCAAAATCAGTTTTCCTTACTTAAAAAAAAAATTTATGTATGTGTATACATGTCCTTGCTTTGCCAAACAGACCTAATGTGACTAGACCCATTATACTGACTCAAATGGAAACCACCTCTTCCAAACAATCCTACGAAATAGGAATTACTTCATGAATGAGGGAAACTGAGAACCCATGACTATGGGTGTAGGTCTTCGTACTAATCAAGGTGTGTATAAAAATGTGTGCGTGGTGGACGGAGGGAGCAAAACCCTTCAGGAAAGGGGTTTTGGCAAATGTAGAAAGCCACACCTGGCAACACCTGAGAATCTGAGCTCAGATCAATTCTCTCACTCTACCACCCCGGAGACTGGTGTTGGAGCAAAAGCGACTTGCCTAAGGTCGCACAGTGTATTACTGGTAGAGCACAGCTAGTACACAGGCCTGTCTGTTTTCATTCTGCAACTGACCTTCTTCCTGCTAAGTCTGGTAAATCTGGTCCCAATCCACTAGGGCAACTTAAACAAAAAAAACGCTCACCCTAAGAACACAGATAGGGTCTCTTTAGTGTCCCTGGTGCTAAGAGTTATAGGACTCTGGAGTCATATTTTCAAACCTCACTGAGAGTCACAAGGCAAGGAAGACCCTGGAGAAGTTTCGGTGACATGAGTCTGACTCTATAGAGCCAACAACTTCCTCGTTGGCCACTCATCCTCCATTCCCAACCACGGATCTGGGCCAAAGGAAGTAAGTGGGGGCATTCCAGAGAGCTAGAGAAGATCCTGTTTGGATGGTTTTCATCACAAGAGGGCAGCATGTGTCCAGCAAGTAATTAATCCATTGTGCCAGTGGCTCCCAAGGATCCAGAGGTGCTGGGGGCCTGGTGACATTGTTCTTTAAGACCCCATACCAAGTACATAATGTTAAAAGCAAGTTCATTTTAAGCCCATTCACCCTTGTGTCCAAAGACATTGGAAGGCAGAGAGTCGGCCCCCAGGCTCCGTGAAGAACAGTACTGCAAGTCTCTGGGTGGTGAGGATTTAGGTTCACATCTCAGTGCCATCAGGAGTTGTGTGACCCTGGACAAGCAACTTAGCCTTTCTGTGCTTGGGCTTCCTGCTGTAATACTAGTACTAGAGGGGTGTCGGGTTAGAGGAGTAAATTAATTTATGTAAAGCACTTAAGACAGTAACTGACAAGTAGGATGGGCTCCAGAAGCAGTAACTCTTATTATCTGATCAGAACCTTTTCCTTCCAGCATGGCCTTAACGAGCACCAGGGATAAGGCAAGAGAAAGAGGGGCCTGTGCTGGGCCATCCTTCCCGTCCTGCAGAGCCCCTTGAAAACAGTATCTCCATATTCAGACCGATTGCTAGTTCTTGACTTTTAAGCAGCCTAGGGCCAGAAGCCATTTCCAAGGCTGAACACCTATGGGATCAGAACCATTCCTTATACTTGACGCTGTCTTTTTTACTTTGTTCAGGGACCGCATATCCCTATCATATCCAGAAACACGGATTAGGGAGGCCAAAAGTCTATTTACATTTTGATTTGAGTGTCTTCTCTGGCCTTCCCCACTACAGTCATAAGGCTGAAGGTCATTTCTTTGATGTCAGTGTGTGGTTCTCTGTTTCTAGCATTCTTTACTTTCGCTCGTTAACATTGCTACTGATTCCCCAGCCTGTTGAAGAAATGAATGATGGGAGTCTTGAGAGCAGAGGGAGGAGAGTAGCAGGGGAGGTAGAGAAGGGAATAAAGCAAATTGAGTCGGTGAACTCCTGACTCCTGACTTGCACCCAGCTTTGGCCACTCCTATCACCTTGTCCGGGAACCAGCCCGGCGTCCTGGCGGCTGATGTCTATGGTGACAGCAGCTCATCATCTAGTGAGCAGCTGTGGGGAATATACCGGCCGCCCACTGCTGCTTTCATATTTCCCAGTGGGTTTGATTTTCTATTCCCCACATTCCTAGGCAATGTGTAAGGTCTTTTTCCTTCCGTCAAGATAATGCACTTATTTCTAATTCATTTTCCCAGGAGGACCCACTGGTGATCAACAACATTCTTCCATCTGAATCATCTAGGCCAGTGTTTCTTAACTTTTGCTCATCATTGCCCCTTCAAGGAGACTTTTTAGACATTTTTTTCCCCTAATCCCTCTTCCCACCATGAAATTCTAACACCACAGTTATACTGTATTTCTCTTTGTGGCCCCCTGGGCACACACCATTGAATACCCAAGGTTTTTTTGGTCCCACATGAACCAATTTTCACCGTCTTAGGGGTGATATCCTCCCGGTTGAGAATGCTTGATCCAGTCAAATCCTCGATAATTCTCATGACCCTCGCCATCCCCAAGAACCCCACTGTCACCCTAAAGACCATTTGCCTTTATACACATTATTCAGCTTCCAATCCAATAAATTTTAGTAGTTACAACATTCTTATTCTTTCCTTCACTCTTTTAACTGTCTTGAATCAAGTTTAATCATTGTGCAAAAACACTGCTCGTGTTGTTTAAAAAAGTGCCAAGTGTCAAAGGGGGAACAGGTCGTCCTCACAGGAACTTTTCCTACCTGAAGCATTCTGGTACCAGCAGCTTCAGAGCTGGGTTTCGGAGACTGCCACCAGGCCTTCGGGCAGAACCTAAGGCTGACCAAATCTGCCTTTGCTCTTGTTCCACTTCCCTTTCTCACTTCCTAATTCCCTTACCCTCACAGCCCACCCAAGAGATCCACAGAACCCAAGCCCCTGCCCACCCCAGGGCGCTTACTTTCTATGTTAGCTCCTCCTGCTCAGCCATCGTCCTCACAACCCCAGAAAAATTCCAGAACACATCTGGCTCTTTTGAAAGGATTTGATCCCTGCAACATCTTAAGCAGAGCTGAGAAGGCTCATCCGTCCATCCACCCCTTCCTTCCCTCCCTACCTCCCTCCCCCTCTCCTCCCTCTCACAGATAAATACTGAATACCAGACTTTATCCCAGGCATTCGGGGTGGGGGGTGGTGGTAAGAATACAATGGCTATGTCTGGTCTTTGATTTTACCCTGTTTACAAGTTAACCAATTAGACTGTTTCACGGATGCTGGCATGACACGTGAGACTCCTGGGTCAGAGACGCAAGACTTTACCATCCACAGAACAGCAGAGAGCTGATGGCCAATAAAATGGTTTCAATAAGGGTATCAGTCAACACGGAATGTTTCTGTAAGGTCAAAGTGAGATTAGTCCTGAAAAATGCCCATGGATTTACGGACATGGAGGTTAAAGATCACCTTGGTAACAGCCATCTTGGTAAGCTGACGGCAGGGAAGCCAGACTGGAATGGGGCGAGAAGTAACTGAATTAAGGGTATCTTTCAAGAAATATATGAAAGAGAGAAGACTGGTGCTCCAAGGGGATATGGAATCTAGGGAGGGTTACTTCATCTGAAGTAAGACCAGTTAAATAAGTGTTAGTTGGGAGGGAGAGACAGGTATATATATATACACACAGAGAGAGAGGTGGTGACTGAGAACTGGAGACTCCTGAGGTGAGCTGGACCAGGGCCTGCAGCACAGATGAGACACAGAGGCTCTCACGCCAAGCAGGGCCTGGCCAGGGTGAGGTGCAGAGTGATGGGTGTGTGAGGCTAGGAGGAGGATGCTGGCACACTGTCAACATCCAAGGTGAACACTGGACTCTGTGAAACAATCATCTCTTCAGAAGAAAGGGAACCAAAAACAGAGTAGAGTAGAATGTATTTCTTCTAAATGTGGAAACGTTTTTCAGGACAATTTTTGCCCCTTTTGATTCCTTTTGTTTCTGAAAGACAAAAAGAAAGATAGTAAGCAGCACTTATAGTCTTCCCCTCACTGTCCTTCTTCAGCAGGAAGACTCCATCCAGCCTACCATCACTGAACATCACTGAAGGAAAGAGGTCAAGGATACCAAGAGTTTACTGGAATTGTGGCAGACTCCCTTCTATGGGTCTCACAATATGTCAGACCCTGTTCTAATCACTTATATATACTCCTTCCCCCCCCCCCCAACTCCTCACAGTAACCCTATGAAGTCAAAGAAACTGAGCTATGGAGAGATGAAAGTAACTCGCCCAGAGATCACATAGTGAGATGGCAGACCTTCCAACACAGGCGGTCTAGCTCCAGTTGGTGTGTTCACCCACATACACCAAGCTGCTATTACTGAGGACCCAGTAAAGAGTAATCCAGAGAGGAATAGAAGCAGAGGCTCCAGAGGGAGAGATGAGGAGACAGTGATCCATTAAATCTCAGGTACAACGGGCCCCCTTAATTTGGACCATAAGCTAAAACATCATCACTACAGTGGTTTAAACAAATGATTAAGACTCGTTTATTTAAATGCCAATTCTACTCAACTACATTTATCATGTATCAGTAAATATTTCATTTTTATAAATATGCCTGAAATGTAATTGTGAAACTAAATCAATATGATTTTTATTCTAACCAACAGTGATATCAGAACTTGATTCAGGTTATGAAAACAGCCTCATAGTGGACTAGATAATCAAGTAAGTAACCAGGGTGTTACAGATACCTGAATAATTTGCCCAACTTGTGCACTATTACTATGATATGTATGGTAGATTCTTAGGGCAAATGCTCCTCAATAAACCACATTTCCCCCTACCTATGTGACTTGCAGCGGGTCACGAAATGATACACCAGCAAACACATGCAAGCAGGAGCCTGAAAGGGGCTTGCAGATGGGAGCTTGTCCTCCCTTGCTGCTAGGAAGTCTCCCATTGCCACGTGAATAATCTCAAGCAAAGCTGCCAGAGACACGTGGGCCAGCCAGCAGCCAGCCAGCACTTACCTCCAGACATGCTCAACTAAGGCAATGCTTCCAGCTGCCCCAGCTGCTGGCTGGAGCCCCGTGAACAAGTCTAGATGACAGCCTGCATTTCTGAATCTCAGGACAGGAAATTTAATAAGGCTGTGCTTTTAAGCTACTAAATGTTGGGGTGGTTTGTTACTCAGTGAAGGATAATTGAAACAATATATAAAAATTAAGGAAGGTGAGCTGCTGTGCTTAAATGACCCCCAAATGCACAATGGCTTAAATACAATAGAAATTTACCATTCCTAGAAACAGTTCAAGAAGGTTTCAGATGGGTGGGAAGGGCGGCTCTGCTAAACACAGTCACTCAGGGACCCAGGCTGTCAGTTTTTGCCATCTTCGATGTGTGGCTGCCAAGGTCACCTAGGCACCATAAACCAGAGAGCAGACACAGAGAGAGCATGGAGGGCAGCACATGGGAAGCTTTATGGACCCATTCAAGAAACAGGGCACATCTCTTCTATTTGCATTTCAAAGGTAGAACCCAATCACATGGCCAACCCTAACTGCAATGAAGGAGTCTAGTTCTGTGCCTGGGAAGGTGAGGAACAGCCTGATGAACTCAGTTTGATGCTATAGACTTTTATTAGCTTTTTAGGCACATCGAGAACACAGGGAACCTAATCCATGTAAATCTTCATTTCTTAATCTACAACACAGGGAAATAATTGTTTTTGCTAGGTTGTTATAAAGATTAAATGTAAAGTACTCAGTAAGAGTGTCTGGTACATTCAATAAATAGTAACAGTAATAAAGCTAATAGCTACCAAGTTGAATGGTGTGAGAAATCAAAGTATGAAGAGAAGTAGTTACACTAAGCTATCCAGAGAGCAGAACCATTAGTAGACATTATTATTAGACATTATTAGACATTACATGTCCAAGTGCAATCACGAAAGTCTAACTCAAACCAGTGTTATCCAAAAAGGAGGGGATTTATTAGGACAGAAAGACAGGGTCTAGCTCCTCATGTCAAAGAAGACCTGCCAAACTAGAACCTTCTCCAAGACTTCAGAGGTTGGAGCTCTTTTCCCTTCTCATGTTATACGCCACATACATAGATCTTTGCTTCATTCTCATCTTCATTCTCCATCCCCACTGCATGTTTCAACAGGCTCCAGAATTTTTCTGATTTTCAAATATATGATAATACTGTTGATGTTGTATTTTTCAAGAGTGTCTGTTGGCCATGAGTTGGTAACTGCTAAAGTTAGGAGATGGGGACATGGGAGCTCACGACACTGTTCTCTCTACTTTTGTAAACATTTGAAAGTTTCCACTAAACAAACAAACAAAAGAAAACAAAAGCACAAGACTGATCTAATCTTGACAGAGATTCAAGAAGAAGGGATGCACTTGATGGCCCATCTCACATCACATTTGAGACAGTGATTTTCTGCTTTGGTGCAAACTCTGTGCTACAAGGGAAATGCTGCCACCATGATCAGCATTATCATCTGTTTGGCTGTGGTTTCTCTGGATTTTGAGAGAAATGGCTAAAGTGATCTACAGACAACAGGGTTTGACAGGGTTGGATGAACTCAACTATGACCTTGTCTTGACCCGACTGCTAGAACACATTCGCCACTTTCCTCACATCTTATCACCTTAAGAAAGGTAGAGATGGGGCGCCTGGGTGGCTCAATGGGTTAAGCCTCTGCCTTCGGCTCAGGTCATGGTCTCAGGGTCCTGGGATTGAGCCCCGCATTGGACTCTCTGCTCAGCAGGGAGCATCCTTCCCTGCCCCGCTCTCTGCCTGCCTCTCTGCCTACTTGTGATCTGTCAAGTAAATAAAATCTTTTTTAAAAAATTAAAAGAAATGTAGAGCTATTTTGGCAGTACTTTCCTTAAGCACCTTCATATTTAATAGTCTCAGGAGAGAACAGAGCAGAGAAAAAAACACAAGAACTACAAAAACTACAGATCTACTTTCTAGTGATGAGGACAACAAACTCAGGGTAGTCAAGTATGTATTAAGGGTATCTAATCAGAATAGCCAATACTCTAGTCAGCAGCAGGAAAAAAAAAAAAAAAGTTGAAAACAGAGAGCTACTACTCTTTCTAGTTAAGATTTTTTTTCCCCCAAGTAGCCAAGTGATCAGGAATGAGTATTCGCTTCGTTTCAGGCCAGTCCCGAAAGGTAACTGCCATCATTTCACTACAGGATGTATTTTCTGAGGGAAAAAAAAATCAATTTCTCTGTCTTAAATTCTTCGTAATCATGTCCTACGAACTGGTTGATCTCATCTATTACACTGACCACATAAAAAATAAGGGCTTAGGGTAAAGATGCTGATAATCTCAGAAAAAATTCTAAGGATATAGGAAGCCTCTGTCCAAAAAGAAAGATCATATTGGAACATAAGTTTTACAATTAAAATCTGCTAATCAGTCTTGATATTCAAATCATTTTGTATCCAAGTCAGATTTCTTTATTTTCACAAAGGTGGTAGACTCCTTTCCAAAGATAGATATCACAACATGTTCAATCCCAATTTTTTTTTTTTTTTAACTATGTAATGTTAACATTCCTTCCACTGGGTGGTAGTGTCTATGTCTTCTCCCTGTGAACCCGGGAAGAACTTGTGTCCCCCTCAACCAATAGAGTACAATGGAAGTGACTCTACATGACTTCGAGACAAACTCACAAGGAGGTCATGCACTTCTGCCTTGCCCTCTTGGGGCAACTGTTCTTGGAATCGAACCACTGCACTATGAGGAAGTCATGCAACTACAGGGACATGTCACGTGTAGGTGTGCCGGCAAATGTGCCCCACTGAGGCCCCAACCAACCCCTAACATCGGTCACTAAGTGTGAGACATTGAGCCTTCAGCTGACTCTGGCCCTGACCCACTGAGTGACTGCCCACTCTAGCTGATCACGCATGGGGCAGAGCTGAGCTATCCCTGCAATCCCAGCCCAAATCGCAAGCCTGGGAATAAAATAAGTGACTGTGGTTGTCCTTAGCCACTAAGTTAGAGGTGACTTCAAAAATAACTGAAAGAATAAATATGACATTATTAAATTAGTAAAACTTTTGTCTTTTGTATATGGCAGAATAAATTGTTGAATGAGTACGAGTAAGTGGAGTATTTTGAAGCAGTCAGGAGGGATGCATCAGATTTACAGGTAGCCGCATAAATAGATCTCAAAAAATATAGTGAAAAAATGAATAATCCAAATAATATGTATACAACAAACATTTACATGCACTTTAAAAACATACTCAAAGCAATCATATATATTTTTCAGAGATTTATAAAATCTAATTAATATATAGAGAGAAGGTAAATCAGAAAGACATATATTAAATATATTAGGGTGTAGGTGTATGGGAATGGGAATGGGGACAAAGGAAGAAAATAATTTAAAAGAAACCACCGCGAAAAACCCAAACAGTGAATGTTGCTGTGTAATTATAAAACTTAATTGACATTTCTTCTGAGAACACGCTAAAATCTACTTTCCAGGGGCACCTGGGTGGCTCAGTGGGTTAAAGCCTCTGCCTTCTGCTCAGGTCATGATCCCAGGGTCTTGGGATCGAGCCCCGCATCAGGCTCCCTGCTGCTTCCCTTCCTCTTTCTCTGCCTGCCTCTCTGCCTACTTGTGATCTCTGTCAAATAAATAAATAAAAATCTTTAATAAAATAAAATCTACTTTCCAGCCTCTTGTGCATTTAAGTGTGGGCACATGATTGCATTTTAGCCAACAGAATGTAGGCAGAAGTGATATATGCTATTTCTAGGCCCTTAGAAAGGGCAAAATGGCCTTGACAACTTAATAAAAGGCTGTAACATTCCCACTGGAATATAAACAATGATCATAATATGTCAATGACAAGGCAACTCTGTGAACACAAGTGACCGACACAGAGCACAGCCACTGTGAGAGCAAGTCTGAAACAAGAAACTGAAAAAACACAGCAACTACAAATAATCACACACCTCCACTCTTCTAACATTTTGTTTTTTGGCAATGATGACTCTAGCTCAGCTTTAAGTATACTGAGTATACTGCCTTCTTAGATAAAATCACCAAGTTCAGGGGCACCTGGGTGGCTCAGTGGGTTAAGCCTCTGCCTTCGGCTCAGGTCATGATCTCAGGGTCCTGGGATCGAGCCCCACGTCAGGCTCTCTGCTTAGCAGGGCGCCTGTTTCCTCCTCTCTCTGCCTGCTGCTCTGCCTACTTGTGATCTCATTCTCTCTGTGAAAAATAAATAAATAAAATCTTTAAAAAAAGAAAAAATCACCAAGTTCACAGTCAAGTAGCCCCAACAGAATTCATCTCTATTGGTCTCCACTTCTGTTAACCCTTTCTGAATCATCCTGGACAAGTTCAAACCTACAAGCTGGTCCAATTCCCTTACAAGGACGCCCCTGGGTTCCTCAGCTAGCTCAAGAAACCTCACTTCCTTCGACCTCGGTTGTGTGCCGGGGTGGTGTCCGGCTGGGGAGCTTTCATGAAAGTGGAGGCTCTGGAGATCTGGTTTCGACCCTTCCCCGTCCAAACTGTGACCCCCTGAACTGGAAATGGTGTATACACTTCAAATTACTTGAATCTCCATATTCTTACGGCTGCCTTTTCTGAGACAACAGAAGCTGAGTACAAGCTCCAAATAATCTATAAACCCCTTCAGTGTTCCTGAAACCTTCCCTTCCCAGTGTTTCCTGGGACTTTTGAATTCTGATCAGTTTGTACTGTTCTTCAGTGAAATTTTGCTTCTAAGCATTTAACTCAGCATTCCTATTATCTGTCTGGTTGTCCACAGTCTTAACTGTCACTCATCTATAAGAGAAAAGCCTATAGGGAGGGACACAGACCAGATAACCTCAGTGAGGCTGGTCCTGATGGCTGATGAGTTCAGGACATTTCATCTCATCAGCCCTGCATCTTTGGAACAGACTTTGCCTTGGGTCATTGTTAGTTTGCTAGGGTTGTCACAACAAATTCAACAAACTAGGTGGCTTAAAACTATAGATACTGGGGTGCCTGGGTGGCTTAGTCAGTTAAGTGTCTGCCTTCAGCTCAAGTCACCATCCCAGGGTCCTAGGATCGAATCCCACATGCAGAGCAGGGAGTCTGCTTCTCCTTTTGCCTCTCTCTCTGTCTCTCATGAATAAATAAATAAAATCTTTTTTTTTTTTTAAGATTTTTTATTTATTATTCGGCAGAGAGACACAGCAAGAGAGGGAACACAAGCAGGGGGAGTGGGAAAGGGAGAAGCAGCCTTCTCTGCTGAGCAGAGAGCCTGATGCAGGGCTGGATCCCAGGACTCTGGAATCGTTACCTGAGTCGAAGGCAGACAATTAACAACTGAGCCACCGAGGCACTCCTAAATAAATAAAATCTTAAAAACAAACAAACAAACCCAAAAGATACCAATTCTCTTATAATTCTGAAGATGAGAAGTCCAAAATAAAGGTGGCAGCAGAGCCATGCCCACTTTAAGGCTGCAGGGAAAAACCTTTGCTAGCTTCCGGTGGTCACTGTAATCTGTAGCCTTCTTTGGCTTACACCAGCAGTGCTCCAATCTCTGCTGCTGTCATTACATGGCCCACTTCCCTCCTTGTGTGTCCCTGCATCTCCAAAGCTCCCTCTCCTGATAAAGACATCAGTCACTGGACTTAGCGTCCACCATGATCCAGTAGGACCTCATCTTAACTTGACCCTATTTCCAAATAATGTCACATTCCCAGGTAGCTGGGTTTTAGACTTCAACATGATATTTTGAAAAAACAATTCAACCCACAACAATCACCTTTCAAGATATTTTAAGAATTACTCTTTTTAATTAAAAAAAAAAAGAGCTTAAAAAAAAGCTCTGTTTTGTTTTTACATGAGTTCTCCAATGGCAAGAGCTGGTCCTTGGCCAGATGCTGGAGACACATAGTTGCACAAACACATAATCAGTGCAGTAATGCTCATGAGGTCTTTGTATTCGAAGTCTGCATTCAACTTCAGATCAAATACCTTTTCCTTCATGATATCCTGTTATATTGATAAATCATGGATACAACTTTCCAAGTTGCCCAACTGCATCAAGGATAATCAGGTACTACAGTGGTCACTTGGGGGAAATCTGACATGAGCCAATTGTTCACTTGGCATCTTGGCACAAAAAGGAAACAAAATCCCAACTATAAAATGGTATGCTTCTAGATTCTATCTGAAATGGTATCATGTTGATAATGGTAAACTGTGATAAGTCACTTAAGCAAATGTAACCACTATCAAAATTATACAAAGAAATAGACTTAAAATACTATAAATAAATCTAAATGAAATACTGAAAAACGTTCAGGTGACCCACAGAAGACGGCAAAGATCAAAGAGGAACAGAAGAAAGAAACAGAAAAATAAAAGACTTAAATCCTAACATACCAATAATTGCATTAAATATAAACAGTTTACATACATGAATTAAAAGAGATGGACACAATGGATAAAAAAGTATTTTAGTACCTAAAAGGAAGAGAAGAGAATTGCCAACATCAGGAATGAGAAAGGAGATGTCAGCAGATATTACAGACTCAATGGACAGTAAGAGAATATTACAAACAACTCTAAACACATAAATTCAACAACTCAGATGAAACTGACCAA
The DNA here is from genome assembly GCF_963455335.1 of Martes martes. Classification (NCBI taxonomy): domain Eukaryota; kingdom Metazoa; phylum Chordata; class Mammalia; order Carnivora; family Mustelidae; genus Martes; species Martes martes. The sequence continues at coordinate 62,583,041 of NC_137899.1, read as the reverse complement.
TTCCTCAAAAGCTACAAACTTACCCCAAAGGAAAGATAACTTGAATAGTCTAACAACTACTAAAGAAATTGAATCAACAGTTTAGAACCTTTTGTTAAGATATCTCTAGGCTAAATGATTTTAGTCCTGAATTGTACCAAACATTAAAAGTGTAAGTAACAGCAATTTTACCCAATTTCTTCCAGGAAACAGAATAGAAGGAAACACTTATAATTGAATTTTGAAGGGTCACAAGAAGATTCACATACAAAAATCAATTGTATTTCTGTATACCAGCAACAAACATATCAAAACTGAAATTAAGACCCACAAAACCACTTATAATTGCTTCCACTAAAAAAGAAATACTTCAGTCTAAATCTTTTTTTCTTTTAAATTCAGTTAGCCAACATACAGTACATCATTAGTTTTTGGCATAGTGTTCAGTGATTCATTAGTTGCATTTAACACCCGGTGTGCATCATTATCACGTGCCCTCCTTAATGCCCATCACCCAGTTACCCCATCTCCCCACCTCTTCCCACAAACCTCAGTTTGTTTCCTGGAGCCAAGAGTCTCTCATGGTCTGGCTCCCTCTCTGGTATCCAAGATCTATAAGGAACTTACCAAACTCAACACTCAAAAAACAAATAATCCAGTCAAAAACATGAGCAGAAAACATGAACGGACACACTTCTACAAAGACGACATGCAAATGGAAAAAATGCTCCACATCACTTGCCATCAGGGCAGTACAAATCAAAACCATAATGAGATACCACCTTACACCAGTTAGAATGGCTAAAATTAACAAGACAGGAAACTTCAGTCTAAATCTAATAAAATATATACAGGATTTATATGGAGAAAGCTGCAAAACTCTGATAAAAACATTTTTAGAAGACCTTAATAAAATAGAGAAACTTACTATGTTTAAGTTTTGAAATTCAACAAACTAAAGACACCAACTATCCCCAAACTGAATTATAGGCTTACTGCAACTTTATGAAATCTCAGGGTTTTTGTTTTTGTTTTTGGTAGTTCTAGAGAAACTGTTTCTCAATACAAAAACAGACAAAAAAATTAAAAAAGGAAAGAAGGAAGAGTTGGTAGAGTCACACTACCCAATTTTCAAACAGTTACTATACAGCTACAATAATCAAGGCAATGTGCTCACGTGGATTACACAGATCAATAGAAAAAAGTGCCAGAAATAACCTACCCAATATACCCAATATAGCCAACTGATGTGGACAAAAAGGCAAAAGCAAGTTGAAGGAGAAAGGATGCTTTTTTCCTAACAAATGCTGTTAACTGTACATTCCTAGATATAAATGGGAAACCTGACTTAGACCCACACCTGATACAAAACTTTACCCCAAATGGATCATAAGCCTACATGTAAAAGTGAAACCACGAATCTTTTAGAAAACAACATAGAAGAAAATCTTATGAGTTAAGTGGAGTTCTTAGACATGACATCAAAATCATGACCCATAAAAGAAAAATACCAATAAACTGGACTTTATCAAAACCAGATTCTTTTGCTCTGAGCAAGACCCTGTTAAGAGAAAGATAGAGACGTGGAGAAATATTTGCAATTCACAATTCTGACATGAGATCTATATTCAGAATATATAAAGAACCCTCTAAGTGCAACAATAAGAAAATAAAGAATTCAATTAGAAAATGAGCAAGACTTGGCATTTCACCAAAGAGGATATTTAAGTGGTAAATGGTATTTAATGGTATATAAGCACATGTAAGATATTCAACATCATTGCCCACTACAAAAATGCAAATTAAAGGCAAAATGATACATCACTATACACCTACTAGAATGGCATAAAAAAATTCCACAATACCAACTGCTAGTGAGGATATAGAGCAACTAGATCTCCCATACATAGTTGGTAGGAATATCAAGTGGTACAGCTACTCTGGAAAAGGGTGTGGCAGTTCCTTATTAAGTTAAACATACAGACTTACCGTGAGACTTGGCAATCATACTGCTGAGTATTTATCCTAGAGAAATGAAAATACACATCCACATAAAAATCTGTACATGAATGTTTATAGCAGCTTTATTTGCAGTAGCTGAAAACTGGAAACAATAAAAATGTCCTATAAAAAGTGAATGGGTGGGGCGCCTGGATGTCAGTGGGTTAAGCCTCTGCCTTCAGCTCAGGTCATGATCTCAGGGTCCTGGGATCAAGCCCCGCATCGGGCTACTCCACAGGGATCCTGCTTCCCCCTCTCTCTCTGCCTGCCTCTCTGCCTACTTGTGATCTCTGTCAAATAAATAAATAAAATCTTAAAAAAAAAAAGTGAATGAATAACCTGTAGTACATCCATACAATGGACTACTACTCAGCAATAAAAAGTAACATGATACATGCCACACACTACTGATACATGAAGGGATCTCAAGGTCATTATGCTCAGTTTAAAAAAAAAAAGCCAACTTCAAAAGTTTATATACTGTGTAATTCCACCCATGTAACATTCTTGAAATGTCAAAGTTATACAAATGAAGAACAGATCAATGGTTACCAGTGGTTATCAATATAGAGAAGGTATGATTATAAAAAGGTTAGAATCAGAGTTTCTTTGCAGTGATAAACAATTTTGTATCCTGATTGTTGTAGTAGTTTTAAGAGTCTATACATGAGAGTAGGGGGTGCCTGGCTGGCTCTGTTGGTGGAGCATAGGACTCTTGATGTCAGAGTCATGAGTCTGAACTCCGTGTTGGGTGTAGAAATTACTTAAAAATAAAAATCTTGAAAAAAATATGTATGATAAAATTTCATAAAACTACAAAATTCACTGTGAAATCTCTGTACTTGTGGATACTTATAAATTATCTAACACAAAGTTTCTTTTTTTCCCCCCTAAAGATTTTATTTACTTGAGAGTGAGACAGCACACAAGCAGGAGTAGGGGGCAGAGGGAGAGGGAGAAGCAGAATGCCCACTGAGCAAGGAGTCCAACACAGGGCTTGATCCCAGAACCCTGAGATCATGACCTGAACCAAAAGCTGTCAAAATTTCTTACTTTTGGAAAAAAAAAAAAAGAAATTTCTTATAGTCATCATTATTTATTGCTGCTGCTTTTTACATTTTCAACTTGTAAAAATGTCCTGCATTTAAACTGGTGCGGCCACTCTGGCCAACAGTATGGAGGTTCCTCAAAAAGTTAAAAATAAGGGCCACTGGGTGGCTCAGTTGGATGAGTGTCTGTCTCTTGGTTTCAGCTCAGGTTGTGGTCTTGGGGTCCCAAGAGTGAGTCCTATATTGGGCTCTGCACTCAGCAGGGGATCTGCTTGAGATTTTCTTTCCCTCTGCCTCTTTCCCAGCTTACTCTTTCTCCCTCCAATAAATCATAAAAAAAAAAAAAAAAATTACAAATAGAACTACCCTATAATCCAGCAATTGCACTACTAGGTATTTACACAAGGGATTAGAAAAAAAAAAAAAAAAACAGGGGCACCTGGGTGGCTCAGTGGGTTAGGCCTCTGCCTTCGGCTCAAGTCATGATCTCAGGGTCCTGGGATCGAGCCCTGCGTCTTTCCCCTTGGCAGGGAGCCTGCTTTCCCCCCCCCCTCTCTCTGCGTGCCTCTCTGCCTACTTGTGATCTCTGTCAAATAAACAAGTAAAATCTTAAAAAAAAAAAAAAAAAGATTCAAAGGGGTACCTGCACCCTGATGTTTACAGCAGCATTATCTGCAACAGTTACACTACAAAAACAGACCAAGTGTCCCTCACCTGATGTGTAAATTAGATGTGGTATATATATGTGGAGTACTGCCATTTGCAACGATGTGGATAGAACTAGAGTATTATGCTAAGTGAAATGTCAGTCAGAGAATGATAAATAATATGTGATTTCATTTATTTGTGGAATTTAAGAAACAAAAGAACAAGTGGCGGTGGGGGAGACAAACCAAGAAATAAGACTCTTCATTGCAGAAACAAACTGATGGCTGCCAGACGGGTGGGGGGTAGGGGGTGGGCTAGATGGGTGACAGGCAGAAAACAGGGCACTTGTTGTGTTGAGCACTGGGTGTTGAATGTAAGTTGATGAATTGCTAAATTCTACACCTGAAACCAGTTATTACACTGTATGTTAGCTAGCGGGAATTTATTTTTTTAGAGATTTATTTTAGAGAGATCACATGTGTGAGGTGAGCGAGGTGAGCACACTACCAGTGTGTCTTTTAGAACTACATGTCCTGGGGCACCAGGGTGGCTCAGTCACTTGAGCGACCAATTCTTGATTTTGGCTTAGGTCATGATCTCGGGGTCCTGGGATCAAGCCCCACACATTGGGATCTACACTCAGCACGGTGCCTGCTTGTCTTTCCTCCTCTCTTCCTCCCCTACCTCTCTAAAATAAATAAATCTTCTTAAAAAAAATAATAAATGTTCTTTGGATATCCTTGTACTGCTGCAAGGTAACCTGTAATTTGCTTCTTTACCTTATAGAAGGATTGATACTAGAATGAATGAATTGTTTAGTACTTCAAATTTTAACTCACTTGAAACTATCTCAAGAGTTCCTTTTAGTTTTCTAAATACAGGCTAAAAGAACAAAACCTGAAAAATCCTAAGAGAAATTTTAAATAGTGATGTAACAGCACCCGGGTGGCTCAGTTGGTTAGATGTCTTCAGCTCAGGTCATGATCCCAGGGTCCTGAGATCCAGCCCCACTTTGGGCTCTCTGCGCAGTGGGGAGCCTGCTTCTCCCTCTCTCTCTGCCTGCTGCTCCCCCTGCTCGTGTTCCCTCACACTGTCAAATAAATAAAATCTTAAAAAAAAAAAAAAGTGATATATTATCAAAGAAAAAGTACCTTTGAATCCTGATGAAATAGGTCTTTCCAGGAGATCTTGAGCTCTTGAATCTCAAAAATCCTCAAGAAGCAGATAATCTTCAGATGAACTCTGCTAACTTAAGACCCTCAGACCCAAGCAATGATGACACAAAGCAGACAACTTCCACCCAGCATGGCTGAATAAGATGAATTTTCTGGTATCTCTTTTTTTGGGGGGGGGGGGGCTTTACTGCAAATCATACTTACTACTGTACTTTGGTGCCCTCTAGTAATCGCCTAATGGTTTCACAGAATGCTTTTATATATTCTCACTGTTAGAGTACTCTCCTTATCCCATCTTCCTTGTGACGTAAGAAAAGGCAAAATTCACGTTTTTCTCTGTCCATAGCTACTGCTCTAAATCTAATGGACTGCCAGATTATTTTCATTCCCCGACCTGAACCCACTGGTAAAAAAATGAAGTTGTTACTTTTTATAAACCTCAGGTCCCTTCTGGTATTTTAATTTTTCTCATATTAACCCCAACCTCCAGCCTTTTAAAAACAGGAACCTTGGAGTGCCTGGGTGGCTGAGTACCAACTGGGTGGCTCAGTAATTGAGTCTGCCTTCAGCTCTGGTCATGATCCCAGGGTCCTGGTATCAAGCCCTCCATCAGGCTCCCTGCTCAGCGGGGAGCCTGCAAATACAAAAATTAAAAAATACATACATACAGGAACCTAATCTCAAGTCAACAAAATGCTTCTGCTGAAATTACTGTAGTACAGACATTATAAGCTCATTAGAAGTGGGAACAAATCCTGACACTATCTTTGTGGCAACAGTCATTGTGTTCTCCCCAGAGACTTTCCAGCTTGATTTGGAAAAACTATTTTTACCCAGGGAAATCTGCCTGCCTCAGGGGACAAGCAGTTGTCCCTAATGTGATAAATTTATCTAACTTGATAGATTTTATTTATACTCCCAACTATGATATACCCTCAATCTTAAAGCCAATTTTGTTTTCACCATTCTTTTCAACCAACATTATCACAATTTGTTGGATACAGCTAAAGCAGGGCATAGAGGAAAATTTATAGCCTTTTATACAGTCTTTCAAAAAATAAAAGAGGAAAGACCACTTCCCATTTTTTTTTTTTAAGATTTTATTTATTTGACAGATAGAGATCACAAGTAGGCAGAGAAGCAGGCAGAGGAGAGAGAGAAAGGAGGAAGCAGGCTCCCTGCTGAGCAGAGAGCCCAATGTAGGGCTCAATCCCAGGGTCCTGGGATCATGACCTGAGCTGAAGGCAGAGGCTTTAACCCACTGAGCCACCCAGGCACCCCCCACTTCCCAACTCTTAATGAGCCCTCCACTACCTGAAACCAAAACCAAAGATACTGCAAGAAAACTACAGACCAATATCCTTCATGAATTTGGATGCAAACAAATCCTTAGCTAAACACTAGTGAATCAAATCCAGAAATATATAGAAAGTGTGGTTTTAACATTCAAAAATCAATGAAATTCATTACATAAATAGATTTAAAAAAGAAAACCCATATGATCATTTCAATAAATTAAAAGTATTTGACAAAATTCAATATACATTCATGATAAATCCTCTTGGGAAACTGAAACAGAAGGCAACTTTCCCATTATCATAAAGGGTATCTATAAAAACCCTACAGCGAACATAAACTTAATAGTGAAAGGCTGAATACTTTTCCTTTAAGTTCAAGAACAAGCAAGGTTCTCAGCTTTTAGGGCTTCCATTCAAATAATACCGGAGATCCTGGCCAAAGTACTAAGAGAAAAGCAAAGAAGGGAGGAGGAAGGGAGAGAAGAACAAACAATAAAAAAATCCAGAAGACACACAGGTTAGAAAGGAAGAAATAAATATTTTCTATTTTTGGACAGTATGTGTATACAGAAAATGACAAAGAATATACAAAAAAGCTAGTAGAGCTGAGTTTAAGATCACAAGATACAGAGTCAATGTACAAAAATTGTTTTTACATAACAGCAGTAAACAAATGGAAATTAAACTTTAAGACAGTGTCATTTTTGGTAACATTAAAAAACATGAAATACTTAGGTATAAATCTTTCAAAATATATGCAAGATCTATATGCTGAAAACTATAAATTACTGAAGACATCTTAATAAACTGAACTAAGACACTGTGTTTAGTTGCTAGAAAAGTCAATACTTTTAAAGATGTTAACAAATGATGTACAGATTCAATGCAATCCCAATGAAAACAGCAGGAAGACTGTGTGTGTAACTGACAGGATGATTCCAAAATTTGTATGAAATACCAAAGGAACTAGAAAAACTAAAATGGGGGGGGGGCAAGGGGAGTTGGGATGCCTTGCACTACCCAACCTCAGGACTTACTACAAAGCAGTAACCAGCGCACAGTGTTAGAGAAGAGCAGAAACAGTGAGAATAGACAATCCAGAAATAAACCTACCCATGTAGGGATAATGGATTTTGACAAAGTATAAAGATAATTAGAGTAAGAATAATCTTTATAACTGAGCAGAGCTAGAATAATCAGACATACACAGGCAAAAAAAGAAAAAAAAGGACCTCAACCCATACTTGGCACATTAAAAATTGGAGATGGATTAGACTAAATAACACCTAAGTCTTCTAGAACATTGGTCAGCAAACTAAGGCTCATGGGCCAAATCTGACCTGTTATCTGTTAAGTCAAGTTTTACTGCATCACCCATTCATGCTTGCACTGTTCACGGCTGCTTTCATGCTACAACACAGACTCCATGGCCTCCAAAGCCTAAAATAATTACTATCTAGCTCTTTATGGGAAAAGTTTGCTTACATCTGTTCTAGAAGAGACAGAAGAAAATCTTTGTTACTCTTGAGTTAGCCAAGATTTCTTAGATACACCAAAACCATGATCTGTAAAAGAAAAAAAAAACCCCAAACTGGACTGCTATCAAAATAAAAAATGTCTGCTCTTTGAAAGATATTTAAAAATAAAAAAGTCATAGAACTGGAAGAAAATATTTGCAAGTCAAATTTTTGATAAATGATTTGTGTTTACAATATAAAAAGAATTCTTAAGACTCAGTAACTAAAAAAACAAAACCCAGTTTTTAAAAAAATGTATGAGTTTAACACTTCGCTTTTAAAGATAGACAAGAAGAATGTGAAAAAATAACCCATCATCATCTGTTATTAGGGAAATAGAAATAAAAACAATGAGATAAACCATACACCCAGTGTAACAAAAATAAACAAAAAAAGCACAGCATAACTGTAACCATCACCCCCACCTCCCCTCCTCCATCAATACTGAGTTCCAGTGAGGCTGTGAACCCCCTCTGGAATTTCCATACATTATGGTGGGAATGCAAAATGGTACTGCTGCTTCAAAAACCGGCAGTTGGGGCGCCTGGGTGGCTCAGTGGGTTAAAGCCTCAGCCTTCGGCTCAGGTCATGATCCCAGGGTCCTGGGATTGAGCCCTACATTGGGCTCTCTTCTCAGCAGGGAGCCAGCTTCCTCCTGTCTCTCTCTCTGCCTGCCTCTCTGCCTGCTTGTGATCTCTGTCTGTCAAATAAATTTAAAAAAAAAAAACAAAAAAGAAAACAAAAACCGGCAGTTTCCTATAAACATGGAATTATCATAAAACCCAGCAATCCCACTCCTAGAAAGGCACCCAAGAGAAATGAAATCTGTTCACACACAAAAACCCATAGGTGAATGTTAAGAGCAGCTTTATTTGTCATCAGTAGAAATTGGAAACAACCCAAATCTCCTTCAACTAGTAAATGGATGAACAGAACATGGTACATTGACAATGGATTACTGCTCAGCAATTAAAAGCAGCGAAATACTGATACATACAACAGGGATGAAATTTCAAGTGATTCAGCTTAGTGAAAGAAGTGGGCTCAGCCATCTATTATACACCTTGTGTGACTTCATTTACAGGCCATTGTTTAAAACACAAAACTATAGGAAGAAAATAGACTAGTAGTTGCCAGAAGCTTGAGCTGGGGGAGGAAGGGGAGCACAGGGCACTTTCTGGGGGGTAATGAACTGATTTCTATCTTGCGTTGATGGGTATGTGAACACACACATTTACCAAAATTCATACAACGGCACACTAAAAGCTGTGAGGTTTACTTTATGTAAATTACATCTCAATAAACTTTTAAAAATGACAATTATAGTAACCAGTCTATGTAATCTCTAATTTCTGTGGATTCTCATTCACAGTCAGGTTGTTTGCATAACTTGCAAGGATCTCTATTGCTTGCTGCTTATTAACCTTGAAACACCATTAAAGGCTTGGGATGAGCCTTTGTCCAAACTGTTGTGCTTCTTTCAAGTCCAGATTCTGTGAATCTTGGCCCATCCAACCATGCGTACTCCAGAAACTAATCTTCAGGAAAGCACATCTGCACCGAACTCCCAGAAAATTGCCTTTTCTATTTTTTTTTCCTCAGATGCTCCAAGAGCACCAACACAGCCCTCTTTTCCAGGTCACAACTCTTGTAGCTTTGTTGTTCCAGTATTCCATTTCCCTCCTTGGTTATAGACTTTCATCCAAAAACTGACCTGGGTGTTTCCATTTTTTCATTTCTTTGGTTTTTTTTTTTTTTAAATCAACATTTTATTATTTTTAGTAGTCAGCCATTATGAGAAATTGAAGTCCAAAAATGCTTTTATTACACAAGTAACTGATGTAGTATATGATAAAAATTCAAATCTTACAGAGGAGTACAAGAAAAAAGGAAGCCCTTCCAATGCCCCATCCACCCAACTCCAGTCCCACCCAAACCTACTCCTTAGAAGTCCTAACACTCAACAAACGATCTGAGTTCTTCTGACAGTCCTCCCCTCTTTCCCTCCCATCGATATCCTTAGATCTCTGCTTGTTTCATAAACTCCAATGTAAAAAAGTAATATTCCTTACACTAGGTTTGCTTCCTTGTCACACTTCAAGTATGTTAGTTTTATTACTTAGCTTACTGAGAGCCAACTATATGCCAGGTACGGACTAATCTGACATGGCAGCACATACATTCTGGAAGGAGAAAGAGGGACAACAACAATTTGTCAGATACTTGTTCTAGAAAAAAAATAATAAAGCAGGATAAGGAAAATAGGGAACGCGGGAATGAGGGCAGACCAGTGAGCTTTGCCTTTATAAACTGCTGGTATGCTTAAGGAATTTCTGGAGCCAGGAATCCTATCTCAAATTCATAATTTCAAGTTCAGTTACCTACCACTGGTTTGTTGGTGGGGTGGGGGGTTGGGGGGGTGCAAATCATTTAGCCTCAAGTTTTCTCATCTGTGAAGATGAGGATGCAAATCCCTTTCTGACAGCGTTGTTGTGAGGATTAAATGCGAGAGTTGTGCTGAGCACAATGGCTGGTGCTCAGAGAACGCTCTAAATATAAGCGATCAGTTTTATTAGCATAATATCGTAACACAAAACCTTGAACAAGATCAAAAGGCTGATGTGACTAGCTTAACTAAAATAGATTTATACATCCCAACAGAAGTTAACACATCAAAAAATTACAATGATATACTTTAAAATAGTCACTGACTTAAAAATATTGAGTGGCTATTATGCACCAGAATCAGCTCTAGGTTCTGGGGATATAGCAATGAACAAAACAGAAAAGATCCCTGCTTCCATGGAATCCACATTCCAGTGGGAGAGATAATAACCAAATATGATGAGGTCGGATAGTGCTAAGTGCTATGAAGAAAATTAAACGGGGACGAGGATACAGAACTGTGAGTGTGGTCTTCGTTCGAGTAACCAGAGTACTCTATAAAAACAGGGTAGTCAGAGACAGCCTATCTGAGTAAGTGACATTTATGCAGAGTCAGGATATTAAAAGCATAAATATTATATATAAATACCGGATCTCACCATTCATTCTTATTCCAGCACTGGCAAAATGGGACTTTAAAAGCTCAAGTAGGTGATCTTCCAAAAATAAAGCAAAATCTACCTACTAAGACACTTACTCAAATATACTGCGCCAAAGAAGAAGTTCTATAATTTTTAAAAGTAATTATAATAGATGGATTATATATTTAAATGTACCAAAAATAAATTATATATAGAAATACCAGGAGAGGAATGCCTGGGTGGCTCAGTTAGCTGAGCATCATGATCCCTAGGTCCTGGGATCAAGTCCCATGTTGGGCTCCTTGCTCAGTGGGGAGCCTGCTTCTCCCTCTGCCTGTAGCTCCCTCTGCTTATGTGCTCTGTCCTTCTGTCAAACAAATAAAATCTTAAAAAAAAAAAAAGTACCAGGAGAAAATACAAGGAAGTATCTATGTAAACTTAAGATGAGTAAAAATCCTTTTAAGTATGATCAAAAAGAGAAAAACAAAGGTAAAAACTGATAAATGTGATTATTTTTATAAAAAAGTAAACACGTTGAAAAGAAAAAAGCAAAACAAAAAAACCATAGGAAAAGAACACTATCATAAATAAGACTTGAAGTGAAATGACATACTGAAAAACACATTTGAAATGTGTATTAAAAATATCTTAAACCATTAAGGGAAAAAACCAAGCAGGCAATGGCCATAAATGAATAATTTGCAAGGAAATACAAATGGCCAGGACACTAGTGAAAAGATATTCAACTACAGTCAAAATTAAAGAAATGTAATGAAAACTGGTTTTACACTTAACAGAATAGCAAAGATGGAAAAATAGTGAGAAAATTCAGTTTTGTCCAGAGAAACTTGAAATCCTATGTCCTGTTAAAGAGTGTAATAAACAACTTAAAATTTCAACAATAGCACTGTAAATGAAATCATAAATATTTCAGTAGTTCTATGTTATCAAATATGTAAGATTTATATTTAATGACAAAAACAATTATGATACACTGCTGAATGCAGAGGCTGAAAGATAGTATTTGGAGTGACACCATGCGTGTAAAACTATGTTTACACAGATTGATCAGCAAAAGTATAGTTACCAGATACTAGGGTGATTATCTATCTACAATGGGATTTGAGGTAGTACTACCTTTCCTTTGTGTGAGTACTTACATACTTACTTTCAGAACTGTCCCAAAGAAGGATTTCTGGAAAGCTATATACTAACTTGACAGTTGGCTAACAATTCAAATACTTAACAGAAACCATTAACATGGTTTGAGTTTTCACCCCACTACACAAGGGAAAGGGCAGTAGGGTATTTGTAAAGCTACTATAAAGCCAAGATTATGGTCAATTCGAATAAGGGGAAAAAGCCCAGTCGAGAACTTTCCCATCATTTGTATGACACCATCATTTACTTTATGCAAAAAATGTAAAACTACCCTAATATTTTACAAACTGGCATTCCCTATTATTTTAGTTCAAGTGACATGAAAAATTTCCATTTCTAAGCCATTCTAAAACATATTACAAATGTATAGTTATCAAGATTATAGTCTGGTACTGGCATAAGGACAGACATGGATCAATGAAAGAAAACCAAGAGTTGTGAAATAAATCCATACATTTATAGTCAATTAATTTTCAGCAAGGGAGCAAGATACGTCAATGGGGGAAAAAATAGTCTTTTCAACAGATGGTGCTGGAACAACCAGAACAACATGTAAAAGAATGAAGTCGGACCCCTACACCTCATATTTTACACAAAAATTAATTCCAAATGGATCAAAGACCTAATGTAAGGGCTAACATTGTAAAACTCTCAGAAGAAAACACAGGTGTAAATCTTCATGACTTTGGATAATGAGGCAATGGTTTCTTAGATAACACCTAGAACACAAGCAGTCAAAAAAAATTGAAATAAACTGGACTTCAATGAAAACTTCTGTGTTGCAAAGGTCCCTATCAAAAAAAGTGAAAAGACAATGCACAGCATGGGAGAAAATATTTGCCAATGATATTATGACAAAAGTCTAGAGTCCAGAACATATTAAAAGAATTCTTAAGGAGCGCCTGGATGGCTCAGCAGGTTGAGCATCTGACTCTTAGCTTCGGCTCAGGTCATGATCTCCAGGGTCATGAGATCAGGACCCAAGGTTAGGCTCTGTGCTTAGCGGGATTCTGTCTCTCTCTCTCCCTCCCTTTCCCCCTGCCCCCTCCCCTCTTCCCACTCCCATGCACATGAGCACAAGCGCACTCTCTCTCTGGAATAAATAAGTGTTTAAAACAATTCTTAAAACTCAGTAATAAAATAATTTAAAGTCGGGAAAGAATCTGAACTAACATTTCTTCAAAGATAGACAAATGGCCAAGACGCACATGAAAAGATGCTGAACGTAATGACGGAAATGCAAATCAAAGACACAATGAAATACCACTCCATAGCCACTAGGATGGCTATGTTAAAAAAAGACAATACCAAATGTCAGGTGAGGATGTGGGGAAATTAAAACCTTTACACACTGGCGGTGCACGTGTAAAATGGCGCAGCCACTTTGGAAAAAGTTTGTCAGTTTCCATGATGTTAAACACCAGGTTGCCATACATACGACCCAGCAATTCTAATACTAGGTACATGCCAAGGTAACTGAAGTATGTTCACAGAAAGACTTGTGCACAAATACACACAATAGCATTATTCAAGATAGCCAAAAGTGTTAACAACCCAAATGTCCATCAACAAAATGAGATGTATCCACAGAATGGGATAGTATTCAGCCATTGAAAAAAAAATGAAGTACCAATACGTGGTACAGCATGGATGAACCTTGAGAATATTACACTAACTGAAAGAAACTGACACAAAAGGACACATACTGTATGTCCAGAATAGGCAGATCCAAAGAGAGACAAAGTAGTTTAGTTATTACCAAGAGCAAGGGAGATGGGGAGAATGGTGCATGACTACTGATGGGTACAGGGTTTCTTTATGGAGTGATGTAAATGTTCTAAAATTAGACAGTGATGACTGCACAGCCTTGTGAACATTCTAGAAACAATGAATTCTACACTTCAAAAAGATTTTATGGCATGTGAATTAAAATTTTTTTTAAAAAGTATGATGGCAAACTTCTTGCCTGACAGTATGTAAGACAGAAGACAATGGGGCATATCTTTAAAGTATTTAAAGAAAATAGAACAAAAACAGACAAACAAAAGGACTATCGAGAAAATTTAGGCCCAGAAAAATTTCTTTCAAAACTGAAAGAATTTCAAAACTTACCACAAATCTGCAGTAATCAAGACAGTATAACACTGGCATCATTAGAGACATATAGGTCAATGAAACAAAAATGAGACCAGAAACAAACCTACGCATATAAAGCTATTTGATTTTCAACAAAGACACCAAATAAATTCCATAGGGAAAAGACAGTCATTTCAACAAACGATCTGGGACAAGGAGAGTCATATGGATAAACATAAACCCCAATACTTACCTTCATATAATACACAAAAACTCGGCTTGTGTTGTATCACAGATGTGAATGTTAGAGTGATAGAGAAAATCTTTGTGACTTTGTATCTGGCAAGACTTTCTTAGACAGGAGTAAAAGCATGAACAGGAAAAGGAAAAAAAACCTAATAAACCAGATTTCATCAAAATTGAAAAACTTCTGTTCCTTCAAAGACACTGTTAAGAAAAGGAAAAGGCAAGCCATAGACTGCAAGTATTTGCACATCATTTATCTGACAAAGTATTTGTACGGAGAACATATAAACAACTTCTACAACTCAGGAATAGGATTATTCACAACACAATTTAAAAATGAGGAGCCTGGGCACCTGGGTGGCTCCGTTGGTTAAGCGACGGCAGCTCGGGTCATGATCCTGGAGTCCCAGGATTGAGTCCCATATGGGTCTCCCTGCCCAGCGGGGAGTTTGCTTCTCCCTCTAGCACTCCCCCCTCTCATGCTCTCTCATTCTCTCTTTCAAATAAATAAAATCTTAAAAAAAAAAAAAATGAGGAGCCCCACTAGACTTTGGGAATAACTGGGTAAGGAGTATGGCATATTTTCTCCCCCAAAACTTGATAGAACTGTTCAAACAATCATTTTAGAACTCTGGAAAATGACCAAAGGCATGTAGAAAACTGAGAAACTCAAGAAAACCTACTGAACCTCCGAGTAAAAACTGTGGGAATCTGGCATTTTAGCCCAGAGCAGTTTCCCTATTCTTCCATGCCACACGTAACCCCCCACAACCTCCTAAGTTCTATGGCACTGTAGTTCTACGGGAGGGGGGCAGGCTGTGAGATCTGCAGCCTCCTTGTTGGAAGGGGCTAAACTGATTGAGAGCAAAAGGTGGGAAAAACTCAGGTTCAGGGATATTGCTGGAAACATCAAATCTTGGTGGTGGCCAGGGAAGGCCAACACTGCAGCTGGCCTGAGGCTGATTTGAGATACTGGCTGCAGTAAGCAACAGACAATCATCGCAACAGCGGACACGGAACACACTGATCTGGTGAGGAGGTAACAGTGAGTGAGCCTCCGATGTATCTTGGGGTGGTACAGCACATACAGATGCATGCATATAACCTGGCAATTTTACCTGCAGGTACTTACCAAGACAAATGAAAAAACCAATGTCCACACAAAGAGTTGAAAGCGAACGCTCATAGCAGCATTATTCATAATAGCCAAAAAAGTGGGAACAATCCAAATTTCCATCCACTGGTGAATGAACAAATGTGGTATATCCATATAATAGGAAACTATTCAGCAAAAATAATTACGAACGCATGTTTAACATGGGCGAACTTGGAACACTTTAAATGACTGGATTTTATGGTGTGTAAATTACACCTCCACAAAACTGTTAAATGTAATGGGATAAAGATTTCAACAAACCTTCCACCAGCAGACAGACAGGAATGACAAAGGATATTATTATTAATGGTTAGGTAAATTCAAACTAAATCACGAAATACCACTACAAACCCACTAGAATTAGGCCAAGGCTCAAAACACTGACAACAGCAAATATTGGCAATAATGTGGGAAAACACAGCACTGGGGAAATGGAAAATGGTACAGCCACTTTGGAAAACAGTTTGGCAGTAGTTTAGAGAGTAAAACAAATATTTACCGTAGGACTCAATTATTCCACTCCTCAATATTTATTCAAGAGAACTGAAATCACATGTTCACATAAATATTTATTTGTCAATGTTCACAGCCACTTTGTTCGTTAACAGCCCAAACCAGAAAGAGCCCAAGTGTCCACCAACAGGGGAATGGCTTACAAACTGCAGTATATTTGTACAATGGAATACTACTCAGCAATAAAAAAGAACTGATTCAAGCAGTAACACTGATGCCTCTCACAGACAGGCTGAGCAAACAAGCCTTCCACAAATAAAGGACAAGCTGAATGCAGCTAATCTACAGTGACACAAGCAGATCAATGGCTGCCTAGGGGTGGAGGGTGGATGGGGGGGAACTGGGTGTACAGGGGTTTGTTGTACTTTTTGAGGGATGATGGAAATGTTCTCTAATTCAGTGGTGGTGCTGATAGTTGCACAGGTGTATGTATGTACCCAAACTTATCAGACTGTACACTTAACGATGAATGTTGCTATATGTAAATTATAACTGACTGGAGTTGCTTTTAAACAGCTGTGAAGAAAAAAAATCTGATTAGAACTGTATCACTATTCTTACTGAGGAAACAGGCCTCTGAAATATGGAAATGAGCTAACAAGTCTGCCTGGCTGTTTCTCCTGCAATCCTAGTGTTTGTAGAGCTCTCAGCTGTTTTCACCTGTTTAGCGGCACTGACACATACCAGGGTCTGGCACCAGCAGGAAACTGTTAACAGAGGCACAGTCACAGAAAGTAGTTTCCAGTGACTTTAATAATCTTACGCCTTGAAAGATCTGACACAAATGCTTATTCAAGAACTAGGTTTCACACACCATGTTATTTATATATTTGCTACACCATGCCTCATCACCAGCTTTTGCTAAAAATATGGAACCATAAGCTCTGTAAGGGCAGAAACTCTTTTCCGCATCAGTGTACAAGCAGTGTGTCTCACACAGTACCTTACTTCTATCCAACGTTCAATAAATATATGCTAAATGTATGAACCCACACTTCAGTTCACCCTGCATTCCAGTTCAAGTAACTCCCACACAGTCTTCGGGCTAAGACGACTTCAAGATGACCAAGATTAACTGGAAATCAAAGGAAATGGAATGAAATCACACGACAACTACTCCTGTACAGTGGCTTTCTAGTGATTGTTGTGAGTGTAACAGAATGCTATTTCTGAATTATTAACTGCTGCATTTTTCATGCCTTTCGTTCCTGGTTGCTTGTGACAACTGACTCAGTGACTCACTGAAGCTGCTACTTCAGTTAGAGAGACACAAGAAGCAAAACCAAGACACCATTGCTCAACTTTGATGTCAAAAGTTTTTTGTTTGTTTGTTTGTTTTAAATAAAGCCAAAGGAAGCAACATGACCCTGAAAGCTAAAAAGCTATTGATTTGTCGGAGCGGAGTTCTGGAGGCAGAAAGGACTTTTAGCAATTTACAAACTTTGGTGAGCAAAGTGGAAAAAACAAACAAACAAACAAACAAACAAACCAAGGATCTCAGCTTGGCTGGAACAGGCAGTTTATTCTATGAACCACAGAGTTGGGAAGAATGGGTAATGACAGAACAGTTTGCTCATTCCAAAAGAGCTGTCAGTTTAAGGAAAGAGAACTGGAGGGCATGTAGCTAGACTTTAGTTGTAAAGGTCTAGGACATGCTTGGCTCTCTCCTCCTCAATCAAGGGCCGGCGCCCCATCTGGGGTGTGTGTGAGAAAACACCAGATCAAGTTGTAGACTGGCAGGGCAACAGGACCACACCGCAACAATGAACTCAGACTCTCTGGTGGGGGGTCAAGGCCTTAGTATCTTTTAAAAAACTGTCTTCCCTTCCTACCTCCCAAGCAGATCTTATCTTCAGCCAAGTTTTAGGGATTACTGACTTGCAGGGATCCCGAAGCTGAAGAGTGCACTATACCTGTCTTCCCCCGGTGTAGCTGTCCTTGTGACCAAGCTCCCTGGCAATTCCACTGATGACTCTCTTCAATAGTGCCCTTGAACACAGAACCCGCACACAAAGCAGGGAAGAGCTTACTGAAGACAAACACACCAACTCCTATCTCTAACACACTCAGTCATTCAGAGCTTGTGCATCTTCCAGTCTCATGGAAAAAATGAAGAAACTCTGACTCAGTTTAGTAACAAAAGAGGACCAGCTCTGTTCATGTATAAACCTAATTAACTTTCAGAGACCAAAGTCTTTAACCAGTTGGAATTACAAGACCTTCAAAAATATTTAGGACAATAGACTGAAGTGGAAAACCAACCTCCCAGACTCATCTACATCTATCAGCCACTGGTCACACATGGCTCTTGAGTACTTAAAATGTGTCTATTTCCAAATACAGATATGCTATAATATGCATCAGACTTCAAAAACTGAAAAAAGATATAAAAATATCTCACTGATGATTTTTATATCAGTTACGTGCTAAAATGACAATAATCTGGATATTTAGATACCCCACGAAGGCCTTTAGCCTTTGCAATGTCTGAACTCCCAACAATAGATGAACTGTATGCTGATTCCCTTGTTGGAGATCCTCTAAAAGGGTAATGGATATCTTTAACATTTACAGATTTAGTAACACTTTAATTTATAAATGAGCTACTTTAAAAGGTTCATGACATACACTTATCTGATATTTTTCTGAAATATAAATATGCATTGCTAATAGTATACAGGTTTGCTTTCAGTCACCCAGCTACTAAATTATCAAGCCAATCAGAAAGAATTTAAGTCTTAAACTGACTTTGTTAGGAAGTTATTTTTTTGGGTCAGGTACTTTTTAACTCTCATAAAATAATAAACACTGAATTCTTAAGTTCATGAAGAAGAACCAGAGGAATAAGGTACTATAAGACAGAATTTAACAATGGTCTTATAATTACAGCATCATTAAGGTACTGCAGAAAAAGGATTTTCACTTTATGTGAGAAGTCAAACCTTAAATCATGCAATTATATTTTTGAATATAAGGGTTTTTTTGTTTTGTTTTTCCATTTCAGGACAATTCCCTCTAAGGTATTAAGTTTCTATTATTCTAACAGGCCTTGCTTTGTAGGAATTCCTGGTCTAGGAAGTTCCAAGTTATCTACTGGTCTATGTTTTGAACCAATTCCGAGAAACCTGTGGAAGTCTGGTGTCCTCACAGATATGCTGTATTAGATTAGGGAATCTGTGAGAGAAACAGACTCCTTGACCTAATATAATACAAGGATATCCCAGGGTTTCTGCTGCTTCTCCAGGAACTAAATATAAGCTTATCAGTCCCCTTTTTCTGTCCTTCACTAAACAAAGATAATCATGAAGCACCTACTGGCAACCGCAGAAACTGGCAACTTCCAGAAACTAAGAAACCTCTCTGGTCCTCCTCTAGCTTAACCTAATCCACCTACTGCAAAGTAGCACCCATCTTTCCTGTATACCAACTTCTACAAATACTCTTCCGATATAGCTTCCTTCTGAGCGGCTGAGAAGATTGGCATAATGGAAAGGGTCTAGGACAAAAGGACCAGAAAGAAAAATCTCATGAATACTTCCGAATGCATCTCAGCATTTCACCACACAGACCTGGGAAAACATGGCCCTATTCCAAAACGGAATGTGAAGTCAAGGGGGAATGTGAGGGTGGGGTTTTGGGAGAGGTCCAATTCAACCAACCTGGATGTCATTATACTGGCGCAGGGTACCCTACTTACCACACACTTACTGACTCTTCTGGCTGTGTTGGCAACATTTGTGTCTAGACAACTCCTGAACCCAAACGGCCACCCACACCCACACACATACATATATTCTTTTGCCTTGTCATAAATTGAGAACTATTCCTGTCCGGCTTCTCTCTCAAGGCTCTGCCTCCCATTTCAGATCCAATTCCTCCATGTTAGAGTTGGTGTTCTTTATCTCTGGTTTTCCAGGAATACTTCTGACATAATCAGCTTTCCTCAAGCAGAAATAATCTGTCTTAAAACTCAATCTTTCATAACGTGGAGAAAGTACAGATGGAGTTGTCCTGGTCTGGTGTTTCATCCCCCATGTGTAAATGATTACCAAGATGAGTTCCTTTCCCTCTCTAAATTTTTAAGTTCTTCATCTTTCCTTTCCCTATTGTCATTCCTTTAGTTTTGCCTCTCTGTATCCTGCCTGAACTCCTTTGTTATCTAACAAAGTCTCTCTGCCTCTAGTTTCATTCCTCTCTAATCTGATGAGTAAATCTGACTGTCTTTTTCCTGCCTCAGATCCTCCAATCGTGCTTTGCCACCCCCTTACCTCTCTGGGCAGGGCAACTCTCCAAGAATGTCCTGCTTGTATGTGCTATGCTTCTCTGCCTTAGGAATACCCTTCCCAAACCTTCCACTGCACGTGTCCTTTTATCCATATTCCCTGGAGTTACGTGTGATCAATTTGTTCTTAAAGACTTCGTTTCATCATTCCCTTGCCTAATTCAGTGACCTTCCTCACTACCCACTGTCCCTTGTGTACATGTCTGTAACAGCAATTATTACTCTTTATTACCTGCTTGCTTACTTATTTGCTTCCCACACTGAAGATTAAGGTCTTAGAGGTTAGCTATCTTAGATTTCCATATTCTTGGTCCCTAACAGTCCACAGAACCAAGTATGCTTAATACATAAGCTGGGACAGTAAATCTCTAGATCTGAGAAAGAAGGAAGAACAGAACCCACAATGTCTTCTATTAGAAACGTAGGTTTCTTAAACGCATCAGCTGAAGTCCAAGACATTACTCTTCTACCTCATGACTGTGGAGAATAACAAAAATTATTTATTCATGGATGAGCACAAATATTTTTATTGTCTCTAATAACCCCTAACATTATTGTTTACTGTGTGTCTGGTGCATACATGTACTTTCCCCATTAAGCCTCACAATAATCTTGAGGTAGGCAGTAGTTTCACCTCATTTTATAGGCAAAGGCAAGAAGGCACAGGGAAGTTAAGCATCTCGCCCAAGTGAGAGATAGCAATCCAGGCAGTCTGGCTCCAGAACCCATGTTCCTAACCGCTCTGCTACAAAGCTCAATACCTCCTGCATCATGAAAACTGTGCTTCAAAAGATTAATTACTCCTCTTTTTTAAAACATAATATTACCAAATACAATCTAAAGTTTAAAAGTTATGATTACACATTAACAGACCATTCCTTCCCAAAACTTAATAGCTCTACTATAACCATATTTCAATTACAAAATTTACAAGTAGGTTTCACATCAGAAATTCCAAAGTACATTTTTACTTATGGTTATGGTAATAAAGAACTCTTCGTTCACTACCACCATATAATTTCTCAAGCTATTTTAGACTTTTAACTTAATGGGTATACAAAAATAGATAAAGAAACTGTGACATCAGTTAATTCATGGTAACCATTCGGCAATCAGATAATTCTCAATCTTATTGTAACATGCTGTCAACTTCTAGATATTACAGTGGATAGGACGTATTTCCCTGAAAACATTCTCTTATTTTCTATTTCTAAATAACAGGATAATTTGGCAACATCATTTGGAAGTTTTATTTATTAAAATGTCAGTAATGAATTGTTCCATCTTAGTTTAGAACTTACTAATACAAGTTATTCCTAATACACTTTCTAAATTTCTTGTGATGGATGCTTTTGATATCTTATTTAATAGGAAAGTACTTTCTAATAGAGGAAAGTAAGAGGTACTACAGAAGAGTGAGTCACTGTTGAAACCATGAACAAAGCAATGAAGTAAGTAACTATTATTACTGCGATTTCCTAAAAAACTGATACTCAAGCCATTGCAAAGAAATAAAGTATAATGGACTTCTACAATAAAGATCAATACCATCATCAAATTGCAAAATCTCTTTTTACCTCCTTAGAGGGTCTGTCAACTGTATCATATGCACACAGGTGCCCAAAATGCTACTGACTAAAATGTAACCTTTACAAAATGCTAGTGCCAGGTTCACTGGTAAGAGAGAACAGGCAGAACTAGTTTATAAACATAAACCATTGGTATCTATCAATCTCGGCACATCAAATAAAAAAGGCAGGCATGAAAATTTTTAATAGGAGAAATCAGTCACTTATTCTAAGACTTGGGGTCCTGATAGGTGCCTCAGTCCTGGGTAGAGCTAATGTCAATGTTGGCTGACAGATACTACAATAATTCTTCCTTTATTTCGGGGATGTGGGTTTATGCCATATTGCTCTTTGCTTCTCTACGAACAAGAAACCGGCAATTTATCTTATTATCAGACATTGGTCTAAAATTAATGATGGCTTAAATATCTGAAAATATACCAACTCCCCTAAGTATAGTAATCTTTCAGTTAAAACTTAGTGTTTCAGTTAAAACTTAATATTAACATTTTCTGGTTTTCTTCAATGCTTTTAGTTCTAGGTATTTCCCACTCAATTCCGGAATTCTGTAATTTAAAAAGAACATTCAGGTTCCTAGCTTACACACAGCATTCACAGAATATGGCACTCAAAGCACAGCCTGGGTTAGTCATTACCAAAAGTTTTACCCATTCAGCTGTTCCCCCGTAAGAATCACCACTAGGAGTATACCAAGTAGCAACTTCCTCTAAAGAAGACAAAGGAGTAATTTTGTTTCAGAATGAAAAGATATAGAGAAGAAAAATAGACAATAAAACAGATAATTTAACTATTGTTATTCACAATATAGCAAAGAAAAAAACAGAAGTTACACACTTCAAAAAAAGGGCTATGGGGTGATAGGTCAAAGACAAAATACTGGCATGCTGGAATTTTTTTTTTTTTTTAACTTAGAAAATATCTGTACAAGAACAAGGGACACTTCACATTTAATACACTGTCCATCTGTATTGAGTTCACCTCAGGATAGATCCAACTGCAAGAAAATGGCCCCAATGAACTAAAAGATTTCCCGCAATAAACTGTACTCACAATTAATAAGCAACATTTATCTCTATGCAGTTTTACAAAGTTCCCAATAATCTGATGTATATGGAAACTTCCTCTATGGAAAAAATAAGATGGGTTGGATACTACTATTGATGCATAATATAGGTATCAACTAGATAGGAAATTCAGTTATTCTCGAATATTTAGAGTCTCATGCTTTGTTCGAACATAGTAGCTTGTTGTTAGGAAATTTCCCTTCCTCAACTCTCCAAGTTAGTAAATAAAATTAGGTAATATTTACATTTAATTACTGTCTTTTTCATTTAAAGAAGTGTCTCTTAGTCTTGCTATATAGTAAGATCATTTAAACGACTGCTCTTAAACTTTACTATACCCAAAATAGAAATTAAAATGAGCTTTGAAAAGGAATCTACCATTTTCACAAATACATTTTTAACCTGAAATCTTTTCAAAATACATATTGCAAATATGCTGACGGTGCCACACCCTCAGGCATTTTGGGCTACATTCTATTCTAATACAGTGTTTAGTGGGTGAGAACTGAAGTAACAGTGAAACATTTAAAATAAATATAAGACTTGCACCGAGAAACCAGAACCCATATAGCATGCGACAGTTAACAATGTGGCCTTTTAAATGTTCAGCTATCACCCAAAAAAAAAAAAAAAGTAGTTCTGGAAACCATTATTTATATTTCAATCACAAACACTGCTCTTAAAATACAATCTATATCGGATTTATAACCAGATCTGAAAAACACAGATTAAGATGCAGCTTAGTCTAATTTCTCTGGCAAAGAGTCAAAAGTAAGATAGAATAATCTTACTATCTCTTATACATTCTGGCAAAAACATCAACCCAAAAAGCCAGAACAAATAAAGTGAGTCAAAATTGGCAATAAACCCATTATGAAGAGTGGCACTAAAGTGAAATTTCAGAACATATTGCTTTCTAAACATGTAAGTGCAATCTTACTGGAAAACACATATTTACAAAGATTCTAGAAAGCTATCACCAACTTGATGTCTAGGTTTTCGATCTTTATTTTGTCTCCATAATATTCAGTTGTCAGTAGTTTCAAGCTACATACGTAAATATATCTGACGTGATTTTTATATCCTACTTACACTATTCAGTGTCCACATACAGATTTACAAATGTTCTAAGTGACATTATGTAGAATATTGTAATATTTTCCAGAGTAGCAACTTTGACTTTGAATAAACACCAGAGTATCTGAGCTATTAAAAACATTTTCTTTTCAATTTCTAAATTCTTTTTAGGGAATCATTGACAGAGACCAAACTTAAAAATGCCAAGCTTTGTTAATTTTAACAAAAAAGGGATTGCTATAAACAGACCTTAAGTAAAAACTGCCCTAGACAAATATTAATAATCAAGTAGCATTCGACACAAATAAACACTTAACTTTCTTCTACAACACAGGAGCCTGCCCTGTAGCAGCCGCGGCACAGAACCCTATGACAGTCCAAGGCTGAGCAAGAGACCGAGGGTGCAGGACGGGATGAAGAAGGAAAAGGACGTAAACTTAAATTTACAAAATTAAAAAGCCAATGAGTAAACTGTATCAGAAAATCAAATTCCAAGAGAATATTAATAGGTAATTACCACAGCCAGAGTTAATCTCTGCCTTCAAGAATGCAAGACAACAAAACAATTCTTACCATCATACAATATACCAGTAGTAGAAAAAAATGAATTATTCACAAAATATTCTAAGAGGCTTTTCCTGGGGTGAGCGGGTATGTGTGTACGTGTGAAAGCTTACAAATAAAAATGTGAAACAACATGGATTCGTATTAAGATTTCATGATAATAGGAAAAAATTTAAGGAAAGAATATTTTCCTTGAGGGAAGAGTATTTCCCTTAACTGGTTTAAAAAGCACCTATGAAACCATGCTGTCCACTGTCACAACCAAGGTTTTGGATGCTTCTGTCAATTGCAGCATAACAAAAGGCATTTCACAGCATAACTTTAGGGAAAATGTTATCTGGTCTAGAATCACACAGAAAGCAAAGAAAAACTCTTTTAATTGCTTCTAAAACACCAATTTTTCTGGGTAGCAGCAATTTGCTCCTGTACGTGCCCTTTCAAAAAATATGAAACAGAACTAGAAACAGGGAAAAAATTTGAGAATAAGAATAGCAGCATTAAATAGAAAAGCGAATACTTAAAGTTTAAAATAAGGAAACAGTACTGTGCAACTTTCAATTATACCAAGTAAAGTGCACTGCTTAAATGTTCACTGATAACATTTTCCCTATATATTGAAAATATGAAATCTACTTATTGGTATCTTTTTATATTAAAAAAAAAAGGACATTCACTATTGTAGCCCTGATAGCGCTCTTCCAGTATTTTTTAACCATTCAGATGTATTTTATGGGAATATTTATTCACATAATTTTGCTTAATACATTTCTTTCTACACAAGACTGAATTTAAAAGTCTCTGTAACATTTTCAATTACAGTAATAACACATTAATAAATTATAAATTAACAAAATCTTCATATTTGCTTTAAAAAATCATTTATCAAACACTAACCTCCAGATTATCTGGAAAATTAAAGATGCAAATTGCTATAAATCTGGCATCCCGATTAAATTCTGATTTTTCAAAGTATATAAAATGTCCCTCAAATTATTCCAAGTTCCACTCAGGAAAATTTTATTTTACCCTTTTCATAAGTTACGAAGTTTACAACCTGCTAAACATTCTACCCAAATGTGGGAAAACTGTCTGGAGATGCAAAGCACAATAAAATAATTACATGAAGAGAACAAATAAAAATACCCGTTAAAACAAAGTTATTATAGCTGGCAGCACTTAAAATTGGTAATTTGTATTTTTTTAAAAAGTTGCATAGCTGCAAGATGATTCATTACTGATTAACTATTGAGCGGTTTTACTTTCGAGGAAATAACACATTTAATAAATTGCAATTCAATCGACAATCTTAGATTTAGTTCATTAAAATATAACTATGTAACCTGATTTACTCTTTGGACTGCATTCTGGTACTGTTACACCTTTAATTTCAAATATTAACGTATTTTAGCTCTCCTCTGCAGAAGTCTATTTTCCACTCTTGGGGGAAAAAAATAGAAGAACTTGAGATCATGGTCTACATTCAGACAATGTTTTACTGCTTGATTACATTTCTTGTTTTCACATTTAAGACTTTAATTTATAAGAAGTACATTATGCGGTCTTCAGTTTAAGAATAGATGAATGCAGAAACATCGTGTTGGGGAAAATAAAGTGACCCCCAACTAAAAAACAAGTCAAAACACAACTAGTTGCGCAGCTCTACAGAACTTAATAAAATCAACTTCTAAATCAGTTAACTTTGGCGTCTGAATACAAAATGTTTATCAGTGTTACCTATGTAGATGACTATTAAGGGATGTGCAGCATTTTCAAAATCCCTGTGTGTCCTTTATATGCATGTTTGGTACACTGAGTTCTGTGGCAACTGTCCTCTCTTCAGCAGGGTTATCCCCCCTGTATGATTGTCCATCTCTGCATTACCAAGTCTCACAGAACTCAGATTTCTGGCTGAGTATGCCTGCAGTTTTTTCTTTTTCCAGAGACAGATCCTCATATCCTCTCAGTTTTTCAAGCATCTTGGAAAGACAAGAAAACCTGTGTGGAAGCAGATGCATTAGGTTTAAGCAGTGGTTCATAGTACTAATACCAATCAAAATACAACACCCATTTCCCCAGGAACACTGCTTTGGTTGCTATCCATTTTCATACACTTACTATTCTTAAAAACTCCTAAAATTAGTTCTGCAAAAGAAATGACAGAAGGACCAATTCAAGCTTCAAAGTTACAAAAAATAGCCACCACGTAACAGGTTTTCTCCCTCCACAACAAAGACCACACCAGAGTACAGAAAACAGACAACATGTAACACCTACACACCTATTAATCTTTTCTCCAACTAACAACTTCCAATAAAAATAGTGAACAATTTCCTAACTAATCAAAACCGTAGATTGTTATGTATATCTATTTTGGGCTGTCTATTAAATTCTTATGCTGAGGAACATCAGAAATGCTGTATGTACTGCTGCTATATGTCGTGGGGGTTTTTTTGTTTTGTTTTTTTGTTTTTTTTTTTAATGTTTTAACATCAGGGATGCCTGGGTGGCTCAGTGGGTTAAGCGTCTGCCTCCGACTAAGGTCATGATCCCCAGGTCCTGGCTTCATCAGGGTCCTTGCTCAGCAGGGAGCCTGCTTCTCCCTCTGCCTGCCACTCCCCTTGCTTGTGCATTCTCCCTGGCAAAAAAGTAACATCTTTGGGGGGAAAAAAAAAAAAACACGTTTTAGCAACAATAAATCCTCTTCAGGGGCGCCTGGGTGGCTCAGTGGGTTAAAGCCCCTGCCTTCGGCTCAGGTCATGATCCCAGGGTCCTGGGATGGAGCCCCGTATCAGGCTCTCTGCTCAGGAGGGAGCCTGCTTCTCTTCCTCTCTCTCTGCCTGCCTCTCTGCCTACTTGTGATCTCTGTCAAATAAATAAATAAAATCTCTAAAAAACCAAAATAAAATAAATCCTCTTCAAACCCACAGATTTAATCTGAGACAGCAAAAGGGATGGGAGGAATTTATCATCTGACAAGTAAGAGCAGTCAGAACTGAAGCAAACACTTGAGTGAAGATATTCCACATCTGTACATTTGTAAAAATGACTTCCAAGACGCAGAGAGATTCCACTGACTTGTAGGATTTGTAAGGGCCGCTGCCACCAACTAAGGTTCTATATATATATATTTAAAAAAAAAATCAGTAAAAAGATAACACTGACGCATAAGGTAAGGAAACTGAAATGCTGTTTAAAACCAACATGCACAGACTATGAGATGAGATGCATGGCCCTTATACCCCATAAGCTCATTGTAACACTAAAGGAAAAATTAAGCTGACTGGATCATGAAATAAAAACATTTTTATAACCATAAAATCCCACCTCACATAAAAAAGTTTACTGCTTCTAAAAGACACATTTTACCTATAGGTGGAAAACTTAAGACATTTTACCTTGGTATATAAAATATTAAGATAAAAATTTCATGTTATTAGCATGGGTTTTTAGTCCTTCTCTTTAAATGCTTCTATAATTTTAGACATACTTTTAGTTTATTGGCCCAGACATAAGTTTACACTGAAGATATTCCCAGCATCCTCCTCTTCAAAAAACCTGTTCACAGTGAAATAAAAACATACCTGCTCATATATTCAAAATATCACTCCATGGCCACTCTTCTTTTACACAGAAATCTTAACCCAATTCATACTTCCAGCGTGTCAAGGTCTGATCTGAATCACCTCAGGGTAAAAGGTTCAAAGCCGATAGTCTTCTCGTACCCTCCAGCTTCTCAAGGAGTTCCCATTTCCCATGCAGAACCCTACTGTAGGTCTCCCTTCTTGCTGCAGTTCTTACTTCAGTTGCTGTAAGGGCTATTAGGTGACCTCAAATCTCCTCTGTCAATACTCTAATCCGCTGCTACTGAATTATCCTCATTAAGGGCAATGATCTGTTCCAGTTTCCTGTCTTTAGTCTTAGCCATTCAGAAAAGACTGTTGGCAGTTACTGTCTTAGGTCCCTGAACACAGAGGCTCCAACTCCTGAAACAATTCCAGGATTGGCTAAATGTTCTGCCTGGATGTAAAAACCCAATGCTTTATGTCATTTCTGGAAGTCTTCTCATAAAAAGCTTTTCATATATACAAAGATATCAATTAACTTTTTTTTTCACAAAGCTAAATGATGTCATTTCACTTACTCCATGGAATATGGAAAAAAGCAATTGTCAAGTGAGTTTATCATTCCATTCAATGGACATTTCCAGATAATGCAGGATAATGAATAAGCTAAATCAGCAGAGCAAAACAAAATTCTGTACTTGGTTTAAAATTCATTTTTTTTCTTTTTTCCTCCTACTGTATAAACAGGCACTATGTAACATGCTAAGGATAGTAAGGTACAAGATTAAACTGAATGAATGAGAACATGACGCAACTTCTCCAAGAAAATGCCCCTACCTAATTATAGCAAAATAGCTAAGAACAATCTTTGCAGCCAATATGCCTGGGTTCGCATCCCAATTCTACCAAGGAACTAGCTTGACAAGTCAAGTTTTATAACCTCTCTGTAACTCTGTTTCCTCAATCTGTATAATGAGAAAAGGGATAGCAAGAGTCCTGAGCTCAAAAGGTTGCTACAACAATTAGATGAGTTATTAATAGATGTAAAATGCTTATTAGAACAATGCCTGGTACGTAATAATACAACATGAATGTTAACTAATTATTATGATTAGAATTATAATATTATATTGCATTACCTGAGAACATACCCGTCAAGTTTGGAGTAAGAATATAGAATTTAATTCTGTTTCCTAAATGCATGCCCGGGGCTACTGTGCATACTGCTTCTTAAAGTCATGAAATTAACTACTCTGGCCCTCAGATTTCTTAGTGGAAAAATGGGGTAATATGTACTAATATGTACATATGTGTAGTACATGTATGAGTTTATACCAACCATATTATTTCATGGATTTAAGCATTAAACTAAAATTAAATGTGTTCTAAGGTACCAAGAATGGAGAAGTTAGTCAATATGTGACTTTCTTCAGGAATCAAAAAGTTGCTTTCTATTTATCTTTTCATGTGAGTTTTTTAAATGATTACCTAACAGTGTCTGGGATGGACACTCACACACATGCACAAGTGCACACACACACACACGCATGCTTCAATAAATGAATGACTAAAAATGGTGGCTGAGAATGTATAACTTAGGTAACAAATTAAAAAGCAATTAAAACAGAAAAAGGGAAAATTACCTATAAAACAGGAAGCTGATGCTTAATCTGAAGGGTGCTCAGGGCAAGATCTATTTACTTCAAACCATTCATCTATGCAGCTAGAAAAGAACAAAACCAGAAAAATTGAAACACTTATTAATTACTGATATAACAGCCATAATAAAAACTCTTTCTTGACCTTAATATATATTTATAGAAAAAAAAATTCAGTTATTTTAAACAAGCATATTTGGCATATGTACGTAAAAGATAAGGATCTGTTTATTACATTTTGATCTTTTTTTTTTTTTTTCTTGGTACCCAACTTGGGGCTTAAACTCATGACCTTAAGATTGAGTGGCATCCTCTTCGGACTGAGCCAGCCAGGTATCCCACATTTTCATTATTTCATTATTCACAGCAGTTAAGGAAATAATCTTTGTAAAATTAAAGTGCTTAAAGTTTAAATAGAACCATTACCAAAAGAAAATCTAAAGAACTACTACTTTACCACTATTCAAAATTAAGTGACAAATCTGGACATTTTTCTCTTCAAAATATTCATTCATGTAAATACATCAGTCTGTTCATGTACCTATCAATGTAATCAAAAACAGCTTTTAAATTCTAATTCTTGGGGTGCCTGGGTGGTTCAGTGGGTTAAAGCTCTCCTTTTGGCTCATGTCATGATCCCACCTCTCTGCTTAGCGGGAAGCCTGCTTCCTCCTCTCTCTGCCTGCCTCTCTGCCTACTTGTGATCTCTTGTCAAATAAAATCTTCAAAAAATAAATAAATAAATAAATAAATTCTAATTTTTCACAGTACTGCATCTTTTAAGAGACTGTTTTTCAATACCCACATATAACTATAGCCCTTTATTTAATTCTATCCCACTCTACAATACATACACATATAAATACACAATCATCCAATTTATTAAGTATTTCATGACTTTATTAGAAGTTAAATATTAGGGTACATATAATTATCCTCACTGTAGATCTGCACTGTTCAATGTAGTAGCCACAAGCCACATGTGGCAATTTGAATTATGATTAGATAGAAGAAAATTGCAGTTCCTCAGTCACACTACCACATTTCAAGTGCTCAAGAGCCACACGCATAGCTATTGGCTATTCTACGAGACAGCACAGATACGAAACATTTTCATCGCTGCAAAAGTTCTAGTTCACTGTGATAAATGGTAAGGCCTTGATAAAGTTAAGTAACTTGTCCAACAACTAGGAAGTTACCCAAGCAGAATGCAAACTGCTCAACATTCTCATAGTTGACACATGTCAAATTTACAAATGCCACAAACCTTGAAGGCTTGGTCAATATGCTTACAGGCAAAATTATTACGTGTCATTCTCATACTCTGATAGGATAGTTCGGTGGGTAAAAATAATGGATGAAATTAAAAGGAAAATGGGTAAAGTATCTCATTCACACAATATTCTTTCAAATATCTAAAATTATTTGTTGCCACTTAGACTTTTGTTGTCTAAATAATCATGCCTACATTGGCTTTTTAGCCTGCATTCTATCCTACTTACTTGGCTCTAGCAGTCCCCTGGTCTACTGAAACATCTCTTAAATGAAGTACTGAACAGGGGCGCTTGGGTGGCTCAGCTGGTTGAGCGTCCAACTCTTGATTTCAGCTCAGGTCATTATCTCAGGGTCGTGAGATCGAGCCCCACGTCCGTCTCTGCACTAGGCCTGGAGATTGCTTGGGATTCTCTCTTTCCCCCCTCCCTCTACCCCTGCCGCCCAACTCAAGAAAGAAGTACTGAACAAAATACTCCAGATATATTAATACCTCATTGTACTTATGTGATTAAAATGGGTATTTATTTTACAAGCCATGTAATTCTGACTCACACTGAGAAATTATCATTGTAATCTCCCATAAATACAAGTGTATTACAATTTATGTGTCCATTCCTGACACTTCCAATGATGCTATGAACATTCTTATACATGTCTCTTAGAGTTGGGCTACTCAAAGAGCAGCCCACAAACACAGTGCTAATCCATGAGCTGTTTATTTCCCCCTGGACTTGCACACCTAGTAGCAGCACTATCGTAGAGCGTAAGATCAAGAATTCCAATTACACTTGGGACTGTAATGACTGAGTGTAGAATATATACAGTGCACAACTGTGACAGAGTTATTCACCAAGTATACCAATTTACATCTGTGTGTTTACTGGCCATCTGGGTTCTTTTTTTTTTTTTTCCCCCTGAATTGACTCTTAAAAACTTTTGACAAATTTTCTGTTTTGTCTTTTTCTTCGAGGTTTATAGGAAGTTATTATGCAAATACTTCAGCTATAATGTAGTATACACATTTCTGATGAGCCTTGCTTTCTATAAAGTCATACACTAAAACTAACAGGGCTTATGGGAAAAACCATGTTAAAGACAGACCACTTAAACAATACAACCTTGTAACCAGAACAAAGCTGTGTTTGTTCCAGATAAATAAAATACCACTGTAAATATAGGATTTTTTAAAAAACGAGGGTGAAGTCAGCTTGACATAAAGAGGACTAAGGAAGGGGGTGCCTGGCTGGCTCAGTCAGTGAAGCAGGGGACTATGGATCTCAAGAGTTGTGAGTTCAAGCCCCACACTGGGTGTAGAGAGCACTTAAAAATGAAAGAGGACTAAGGAAGGATTAGTACTAATACGGGGACAAAAGCCCAATGCACAATTTGAGAACTAAGAATGAAGTAATAAGCAAGCACTTCCAAAGTGAAGCCCACAGTCTAACTGAACTGGGCGTAAGAATGTTTGGGGGACGGATACTCTTATAGTATTAGGTACACCTCATATCCTGGGGCTGGGTTCCAGAACACTGCAATAAAGTAAGTATCACAATAAAAGGAGTCAAATCATTTTTTTTTTGGTCTTCCAGTGCATATACGTATCGTGTGTGTGTGTATAAAATTAAATGTCAGAGACAAGATAGCGGACCACTGGGGAAGGGAGAGAAAACTGAATGAAAGTCATCAGAGAGGGAGACAAACCATGAGAGACTCTTTTTTTTTTTTTCTTTTCTTGCCTTTTTTTTTTTTAAAGATTTTATTTATTTATTTGACAGAGAGATAGAGAGCACAAGCAAGCAGAGCAGCAGGCAGAGGGAGAGAGAGAAGCAGGCTCTCTGCTAAGCAGGGAGCCTGATGCAGGATCATGACCTGAGCCGAAGGCAGCCGCTTAACCAACTGAGCCACCCACATGCCCCGAGAGACTCTTTCAACTCTAGGAAACAAACTGAGGGTTGCTGGAAGGGAGGGGGATGGGGTAACTGGGTGACGGGCATTAAGGAAGGCATGGGATGTGATGAGCACTGGGTGTTATACGCAACTGATGAATTACTGAACTCTGCATCTGAAACTAATGATGTACTATTATATTGGCTAACTGAATTAAAATTAAAAGAAAAAAAGGAAAAATATACATAATTAATCTGTATTTATAATAAACTTATTTTATTAATCTAATTAGAAATACTTTATTGCTAAAATATGCTAACTACCATCTGAGCTTTTCATGAGTCATGATCACTGATCACTGTAACAAATAACTAATGAGAAAGTTTGAAATATCATTGGGGATTACCAAAATGTGACACAAAGACACAAAGTATGCAAATGCTGTTGGGTAAATAGTGTCAACAGACTTGCTCTAGGCAGGGTTGTGAGAAACCTTAAATTTGTTTAAAAAAAGAAAAAAAAAAAAGCTCTGTATCTGTGAAACACAATAAAATGAAGTGCAATGAAACAGGGCATACCAACACCGTGTTCTCCCACGGCCTGCTTCCATATGGACCTTCACCTGGTTTTATTTGACGGAGCAAACACTAATGCTCTGAGAAGTATTCTTTATGAACCAGTACCAAGATCATATCATTACACCGTCAGTCCCCCCCCCCCACCCGGCCTTACCAACCGCAACGAGCTAAATGCATTACAGAAGGCTGCTGGAGGAGAAGCTTGTTTCAGATACCGTACCAACTAAGTGTTGTTGTACGTACTGGAAAAAAACTCAATCTGAGGTCTAGTTTACTTTTACTTTTTTCTAGTATCACAATGCAAAAAAGTTTTAAATTTTAATACAAATTTATCAACTTTTCTTTCAAGCTTTTATTGGCGGGGGTATCTTAGCCCTAAAAATATTTCTCACCAAGAGGTCTACATTTCTCTACATTCTTTCTGACACTTTGATTTTTATTTCCATAGGCACATGTTTAGTCAGTTGGGAACTGATTCTTATTTCAACTATAAAATAAGGATT
Organism: Martes martes; assembly: GCF_963455335.1. Taxonomy (NCBI): domain Eukaryota; kingdom Metazoa; phylum Chordata; class Mammalia; order Carnivora; family Mustelidae; genus Martes; species Martes martes. The sequence continues at coordinate 62,549,156 of NC_137899.1, read as the reverse complement.
GACTGTTTTTCTACATCAGTAACCAACTGATCTCAGTACCATTCACTGAATTCATTCTTTCTCTTGCTATTAATACCACCTCTGCCAAATAAATTTTTTTATTCATTTACTTACCAAATATTTACACAGTTATCTATTATGTGCAAGCCCTTTCTAAAATTTAACTCATTTGAAACCTCCTAACAACTTGATGAAGTTGGTACTACCACCTCATTTTATAGACTGAGGGAGGGAAAAACTAAGTACAAGTTGACCAAGATCACACAATGAATTAGTGGAGGGGCTGGGATCTGAATGAGGAAGGCTTAACTCCCAAGAATCCATGCTTTTATCAACCCTGTGCTATGGTGTCTCTCATATACACACAAAGGCTTATGGACTCTATTCCTAGTCTTAAAATGTGTTTGTACAGGGCAAGTCCCCCCAGCACTTCTTCTTCGTGACTATGACTGTTCTTGCCATATGGACTCTTTGGTTCATGTGTATTTTGGAATCCACTTATCAAATTACATGAAAAAAAACTAGCTGAGATTTGAATGGGATAATATTAACTACGTAATTTGGGGTTAAGTGACATCCTTATGACATGGAGTTTTCCTATCCCCAAGATGGTATACCTCAAATTTTAAATCTTGTGTATCTTTCAGTGAAATTTTAAAATCTTGAGTTATCTTTTGTAGGATGTATTCTCAACACAGCTTACAGCTATTGTAGGCTTTGTGGCTGTTAATGTTATTGTTCTATTAAAAGAATGGTTTTATTTTCTTTTTTCTTACTGGGATATAAATGCAACCAACTTTCATGTTGAGCTCCTATCTAGCAATGCTGCTAAATTCTTAATCCCCCACCCCTTGTTTTTTTATAGAAAGAGAGCAAAAGAGATGGCACACACATATGTGTAGAGAAGGTGAGGGACAGAGAGAGAGAGAATCTTAAGCAGGCTCCATCTCAGGGAGGCCTGATCTGATGACCCTGAGATCATGACCTGAGCCGCAATTGAGAGCTGGGTGCTTGACTGACTGAGCCACCCAGGCACCTCAGTCCTCATTAATTTTTTTCTAAAGATCTAATTTATTTGAGACAGAAACAGGGAGCAAGCGAGTGAGCGGGAGTCAGGGGAGCAGCAGAGGGAGAGAGCCCTCTAAGCAGGGAGCCCAACATTGGGCCCTATGATCATGACCTAGCTGAAGTCAGACACTTAACCAACTGAGCCACCCAGGCACCCCTCTTAATCATTTAAATAATTTATCTAACATTTATTCTTTAATTTTAATAATTTATTTAACATCTATTCTTTGCTTTTGTTTTGAAATCATTAATTCCTAAGTATAGAGTTTTACTGAATGTTTTCTCACATTCGTTGAGAAAATATGGTCTTTCTCCTTCGTTAATGTGGATATATATAAATTTTCTCACCTTTTTAAAAAAGATTTATTTATTTGTCAGAGAGAGAGTCAGTGAGCAAGCGAGAGAGAGCGCACAAGCAGGCAGAGTGGCAGGCAGAGGCAGAGAGAGAAGCAGGCTCCCCGCTGAGCAAGGAGCCCAATGCAGGACTCCATCCTAGGACCCCAGGATCATGACCTGAGCTGAAGGCAGCAGCTTAACTGACTGAGCCACCCAGGCGCCCCTAGATTTTCTAATCTTACAGTGTCTTTACATTCCTAGCGTAAGTCTAATTTAGTCATGAGGCATTACTTCAGATATATATTGATGAATTTGGTTTACTAATATGTTTTTGGATTTTTTTGCATTTATGTTCATTAATAAGAGTGCCTTCTAATTTACTTTCCTATACTTGTCTTGTCTGATTTTACTTATTTTTTAAAGATTTATTTGTCATGGGGCACCTGGGTGGCTCAGTGGATTGAGCCTCTGCCTTTGGCTTGGGTCATGATCTCAGGGTCCTGGGATCGAGCCCCGCATCTGGCTCTCTACTCAGCAGGGAGCCTGCTTCCCCTTCTCTCTCTGCCTGCTTTCTCTGCCTACTTGTGATCTATCAAATAAATAAAATCTGGAAAAAAAAAATTCTCTCTTAAAAAAAGAAAAAAAAGACTTCTTTGTCAGGAGAGAGAGAGCACAAGCAGGAGGAGTGGCAGGCAGGAGGAGAAATAGGCTCGCTGCTGAGCAAGGAGCCTGATGCAGTACTCGATCCCAGGACTCAGGGATCACGACCTGAGCCAAAGGCAGATGCTTAACCAACTGAGCCACCCAGGCGTCCCACCTTGTCTGATTTTAGTATCAAGTTTATACTATTTTCATAAAATAAGTGGGAGAACATACAATCTTTTCCTACTATTTGAGGTGTTTACAATTGTTAACATGGTGTTCTTTGGATGTCTGGTAGAACCTGCTGTCAAACCATCTTTGTAGGCCTGTTTTTAGGTCTCATCTTAATTTTTAATATTTGTTGTTTTTCAAGGTTTGTCTTTTTAAAAAAAAACATATATATATATATATATTTTACAAAGAGAGACACAGGGAAAGAGGGACACAAGCAAGGGGAGTAGGAGAGGGAGAAAAAGGCTTCCCACCGAGCAGGGATCCTGATGCAGGGCTTGATGCCAGGACCTGGGGATCATGACCTGAGCCGAAGGCAGATACTTAACAACTGAGCCACACAGGCACGTCTCAAGGTTTGTCTTAATAACTACTTGTAATAGTTATTAGTCAACTCAGATTTTCTATTTCTTTTTGAATCATTTTGGTAATTATATAAATCATAACATATAATTAATATATAATAAATATATATTATATAAAATATAAAATATATAATGAATTGGAAATATAGTAATATTCTTAAGGAAATGGCCTGTTCTGTTTATATTTTTAAATCAAAGACTGTAAAATTTTTCACAAAATTTCCCAATTATTTTTCAATTCTACTGTTTCTCAAGTTACCTGTCATTCCTATACTGCTCACTTTTTCCTTCTAGCGACAAACCTGCCAGAGGCCTATCTATTTTATTCATCTTTAAAGAACCAACTTTTGGCTTTGTTGGTCTCTACTCTAGTGTGTAATTTTTTTATTTCATTATTTTCTTCTCTCACCTTTATTATTTTGCTCTATTTTGTGTTTATTCATTTTCCTAATTTCTTAAGGAAGAACTTGTTTAATGATTTCGTCTTTCTTCCTACTCTAACACAAGCCTTCCAAGGATCACCCTAGAAAACGTCAAAAGGATTTTTCATTATTATTCAGTTTTGAGTATTTTTAAGCTCCATTATGATTTCTTTTCTTTTTGGGGGGTGGGTGGGAGTGGGGAGAGAATCCTAAGGCGGCTCCACTCCCAGTGCGAAGCCGGATAGAGGGCTTGATCTCAGGAACCTGAGTTCGTGACCTGAGCTGAAATCATGAGTCAGACACTTAGCCAACTGAGTCACCCAGGCGCCCCTCCATTGTATTTCTTCTTTAATCTACAAATTACTTAAAAGTATGTGTGAAGATTATTCATCTTTTATTACCAATATTTTATTACCAGAGAACAGCTAGCTTTCTATATGGCACCAATTTTTTATAGTTTGCTAAAACTTCCTTGTGGCCCAGTACACCATTAATTTCTGTGTATTTCACATGTGCTTGAAAAGAAAATGTACTAATTGCTAGGTGCAGATACACATACATCCATTAGACAAACCTGTTAACTGTACTGTTAGGTCTTGACTCGTTTTGTGTTTATCTGCTTGAGTCAATGAGAATTGTGCTGAAATTTCCCATTATCATGACATTTTTGTCCACTTCTTCTGACAGTTCTATAAATATTTTACCTTGAGACTATGTTCTTAGATTCACCCAAAACTGAGCTTTAAATACCTTTACAATACCATACTAGTAATATTTTTGTTAAAATTTATTTTGTCTGATATTAATTTAGCTTTATCGGTTTGCTTGTAGTCAGTATTCACCCAGACATAATTTTCTATTCCTTCATTTTCACATTTTTCTATATGCTTATGTTTACGTGTGTTGCTCAGCAACGGCATATCCCAATCTTTCAGTCTGCTTTCAATTGATGAGTTTTATTTAGATTTACTAAAATTACTGATAATGGATTTATTTTTGCCTCATTTTATATTATTCATTGTGTTCTCTATGCTTTTCCCCAACCACACCTTTTAATAAAATTCTACATCATTCTTTTTATTGGTTTGAAATGTTACGGTTTTTTATTTTTTTCTGTTTACCTTAAAAGATTTTTTTTTTTAATCTAAAAATCTTCCTATGTTGCTCTGAAACCAAGAATACTTTATGAGACTCTATATGGATGCTGGAGCCAAACAGAGGTGGCTAAAATCTCACCGCTTCCACTTACTAGCCATGTGACCTTGGATAGATTTTCTATGGTCCTTCGGCTTATTCCCTCAATCATAAAATGGGATTGTTACAAGGTTTACATGAGATTACCTAGCTAGACTGTTATGGACAATATCTGGGTAAGAGTAGATGTTTAACAAATGGTAGATTTTTGGATACAAACAGATCTGGACTTAAATCTCAGTTCTAGCAGGTAAAAAGGGCCGTTATTTTTTAAGAAACAGGGGGAGGGTCTTTCAATTAAGAAGAAAACTTTTCAGCCCTAAGGACAATGTCTGAAATTTTGAGAAGCATCTCTTACTCTACTATCAACTTGGTTAACATAAAAAGAAACTTACCCTTTATGATATATGCATAGACAAGGCAGTCGTGCTATAGTATCTCCCTGTTGCAATTCTTCAAGGCATATTGCACATTCCCCAGCATCTTTACTCAGTACATCCTCTGAGGAAAGAGAAAGTGAATTCAGGACAATAAAACTGAAAGATGAATTACAGGAACACCACTTAGTAAAGAGTGGTGACTCTTTAAATTTTTTGTCAGATTTGACATATTTTGTCAGAAATACATAAAACTCGTATTTGAAATACTAATTTATGAGTCAGTGAATAATACTTACCATTACTTATAGACAGAATCTTATTTCCATTTACATTTAACTGAGGCATTACAGTAAGCAAGAACAGTGCAGAATCCTCCAACTTGCAAAGGACTTTGCTATAAAACTTCATCAGCAAGTCAGTTATTTGCAATTTGGAATTCATTTTCCTTCTCTTACTAATCAATAATAATTTGATGCCCAAGATAGCTTAAAAAAAAAAGTATACTTAAGAGTATAATATGGCTGAAAAGATATGAAAATACTATTGTAATTTTTAAAATTCTAAAATAACAAAATTGGTAAGCTAAAGAAATCACCCCGAGTATGGACTTCTTAAAAAGGTCTGCTTAACTCAAGAAAATAAAAAAAAGGTAAAGTTCTGTGCAGACTCTGAAAGGGACTTTTGGAAACTTGAGGATTTCAGATATGCAACAATTCTTCTTACTCCTTTTCTAGAACAATGCCTGGCCACACCAAGGAGCAATTAGACTGGCTTTCAGAGGGCCCTGCAGAGTGTTTAAAATAGTGCCACAGTAAAACCCTTTACAAAGTGAAAACTCCTTTTGGGGAGGGGGCGGAATTCCTTCAATTGATGTTTTATACTAAAAATTTAAATTTTTTTTAACGCTGAAGCTTAATTTTTTAAAGTATCTTGCCAAAGAGTATGTTAGCCGGATAACATGATGAGGAACTAAAACATGCCACTGCTAGAGAGTATGGAAAAACTGCCAAACGTACGAGAATGTATACTCAGTCAGCGTAGAGAAGGGAAACTAAAGCAGGAAAACAATATGAATTTATACCACAAGTAACTAAATTGCTGTCTGTAGAAATAAAAATCAAATAGGCTAGAGAAAAGACTACACCAACCTCTATCTAAATGCTGAAAGTGCAAGGTAAGTTCCTACAATTATCTGGCTGGTTCTCCCACACCTCCTATAAAAACCAACAAACTTAATTGTGCGTATACCTGTAATTGTTCCCTGTAGAAAATGCATTCTCTAAGAGGTCGTTCGCCCTTCAGTTATTCATTTTGAGAGCACATTAAGAGGAAACACAGACTCTGTTTCTATTGGGTCTACACCAGCAGACAGATCATTTACCCGTAAGGCTGGAGGGGGTATAGGGCAACCTCTGCAGAAAAAGGCCTTGGCAAGAAAAATTTTTGTATTCAGAATCTAGGGAATATGGATGGGATGATTTTAGCCAACTACTGGGTAGTTCACAAGCCGATGTATGACAATCAGAAACTTGACCAGGATAAGTAAAGCTGGGTAAATAGAAAATGCTCTCATTAACACCCCCCTCTAGTATCTTATCCCCATTTTTCTCTTCTTCACCGTGGAGATCCCACCCTCTACCTCTACTCCATCCGCCCAAACCCTGACCCCAAAGTCTTTCCTTCCTTCTCTTGATCTCCATTTTTCTCTTACTGTTCTGGATCGCTTTCCACAGATTAATGTTTATGTAAAAAGTTTAATGTAAACAAACAAACAGACTAATTAGTGGCTGTTAATTGGTATATTGGAACCCACAAAAGGAGGCCACTCCACTGGCTCCACCCATGTCACAAATCTAAACCTAAATCTTTCTGCCTTTATGGAAAACACCTCACTACCAAGGCAACTTAACACCAGTCACAATCCTCCAACTTGGCTTTAGCTAGCTTAATGTTACCCTAGAAAACAGGGCCTTCTAGGCATTCCACCCCCTTTCAGGCTGCCTCTTCTAACATATAAAAGCCACTCTTGAGAAAATACCTTCGAAAGTAGTGGAGAAGCATCGTACTCCCTCAATCTATGGATTATTTTCCCTTGAATAAAGTACATCAAACTCATTACTTAATTGTTTCAGTTTTGCCATTTGACACTAAGGATGACAGCAGTGAGAGGATGTGAAGGAGACACTAAAAGATCTTAGTAAAGGCCTGTAACTCCAAATAATATGGTATATTCTCACAGGATCAATTTCTTTCACCGCAAAGATATACCACAATATACCACATCGTTAACACTGAATGTGAGTTCTACAACAAACTTAAAAACAAAAAAAAACAAAAAAAAATAACAACTTTTTACCAAGCCTTAAAAAAAAAAAAACCCATTAAAATGACCAAAAAAATCAACTTTAAGATGCATCTCATTTTCCAGAGCTGTTAAAATATGAAAAGGAAGAATGTCTCAGAATTGGTGAACTATGATATCACATTTTCTATCTTTTGGAATATATGACTATTGGATCTAGATTTAAATCAAAATGAACCATATAATCTCTATATTATCTTATTTAAGAAAATGAGACAGACCAGCTTTTAAAAAATAAAGAAAAAGCACTATCATATTTCTGCCATATGCTACTATGTAACAGATTGTCAGCACTAAATGAAAAGAACTGAAAATCATTAAGTATAAGCTCCTGAATGCACTGTTCACAGAAAAGTGTCTTAACAATACTTTTATGGTGACCTATGACCAAGTCTCAATTCTTTATTAGAATAGGTTTTTAAAAATCTTTGAGTGGGGAAAATTTTAGTATCTTGAAGGTCTTGGTTTTATCCTGTTTTTAAGTAAATTTATTTATGGTATAACAAAGACAAATATAATCTGCATATAATTAACAATAATGATATTTATTTTAAGAATATACTGCTATGCTTTGCAGGTACTAAGTTAAAAAGAATCATTTTAGTTTAATCTAAAATGCCATATTAATGTCAGCCATTTAATCGTAAGCTCCCTAAGCCCTAGTAATGAAAAATAATCAGAATTATATATTCTATGTTAAGAAAGGTACACCTATATACAAGAACATCCCAAGCAAATTTCAATGCAGAAGCCGCCTATATTTACTGTAAATAGCTTCAAGTGAAACGATCTCTACTTAGAAAATTAAAAGATACCCTGAACATACTACAGCCAGTAATCAAACTGCATTTTGATAGGCAACTCTGAGTCAAAAGACAGTTTATTCACTGCAAAACCTGGGTTGCTGTCCCAAATAGCAAATGAGTAATTTTCAGATTTAAAATTCACTATGCAACACGGTTCATTTTTGCCTACATGGGGGTTTGCTAGAATAGTCCCCTCTCCCATCCCATTATGAGAGTGTCCTTCCATTCAAAGGAAAGTTTTGAGCTGGGTAACGGGAAACATTCAGAGTTAAATATGGTTGGGAAAAACCACTAAATCCAGGGCACTGAAGCATCTTCAAGACAGCTGTGGAAAAAAATGTTAAAAATCTTTAGCTAGTCAATGTCAATTGAAAACATTCACAAAGGTACTACTATAAGCAATATGAAGTCAACATTTCAGGGCTGCAATACATCAAAGGCAGACTATTAATAGTCAAATTGTTATTAGAGAAGTAGAGAAAGGAACACTATGAGACTTAACTTCCATAGTTAGCTAGTCTGACTGGATTCCAGCTCTCCATAAGCATTTGTAAACCAGAGGCACTAAAGATAGTTAATAGGAAACTACACTTTTACTGCTTTTTCAAATGTTGCTGTTGTCCTACATAAACATTTGGAACACTAAAAGTTAAATCACTATACTGTTTATCAGTCTCATTTTTTGGGTCTTATTCATATGGTGTGGGCATTAATTTAGATATACTGATACAGGAAAAGAAGAATTAAGCCAGGAAGAGAGCAATATTTTCTAACTAGAGGTGGGCACCAGAATCACTTGGGTAGGCATTCTATCTCAATACAGAAGAAAGTAAATTACACATACATGGGCCCCATCCCTAGAGATTCTGAAATCTACACCTGTCTCAGAAGCACAACTGCTATCAATCGTACAGTATGGTAAAGGAGAAAGAACGTAAGATTTAAAGTTGCAAACCGTAATTTCTATCCTCCCAGTTAGCTATGTAACCTCCAAAATGTTGCTCAACTTTGAGTTTTCTTTTACTCTCCTTTAATATTAGTATAAAAAAGGTACTCAAAATATTACAGAGAGGATATTTTAAAGAATTATGTAAAAGATGCGTCTGGGTGGCTCAGTGGTTATAAAGCCTCTGCCTTCGGCTCAGGTCATGATTCCAGGGTCCTGGGATCGAGTCCCACATCGGGCTCTCTGTTCAGCAGGGGGCCTGCTTCCCCCACTTCTCTGCCTGCCTCTCTGCCTACTTGTGATCTCTGTCTGTCAAATAAATAAATAAAATCTTTTCAAAAATAAAGAAAGAAAGAAAGAAAGAGAAAGAATTATGTGAAAAACTTTATAAATTATTGAAACATTATACAAAATATTCATTGTTATTACCATTTTTTTCAGAAAGTATTTTTCAGACTTCCCCAAAAACAAAGCTGGTCATTTTTCTATCTTTTTCTCCTCATTCTGGTATTGTAGTTGTTTGAACTTCACATGATGTCATTAATAATTCCATGGCCACCAGAAACTTCTACATGATAATCTTGACCTAACCATTTCTAGAGACCTATTATAGTTTCAAGGGTGGGAAAAAGTCCATGCAAACAACACTGCCCGATTTTTCGATGTTCTGACTTCATTCTATATTTAAAAGTACTATAAATGTCCCCTCTGTTACGTATCTTTACATATAGTTAATGTTCTCTACTTATTAATCCTATGAGGTAACTAATGTTACCTCTATTTTACAGATAAGGAAACTGAGGCTCGAAGAAGTTAAGTAACTTAGCAGAAATTATTAACCTAAGTTCTGGGGTTAGGATTCAATTTTAGGCTAAGTAGTTTACTACATGAATTCTGCTACAAGAAACAATTTCACTTTAAAATAGCATAAATAGTGAAGCGAATGACCTGCTTCAGGCTACCTTAAGTATGAAACACTCAAGACAGAGATGGCTACATATTTAGAGGAAGTATATTCAAGACTGATCATATGCTTTATCTTCTGGAATAATCAAACTGTCAAAACTGGTATCAGAAATGAGCTTACACTTCACTGCTTACTTCCTTGTATGAACTTTTCTATGGTGACAGAAACAGCCTTTTTATCTGTGCTGCCTAACTGGAAGCTACTAGCCACATATGGCCTGAAAATAGCACTTGAAATGTGGTCAGCACAACTGAGAAACTGAATTTTAAACTTTCTTTCATTTTAGTAAAATACAAAACCTGAAAATATGTGATAGATAAGCAACATACATTTATAAACTAATTAAAAACTTCTGTAGATTGCTATTTCACTTATAGCCTCAAGCTCGCTCTTTGCATTGCCCAAAAAAAATTACTTAAAATTCAAGCAGCCAAATATGCAAAATTAAAATATTGAGCAAGTACAAGCACATATCCATATAGTTATTGCAGATCAAGACATGAAAAAAAGCAGACAGCCCCCCCCCAAAAAAATCCTTTTGAAAAGAAAGAGAACAAATAAGACCAAATTTGTTAGAGGCAGCCAAGAAAACTCCATGCGAAAATTTCATAATCATCACAACTTTATTTTCAGATCAAGCATCCAAACAGATATATGATCTTTTCAGCAAAATACAATGCCAAGCACTACTATGGATCAGGCATGTTACCTGAAGACTTATTTTTTGTTCTTGAACCCTCAATGATAGCAGTAGAAAACAAAAGCAGCTGAAATGTGAAATAATCCCTAGAAAAATCAAGAATTAAAAAAAATTCATAACATTAGTAAGAAGCAATTACTCAAAGAATGAAAAATAGGGGCTCACAGGGCTTATTAATAAATACTTTCAGAAATAAATTTATCTCCAATGGACTTAAAAGACAAAGTTAACATTAAATTATAGATCCATGAGCTGCTACTGTACTTAAATATCGTAAGGGGAACTAGAAATGATACTTAACAGAGGGAAACTGCCATTTTCACTATAAGACAAATATATCAATAAAAACATGGGAATGACCTTTATTAAAATGTCTAAAACTCAAAGTTCATGGTCAACATCTGCTTTTATCCTTTTTAGACACTCTGGATCAACTAGGAATTGTTGGCTTCCTCTGCCTTGACGCCACTGATGATTACTACATCAATGTTTTCTTTAAATATAACTGAGAACTGACTAAACACATAGCTACTTTTCATCTGTATTGTTAGAAACAATTTGATATTAAGACTATTTCTTTAAAAGTGGATAGAACTTATGACTCTTCTGATGACTTTTAATGAAAAATGTGTATTCTCGGAAATATTTTTGGAAATACAGACATTGGCACCTGCTCCAAGAAAATAAAAATATAAGTGGAATAAAATGAAACCCAAACTAAAGACTTTAAAAGGTAAAATATACAAAAGGAACAGAGACTCAATAAATAGATTTAGTTTTCTTGGGCCTTTTGTTCTTAACTTACTTTAAAAGGCTAGCGAGGGTTGAGTATTATATAAAATTAGGTATATAACAAACTGCCAGAAGTCATACAAGTCACCCAAGAAATTATTAGATTACCAAATTATTCCCTAATCTTCAAATCAAGACAACTTCCCTATGCCCTCCCCCCGCCCCGTCACAAATGAACAAGAAACCAAAATTCACAACCAAACACTGACTTGTAAACTCTACGCCAGTTATTTTCTCAGACAAGTTATCCACATTAAAAAGTAAAGGAATATTCTGCAACTGCTGAACACATACAAAAATAGAAAATACAGACTTTGAACTAAACTTAAATTTGGTCCACCTTTGTTTTGAATCACTGCAGAGAGAAAAACACCAGTCCTAAAAATACAAAAAAGCTGATTTTCAAGCTTCATTTCTTACTGTGTACGTTTAAAATTAGATTAATGTGTTAAATTATAATGTAGGCTAATAATAGCAATAGAGAGTTAAGCAACCTGGGTAATAGGATATAACAACAACAAAAAAAAACTGTTATTTATACACAGTTCTAGGTTCAAATTCAACTCTTTGACTTACTTAGCAATATAATGAGAATAACAATACCTATGTCATAGGGAGTGGTAAGAATTAAGTAAGACCTGTGAAATGTCTAGCACTGTAGCTGGGAAGCACCAGGCAAGTTCTGAAGATTAGCTAATGTCACCACCAGCAAGAAAAGGACTCTTCCTCTGAGTTTGTTTTCGCCAATCTAAAGAAATGATGGAACCTGCTCCACCTGTCTCTTAAGATTGTTGTGAAGATCTAATGAGACAGTACAAATGGGAGACGACAGTCTCATAGAAAAAAAGAACAGGCTTGGACGTCAGACAAAGTGCAAACCTCTTTAAGCCTCATTTTTCTTTAACTAAACTGCAGGTCATAATACCTTTATCTCATATGGTCTTTAATACTGATGATTAAAAACAAAAGAGCTAATAAATGTGAAAACAAAAATGTTAGAACACTTAAAAGGCTTGAGCTATTAACTGAATATTAATAAAATTTTACCACAGCATTCTTGAAGTAAACTGAAAAATGTCAACTCAATTGGTATTATAGCATGGAAAAATACGTATTATGTCAGAATTATCTGATTTATGGAACTAGGACTCCATCATTTTGTTAGAATGAATTTGAGAAGAAGTATTACAACGTGTATGTCTACTGCTCATGTTGACTGAAGCTGAAGCACGTCTGTCCTGCCGGTTCTCCTACGGCTTTAAGAGAATTAGTAGGCTAGTAAGAACCATACAAAGGTCACAAACTCAAATGCCTAAAGGGAGGATAGCCAGAAAACGTTCAAAGAGCAACTCAACTTTTTAATCTTTGTGTAAGAAAAAAGAAGAGCACAGTGGTGATGATGAATGCCAACTGAATCTGGTCTCAGTTTTAAGGGTGAAGAGGTAATTGCAACAAACTGATGCACAAGGCCCCATCCAAGGGGGGCACTTGCTACTCCAGCAGAATGCCGTGTAAGAATGAGGGCCCCAGTGTGGCCAGATGTTATGTCTTTAAAGCAGCTGCAAATTGAGGTTTTTAGGTGAAATGTCTCATTTTGCAAAACAGTGACTGATAAAAACCCATGTTGATACTGTGTAAGCCAATTAAGAAAATGTGGTCAGATGCAGTGGATACTCTGCAGCCTCTAATGAAGACGGTAAATCCAGGAGAGCAGGGAACCCTGTGCGCTCTGCTTCCTCTAGCACGTAGCATACTGTTTTGCACACAGTAAGTACTTGATAAATACTTTTTGAACTAATAAAGCAATAGATCTCAGGAGACCAGAGAAAACACCAAGTGACAAACAGCCAACGAACAGAGAAAACGTCCCAAACCTGGAGGTGGTTGTTTCAGTGACCTGGGCACTTTGCAGACTGACGGCTACTCAGATAAGCTCAGACCTGTTTTCTGTTATGTGTACTGATTTCTTTACCGACAAGGTTATCAGGCAATCAATCAGAAAGCACTGGACATATACTGAGTTTACCAACAAATACTTACAGGCTGATTACTATGTACAGGTAAAGTACTGAAAGTTATGTATGCACAGGAAAGCTACTGAAAATGTCCAGTCTAGAAGCTCTGACAGTAATAGCTAGGAAACGATGGCAACAGAGACTTCTTTCTTGATCCCCTTTCACCTGACTACTAAATTACTAGAATAATGGTGACTAATTGCTGGATCCTGGACAATCTAAATCTAGATTCATCTGAACCTCACGTAATGAAAGCAAGAAAGAGCAAATATGATAAGGCTTTTTAACAAATCTTCTAAGGACAGGGAAAATACACTCATTTGTAAGGTTTATTTCTTTTCAATAGGCCTGCTCAA